>NC_056743.1:1850007672-1850121770 GCF_019279795.1 Protopterus annectens | reverse complement strand
CATTCGGTGTCATTCAACACCTTTCCTCCAAAGGTCACTGATTTTAGGGGGGATTAAGATGTGGGCCAATTATTGTGTGAATGCTCTGACCATTGGTAGGGTTGCCACATTTTCTTATGGCCAGGATGGGATATATTAGGAACACACCAGATTTTTCAGGCCAGCACATACCCACTGTCAGTGCAGGGTTTAGAACTTTACTTATTTTCATAGATGAGAGCTTATTCTTGTAGCAGTTTAGTTGCTTATTTTGTTTCTTGTAAGATTTACATATTTTACATACAGAAATAACTGTTTTAGGCAACTGTTAAATGAAATATGGTACATATTTATTTCCTACAATCACAGGACATTTACCATTGTATCATTCTTGGTCAGGACACACCTACCCAAACAGGGACTGTCCCTCACAATGTGGGACAGGAGGTACCCTGCTTACGTTAGCACCTTAATCACCCTATATCCAACTGCCACTATGCGAATGTGTTAAGTATATATTCTCGATAATTCTTGTGGGGAGCCATGCATCACAATCAGGTGTTCACTCCTGGGTAGTAGGTTCTGCATGACTGGCTGGAGGCTGAGCAGTCTTGTGAACCACTACTGCACATACAATTTGTGTCCAGATGTTTACAGGACTGGACATTGTGTTGTGATGCCAAGTCTGATGTTTACACAGGATACTTATCACATGAAGGATATCCAAACTTTGAGCAGGACAATGACCTTCGATCTTTTTGGATTTAAGAAAATGTGATAGGGTTTTACATGCAAGGGATACATAGTTTGCAATCCTGACACTGCCTAGGGTGAGACTGCTTACTAGATATGAGTAGTGGTCACTATAGGCAGATATGGCTGTGCCAAGCTAGCAGCACGAGTATGGCTGGATTTGGTGGACGTTCATGAATGGGGGGGGGTTGTGTGCTGTAGAGGGGGTGATGGGTATTCAATTATGCATCCAGGTGTGTTGCAGTTGGATGGCTCAGTTCAGTCCAGACCGGTATGTGCCGGTGACATTTCTGTACATGTGCATCACACATTTTAATATTCATAAGTTTGTGGGATTGTGTTCTACAGTATGGCCTGTCAGGTTGTATTGCGGATGTGTATGTTTGTTCTTTGTGTTTCTTTCTGATTCACCCACTGCTCCCTCATACAGCTCCAGTTCACTTATTGTGCATCCAACACAGTCTCCTTTTTGTGAATTATTATGTTACCCATCACCTCCACACCCATATTCCACACACTCCATCCATCCCTTCTCTGGTTAATGGCCCATGGCACGGTCAAGGGAACACATTGCATACACTACATATCTCTGGTACCTGTATGGTTGTGAGGACTACCCTAGCATTTTTCACCTTCCACATGCTGTACATCAGCACATAGGTACATGCAAATACTTATCTTTCATGACATGGTAGGTAGACCCGGGTAATACCCATTCATCTTTGACCCATTCTGACAAGGACGCCTTGGACCGGAAATGGGCAGATTTTGGCCGAATGCTCTTACCATTGGTAGGGTTGCCACCTTTTCATATGGCCAAGATAGGATATATTCAGGACACACATCAGATTTTACAGGCCAACACATACCCACGGTCAGTACAATGGATAGTACTTTTGTTTTATGCCTAAATGTAAGCTTATTGTTGTAGCAGTTTAGCTGCGTCTTCTGTTTCATTTACTTGCTTATTCTATTTCTTGTAACATGTAGGTATGTTACATACAGAAATAACTATTATATGTGACTATTACATGAGATGTGGGATATAATTATGTCATACGGTCACAGGATATTTTACATTTATAATGGGTTTGGTATGGACACAACTGTCCAGAGGGGGACTGTCCCTTACAATGTGGGACAGGTGGTAACCCTGACCATTGGGCTAGACTTAGCTATTGGCGGCATGCTAACACGATGCGTTTTGCTTCCACTTGGTATAACTATCAACACTGCATTAGAATATGGGCAAGAGGTTTTAAACGTCATTTGTTTGAGGAATGGGGACTCAATATTCAGCTACGTGCATTTGTGTTTGCTTCTTATTTTTGGATTCGCAAGACTGTCTTGCATCCTTTGCATACGTTTCAGTATTCACGGACACTGACAGGTGTGATTACTATTGGAGGCAGGCTGTAATATTCAGCATTTTAGGTTGCACGTAAACAGAAGTGGGATTGTCAAAGAGATGAAGAAAGTAGACATGAGTATAAGGAGATGAGGCGCATGGCAAAGAGAGAGGTGGCGAAAGCTAAGGATAAGGCATATGGAGAGTTGTATGAGAGATTGGACACTAAAGAGGGAGAAAAGGAACTGTTCTGATTGGCTAGACAGAGGGACAGAGCTGGGAAAGATGTGCAGCAAGTAAGGGTGATAAAGGATAGTGAGGGAAAGGTACTCACAAGAGAGGAGAGTGTGTTGAGTAGATGGAAAGAGTATTTTGAGAGGCTGATGAATTAAGAGATTGAGAGAGAGAGAGAAGGTTGGATGATGTGGGGATAGTGAATCAGGAAGTGAAACAGATTATCAAGGAGGAAGTAAGGAAAGCTATGAAGAGGATGAAGAATGGAAAGGCTGTTGGCCCAGATGACATGCCAATGGAAGCATGGAGGTGCTTAGGAGAAATGGCAGTGGAATTTTTAACTAGATTGTTTAATGAAATTTTGGAAAGTCAGAGGATGCCTGAGGAGTGGAGAAAAAGTGTTTTTGTACCTATCTTTAAGAATAAGGGTGATGTGCAGAGCTGCAGTAACTACAGAGGGATAAAACTGATCAGTCACAGCATGAAGTTATGGGAAAGAGTAGTAGAAGCTAGGTTAAGAAGGGAGGTGATGATTAGTGATCAGCAGTATGGTTTCATGCCAGGCAAGAGCACTACAGATGCAATGATTGCTCTGAGAGTGTTATTGGAGAAATACAGAGAAGGTCAGAAGGAGTTGCATTGAGTCTTTGTAGACTTGGAGAAAGCATATTACAGGGTGCCAAGAGAAGAGTTGTAGTATTGTATGAGGAAGTCGGGAGTGGCAGAGAAGTATGTAACAGTGGTACAGGATATGTACGAGGGTAGTGTGACAGTGGTGAGGACTGCAGTGGGGGTGACAGATCCATTTAAGGTGGAGGTGGGATTACATCAAGGATCAGCTCTGAGTCCTTTCTTATTTGCAGTGGTGATGGACAGGTTGACAGAAGAGATCAGACAGGAGGCCCCGTGGACTATGATGTTTGCAGATGACATTGTGATCTGTAATGAGAGTAGGAATCAAGTTGAGGAGACTCTGGAGAGGTGGAGATATGCTTTAGAGAGCAGAGGAATGAAGGTCGGCAGGGCTAAGACAGAATATATGTGTGTAAATGAGAGGTAGGGTAGAGGAATGGTGAGGATGCAGGGAGTAGAGTTGGTAAAGGTGGACGAGTTTAAGTACTTGGGATCAACAGTTCAGAGTAATGAGGAATGTGGAAGAGAGGTGAAGAAGAGAGTACAGGCAGGGTGGAATGGGTGGAGAAGAGTGTCAGGAGTGATTTGTGACAGACGGGTACCAGTAAGAGTGAAAGGGAAGGTCTAAAAGAGGGTAGTGAGACCAGCTATGTTATATGGGTTGGAGACAGTGGCATTGACAAAATGGTAGGAGTCAGAGCTGGATGTGGCAGAGTTAAAGATGTTAAGATTTGCACTCGGTGTGACTAGGATGGATAGGATTAGGAATCAGTATATTAGAGGGTCAGCTCATGTTGGGCAGTTTGGAGACAAAGCAAGAGAGACGAGATTGCATTGGTTTGGACATGTGCTGAGGAGGGATGATGGGTATATTGGGAAAAAGATGCTAAGGATGGAGCTGCCAGGTAAGAGGAAAAGAGGAAGGCCTAAGATAAGGTTTATGGACGTGGTGAGAGAGGACATGCAGGCGGTTGGTGTGACAGAGCAAGATGCAGAGGATAGGAAGAAATGTAAAGAGATGATCCACTGTGGCGACCCCTAACGGAAAAAGCTGAAAGATGATGATGAGGTTGCACGTAAACAGCCGACATGTCCACGCCTCCATGCGGTACTTCGACACGCCCAATGCACTCACACACGTTTCCTATGCATGTAGATGCGGCACCAGCGCACCTTCATTAATATGCATATGGCGCTACTACACCATCTCTACGCCACACGATCGGTGCAAGCCTAATGCTGTCCTTGCGCTGAGTTTCATGAATCCTGGGGATTATAATTTTACATTTACCTTCCTTGACATCTATGTGCTTTCATTAAATTATATTCTTGTGTGACTATGCTGTATGGGCACTTGTGTTTATATGGGGGTTTCCCATCTTTTCTACACTGACAACTCACTTTTGGAACTGCTAACCTTCCCTGGTTGACAAAAAAAGGTTGCTTCTTAATTTACTAAAATAATTTTAACACTATTTTCATATAGGAAAACAAGTTGCTTGTCTTGGGACTTAAACCATGAATGCCTGCTTGTAAAGCCATGACTACTATACTACCTCAATCTGGAAATTTCACCTCTCTATTTGCATTTAGTTCCTATGGGATGTTTAAGCTATGTTAAGCAGATGGCCATAATGTGCATGTCCACTTAGCTATACTTAAACATTCATTAGGCTACTGGAAACGTTATATATTATTATTATATTGTTAGGTTATATGGGTGTGTATTGTGGTGTTCTGACAACTACTTGGGACTGCAATTGTGAAATACTGGCATTGATTTGTCTTTCAGACTTCTATCCTGCAGGGAGTCCTGCTAACACATATCCTGTTGTCTATCAACTTTCTAAGTGTATGAGGGCAGTTTTTCAGGCGTGTCCCTAATGCAGTTTTATTCCCCCCATCATTTGTGCCTTTGTTAACATGAACTGCTGTGAGGGAATGTTGCCATACATTTGCTTTCAGACTTCTACCCTTACATGATTCCTGCTGATGCATAACCTGTTCTCTATCAACTTTCTATGTTTGTAAGGCTGTGCTTGTGTTTTTTTTGGGGGGGATTTATCCTGTTATGTGTGCATTTGCACACATTTCCTGCTTTAGCAGGTTTCAAAAGTGTCGTACAGCACTTTAGCAATGCTGGGGGTGTGTCACAGAACCTGTAAAACACCACCTGCATTGCTTTCTTATTGCCATTTTTATTTCAGTGTTCATGGACTGCAGACACTGCAATACTGGCATAATATTAGAGCAAAGCTCTATTATTATGCCAGCTCAGCTTAGAAAGTACCATATATGCTTGATTCAACTGAAGGGATGGTTGCTGTGAAGTTGCTTATACTTGCTCTCAGAATGCTGTAGTCAGCTTTGGAAAAGTTTTTTTGTTTGACCCTGGCAAGGGAGAGGGGGCGGGGTGCATTCAGGGGAAATGGTGACTTAGAATGTGATTGATTTATGGTCAGATCTTACCAAGGAGGATGACACTGTAGGAGTGCTACAGTGGCTACTCATGTTGGTTATTATCAGGTCCAGGATATTTTCACATCTTGTGGGGGAGTCAACCAGCTGATCCAATGCATTGGCATTGATGAAGTTGAGGAAACTCTGAGCATTTGCATTTGATCTAGAATAGGTCTTCCATTCTATGGTTAAGTAGTTAAAGTCACCCATGACCAGGGTACAGGGTTGAATCTTGATGGATTCAAGTAAGTCACAATAGGTGGAGTGGACCTCCTGAGTCATGGTTGGGGGTCTGTAGCTAGCTATGATTTGCTACAGGTCTGCAGCATCCAGAGCTTCAGCTGCACAGTTTTTAACCCTTTTTGAGGTATTCCAGCTACATGTTTTCCCTTAGTAGCACTTGTGTTACCATCTAGTAGTGCTACTCGTAGACCTTCCTCCCTTTACCTTCTTAGCTCTTTCAGTTTCTGACAAATATGGATGGACAATTTCCTACATTTTCTCCTGCCAGTCTGGTCGATATGGGCATCCTGAAACAGTATAGTAACTGCCTCATGTACATGGACAACCATCTACTACTACCACCTAGGAACACAATTTGTGAGAGATGCAAATACATCAAGCACCTAGTGTCATTGCTCTCTCCCCCACAAACCAGTATATCTGGCACTGAGAAGGTTGGCAATATAAACACCATACCTCAAACACCATCCTCACCTATACAACACACTCCCACATATGCAAAGGCCCTCAACATAAGCATACCCAAACAAACAGGCCTCCGAGGCATAAATGCATGCAAACTTCACTGCTCACTACACCACACACCACACATAATCCATACACCTGTGTCTCACAGCCACTAAGGCCCAAACATAAACCAACATATTAGTCATAGGAGACTCCATTGTGAGACACACAGATGTGCCCCTCACCAGGCTGGATAAGGAGAAAGTCATGGTTAGTTGTTTGTCGGGTGCCATAATCAGTCATATCACAGATGCACTCAAGTCTCTCACAGGTACTGCTATGACTCTGTCTTAGTCCATGTTGGACTGAGTGTCTTGAGATGTACCTCCCTGGACTATATGAAGAGAAACATGATCGAGCTAACTGAGTATGTGTCCCAGGCAGGTATGTCCCTAGCCTTAAGCAACATTCTATCATCACACAGAATGATGCCTCAATACTAACAGAAAATGATTGACTTTAACAACTGGCTTAGTTTCTAGTGTCATTCAAATGGAATCCAGTACGAGTCTATATCAGAAGCTTGAACTTTCAAAAGTTCAAGTCTCATATGGTCAACACCATATGAGCGAACTTTTGAAAGCTTGAATGTTTCAATGGAGATCGCCGTAGGGAATACTTCCCTTTACTTCAATGTAGTGTGATCTCGGAGTTGGTATATTTAAGTAGCGGGAGGTGTGGGGGTGCAGGGGGCTTGCCCCCCTGCTTAGAGTGATCAGGTAGGCTTTTTTTTTTGTTTTTGTTTCGTTGTTATTATATCCTCGATGTATTAAAACTTCGCTCATATGGTGTCTATCATATGACCATCAAAGTTTTAAAACTTCAAGCATATAATATAGACCCATCCAGTACCTGACAGTCTGGGGTGACATGATTGACAAGCCATGATGGTTTGCCAGAGATGGCCTGCATCTGTCTCCCTTGAGCTTCAGCTTCCTAGCAAAGGTTCTTGCAACCCCCATAGTGCCTTTTTTAGGCAATGCCATGAGGTCAAAACTACCAACATGAAAATTTCATCAAAACGTAAATTAAAGGTCATGCTGCTAAATGCTAGGATTCTAAACAAGAAACTGTACTCATCGCAAGCATTCTTAACCCTGGAAGAAGCTGACATTTGTGCAGTCACAGAAACCTGGTTCAAAGCTGCAGAGAGCAGCCCAGCCATACCAGGTTACTCATTCTATCATTCATTCAGACCCCAAGCAGTGAGCAGCAAAATAAAAGGAGGTGGAGTTGCAATATATATAAAAGACATACATACCTTTAGGCTGGTCAAAAAGTATGATGCACAGGAAATATTCCAGGTGTAGTTAACAACTGGCAAGACCTGTATTCAAATCATAGCTAGCTACAGGCCTCCAACTTTGACTCAAGATGGCCACTCCTCCTATCTGGACCTGTTCAAATCTATCAAGATTTGACCCTTTACCCTGATCCTGGGCAACTTTAACTATCCATCCACAGACTTGAAGAAATACTCATGTGAAAATGCAATGCCCAGAGATTCCTTGATTTTGTCAATGCAAATGCCTTGGACCAGTTGGTTGGCACCCCCAGAAGATGTAAAAATATCTTGGAACTGGTATTAACCAACATGAGTAACTACTGCAGCATCCCTGTAGTGTCATCATCCCTGTTAAAATAAGATCTGACAACAAATCAATTTCAAAGCCACCATCTCCCCTGACCCCCCCCCCACTAGGGTCAAACAAAAAAACTTCTCGAACGCTGATTACAACCTCCTGAGGCAAGGTATAAACAGCTTCACAGCCCCCTCCACAGAAACTAGCACATATGTCCAAACTTACACCAAAGTACTATATGAGCATTTATACAGATGCATGGAATCAGGAATACCAGACAGGATGAAATCATCCTCCTCAAGGAAGCGTAAACCTGTCTGGTGGGCATCTACAATAAATAAACTCTATAATAAATGGAAAAATTGCTGTCCAGGACCAAGAAGAAGCAAGTGTCTAATTGGAAGGAATCTCTCCTTAGCCTGAACAAGCAAGTAAGAACACTAGTGAAATCCTCCAAAGCAAACCTCAAGTCCATACTGGCCGCAGCTACTAAAGACAGTCATAAGGCTCTCTTCACATATGTCTGCAATGTCAAGGGAAACTCCCAGATCTGCTCAGAACTGGTGGTCAAGGACACCACGTACACAAACCCTGTAGATATATCCAACCTGCTGGCAGACAGATTCATTGAAAACTACACTCCTCTGTCCCCCCATTAGTAAAACAGGACATTCCCAGTACCTGCCCCTCTCCCCTTATCTCTAGGGAGAAAGTCATCACTGCCCTCTCAAAGACAAAAAATACATGCTCCATGGGACCCGATAACATCCCAAGCTGCATCCTATATGAACTCAGGCAGGAACTTGCAGCACCATTAGGCACCCTATTCAACCAAAGCCTGAGTACCGGCTTCATCCCAGCCAAGTGGAGGTCAACTACTGTCATCCCTCTGCACAAAGGTGGAGCATCCACTGATCCAGAAAATTATAGACCCATCAGCCTAACTAACCTGATCTGCAAGGCCATGGAGTGGATTATCATGGACCGCATTAACAAGTACATTGGCAATCTCCAGACACTTGATCCTACACAGTTTGGTTTTGTCAAAGGTAGGTCATGCCTGTTAAATTTGGTCAACTTCTTTGAGACAGTCACCAAGGCCATAGATGAGGGGAAGACAGTACATACCACCTACATTGACCTGGCCAAGGCCTTCCATACTAATCCATACTCAGGTATAGTAGATAAACTCTCTCAAATAGACATCAATCCATATGTTACCAGATGGGTAGCAAACTGGCTTACTAATAGAACCCACCTAGTCAAAATATGGGAAGCCACCTCAATTAGTAGACCCGTAACAAACAGTGAACCCCAGAGATCGGTCTTGGGGCCTCTGCTATTTGGGATATACTTTTCAGAAGTGCAGTCCAAATCTAATGGGTATTGCTGATCAAGTTTGCAGATGACTGCAAGCTGGGTGCAGTCATCAATTCCCCAATTTATGTGGACATCCTCCAAGAGGGTCTCACCCAAATGACTGGTTCCAGAATCATGGCCTCAAACTGAATTCCAAAAAATGCATCATCATCATCCCTTTTGGGGAGAATAATGTCCCCACAAATGATCACATTGATAATAAGACACTAAGCAGACAATCAGTTGTGAGGGACATGGGAACCCAGGATGAGAGCAAACTGACTTTTGACCACCATATTGCCTCCATTGTACGGAAGGCTTTCTGCCTGGCCCACCTAATTACTAAGGGTATCTCATACAGAGACAAGGTGGTCATAACATCCCTGTATTCTTCCCTTATAAGATGGATTATTGAATACAGTGCCCCTTTATGCATGTACCTCACAAAGCACATGAAGCAGCTGGAGAGACCACAGAGATTCCTCATCCAGGAAATCCATGGCCTTAAACATCTACCCTACACAGACAGGCTAAAAGCCCTGTCCCTCTACTCAGTCTCCTGCAGACTCCTCAGAGGTGACCTCTGTCTGGCATACAAAGCAATCTCAGACCCCGCCCTGATGGAACTGCTGCATATCCACAAGTCAAGTTCCACTTGAGTAACCCACATGCAAGACCTCAACCTGGTCTGTAACATTAATAGGACTTGTTGGTGAGAAAGATCTGTGTCCCCAGAGACCCCCCCTTTTGTGGAATAGACTCCCTCTCCATGTAAAGCAGAGTACCTCATTAAATTTTTTAAACGCAACCTGGATACCTGGATGAGGAACAGGAAATACATCCCTGGGATTCCACCTATGTCCCTGCTGGACAGTGGTATAGGGTGCTGACTTGTTGGAACATGGGCTAAATTATTGGCTAGGCTTGTAAGGGCCTCAGGGCCAATAGCCTAGTAACTTTGTATGATCCTATGAATAGGTATTTTGTCAACAGTTAACTGCGCCTGGAGTGTCTCCTGTGCATCATACTGTTTGACCAGCCTGGAGGTGTCTATGCCTTTGATAAATATTGAAACTTCACCTCCCTTGGCATTGTAGCCCTCTGTTTGAGGTCTGAAAGTATAGAAGGATGAGTATCCGGGTAAGGCTGGTGTGCTCTCTGCAGCTTTGAAACAGGTTTCAGTAACTGCACATATGTCAGCATCTTCCAGGGTGAGGAATGCTTGCAATGAATGCAGTTTCATGCTAAGACTCCTAGCATTTAACAGCATGACCTTTAAATTTCATTTAGAAGAATTTTTCACATTGGTAATTTTGTCCTCATGACTTTGCCTAAAAAAGGCACTATGGGGGAGGCAAGAGCCTTTGCCAGAAGCCTAAAGCCCAGGGGAGACAGATGAAGGCCATCTCTGGCAAAGCATTGTGGTCTGTCAATCATGACCTCCCAGGCTGTCCCCCACCTAGTTTGGTTTTATAGTCCTCCACCTAGTTAGGTTTCATATCATGCAGTTTCTGTTAAGAGGGTAAGTAGTTTTTAAGTTTTGGAAAGAGTTAGTCTTTGGTGTTCTAAGTGTGCATGTCTGTGGCTTAAAATTTAGTATTTTGAAATTCAGCATTTTAAGCTTTCAGTATAATGAGACTCAGTCAAATGAGTTTTCATTATTTTGAAAATTAGGTATTAGGGTCTCAGTCAAATGAAATTCAGTATTTTCAGTTTTCAGTCATGTGAAGTAAATCCATGGGCAATATATAACTCTTATCTGCATATTTCCTTTTTCTGCAGTTTTTCCCTTCTCACAAAATATTTAAGTATTATTAAAACTATTTTCAGCATGTGATGCATTGCACAAATGTGTACTAAAAATATAAAGATTAAAACATTATAGGACACAGAGTCAGTCTGTTAAAAACACTAACTATTGCAAAAAATCTTCAACTTGCGTCAGAATTTGAACCCTAAACACCACTAAAGCTTTTTTTTCTAGCAGGATGGCTGTCTTACACCTTTTGGCCACAGAAGATGCTTTCAAAACTGGAGTCATTCCTCACACAACCACCTTCAGGAAAACTGTACACTGCTATCAAACCATTCACTGCATATTGAACAAGTACTTCCATACGACTTATATTTGGACACAGACCAGTTAGTATACACAACTCCTGTCATAATTATGATTATAAATATACATCTGTCTGTCTTACAATCCTGATTTTGTGGATAGTGGAAAAACACATTTACTGTTAGGATACAAAGTAGCCTAAAGTCAGAAACTGCAATGGACTGGAGTCACTTCCTAACTTCTCTCTTGCATGATGTAACAGTATTCAGCTGTGGTTGGACTGTGTGAGTGTTTTATGCCTGATGCATAACAATTACATATGGTAACATTGTAGCAATAAAAGTGTATGTACTCACATGTTAAGTTATCTACAAAGGCACCACTATATATTGCATAGTGTAACAAGGTAAGACATATATAAGGATATGTCATAATAGCATTCAACACTATAGTCTAGATTCAGGCCTTAGCCTGCAAATGTGTTGGTTGACACAACATTATTTCAGGGCTGATTCTGACTGATGCAAGCAGTACACAGCCAATACATGTACAAATAAAGGTTGTGTGAGTTGCCTGGCATCAATTATAATATATGTATGTGAGTAGGATGAAGGTTTTGGACCCTAGGTGGTCAGTGAATGTGCTATGCATTGTCTTAGCCAAAGCAAGGGCATACTGAGCATGTTGTCATCTATCTACAGGGAAAGCAGCTGTGGGTTCCCCCTCCGAGTCCTCCTATGACTATGGCTGTGGTAACATAGGCATTGGTGGGGGGATGTGTGTCCATTCCCCTTGCTAATCCTGCTGCAGCTGTTTCTGCAGGATCAGATTGTGCAGCAGAGCACAAACTGTGAATATTTGTGTGCATTTGTATGCAGTATACTGCAAGGCTCCAAAGGATATATCTAGGCACCAGAACCGTGACTTCAACACCCCAAACACATGCTGTATGATGTTCTTAGTTTGTGCATGTGCCTCATTATGGCATTTTTCTGTGGGTGTATATGCAGTTCTGATTGGTGTCATCATCCATGGTTCAAGGGTGTAGCCAGCATCCCCCAGTAAATGCCACTGGGGAATGTCTCCCCTAGCAAACATCTGATACAGCTGAGATGTGTGCCAGATATGGGAGTCATGATAATTGCCAGAGTTGCCAGCACACACATTCAAGATAATTACCTGGGCATTACACATGACGTGGCAGTTGTTGGAGTGGTATCTCTTCTGGTTAATGTAGATTCTACCCTGCTCACCAAGTATTGCCTTAATGTGTACATGAATGCAATCTATGGCACCCCGTACTTCAGGGTAGCGCATTACCCTGTAGAAATGGTGCATATTTTTGTCCCTTTCCTCAGAACTATGGGGGAAAACATATGTGCTCACTGGCATATATGAACACAGCATCCAGGAATTGGTGGAGGATCCTGATGCCTGTGACACCTCCATTATGTCCCCAGCTCTTTTTTGAAAAATACCTGTAACTAATATTCTAAGGGCTACACATACCTTAGTTTCCACTGGGATGGGTTCCTCTCTTTTGGCTCTGGCTCTGAGTTGAGGCAGTTAGAGCTCACAGAGTTCTTGTAATGTGTTCCTTTCTAACCTGTAGTGCTCTACATTCTCCAGCTCACGTAGTACCTGGTAGGTTACCCTTGGCCTGAACACTCTTCTCCTTATCTGCTCAGGAGATTTTCACAATTTGCATAAGTAATTGTAGCTCCTGCGTCTACAAGAAATGGATGAAAATAGTTATGTACTGTAATGTTAACAAAATACTGTAGTAGTGGTGCTGCGGTAGCATTGTCACCTCATAGTAAGACGTTGTCCTGTTCGATTTTCAGCTAGAGCATCTTCTGTGTGGAGACATGCATGAATGGGCATACCTTCGTTGAAGGTTGTGCATCAGGGCCAGCAACTTGGCACATAAAAATCTACTGCCAATCATTAGCGGACTGGAGTTCCGCTGTGGCGACCCCTAACCGGGAAAAGCCAAAAGACACAACAACTGTAATGTTAACAAACTGGTACCAAGGGAAATAGCTGTGGTTCCCATTTATGGCTGACCTAACAATCTTGTTGCCATGCTTGTGGCTGCCAAGCAGTCATCCAAACTGGAGGGTGTCCTATTGCTTGCTGTGGCATTTGAACATTTGGCATATTTGTCTGTTCTAAGGAAAATGGGCATTCCGCCAATGTTCTGATTGACCACATTTAAATCAATTAGTTGAATGCTGATCACATTGGGATGACTGTGGTAACATTGGGGATAGAAGTTGTGTTGATATTATCCTGGGGATTTTTACCTCTTCTTTCATGAGTTTTTCAATTCACTCCTCCTTCCCCATAAGTCAATATCAGACTGTTAGAGCTGAACATCTACACGCTTATATTGCTGCTTTTTTTTTCTCTCAGAGTGTATTATCCACTATGTATTGTGCTTGGTTAACAATTTCATGAATTCCTAAACTTGGTCAATTTAAACAAACCTTTTTAATTCGTTTTTGAATTGGATGGAGTTAATCTTTTACAAAAGGTGCTGACAGCCCCCTGGATGCTGCCTCTTCTGTTGGTTCTGGATGTCCTGAAATCCTTCAAAGGCATGTATCATACATTGGGAGTATAACATCAATTAATTCAGTTTCATTTCATACAATGGCCTGAATTTTTGATCATTTGGGTGTTGGGGGACATGCTGCAGTAATAGTTTTTAATAAGTTATTTCTCTCAGCAACAATCCCACCATCTGTATGTTTTGGAATGTTGTCACCTATGTTGGACTTTTCCCATATCTTTCTGAAAATGTCAGAGAGTGTTGAGGCTTTCAAAACTGCTCTTACAGTTTCAATATGTGGATTTTGTAATTGTCCATGTCCTTTCAATATCTTGACATATTTAGCCAAATGTGCCTGGACTGAAGAAAGTGAATCTACAATGTTTTGGAAATCCACTGAAGTCCATGGCAGTATCCCTTTTATGGTAGGCTCTGCATCACTGTCTCAAGTATCTGCAAGGTTAGCTATTTGTTTTAAAGGGTGCATTTGAGTGTTAGGAGCCTATTGTTAGTGGAAGAATCAGAATCAGTTTCTTCCCCTACATTTTGCTTAGGAGGAAGGGTCCACAAGTATTGTTCTCCAACATTGATAATTGGAAACAGTGTAACCAACTGCTTAATTCTTTTTAATGTGTTTTTTCAGTGGTGCACTTTTGTTGCTAAATCATTTTTAACTTTCTTGCATACTTTGTATTAGTTCTGTATTTATGTTTTTTATATGAGTTTCTCTTTATTAGCTTTTTTTTGACATTCAGTCTGAATGTTTTGCTAGAGAAGTTTGATGTTGTTGCTGTTGTCTAAACCTAGTGTTATATGCTGACTCACAGGGATTGGCAGAAGTACTGGAAGCAACTTGCACTGTATCTGGAGAATAGTAGGTATTTCATGCAGTTGTGCCTAAATGTGCCCTTTTGGAGAATTGGAGAGCTGTCTGCTTCATAAGAAGTAGATTGATCATAAGTTGGGGGGGGGGGCAGAAGGAATCAGAGGACATTCATCTGAAAATTCTGGTTGAGTAACAGCAACTTTTTCTAACTGTTTAAAGGATACATACCTCAGGAATAAGCTTTTTTTATCAGCACATTTTTAATGTGTTTACTGATCTATTTGTTGCCTGCTGCTGTGACTTTAATCTAGTTGAATAATATTTCAAACTTCTAATTACAGATTCCTCTTCCTTATTTTAGCTTCTTCTTACCAATTATTTAAAACCGATCAGCAATAGTCAAGCACTTTATGCCATTCTTGTTTTAAATTATTTCTAAGCTTTTCTAAAAAAAATTCTAAAACATTTTTTTATCAAAAGTTCCATTTTCTGGAAATTGTAAAGCACTATCATTTTTAGTGAGCTCGGACCATTTTATCAAATTATTACAACTGTGTCTTCAATACTAATTCAACATATGCCTGGCTGGAGTCACATATTTCTGTTCTTTTAAAACACCTGTGTGACAAACCAAAATGCTGCCAGCCCATCTAGCTGGAATTTTGTAAATAATTCTATGTCTTTTGTGAATATTAATATGATTCATATGCTTGTCTTACAAATGTAAGAAAACAATATGTTATGTGTATATTAGACTACTGGTGCAGAAGAGTGTGTTGAACAGGGTTTGTACAGTAATGAGCTTCAAGGATGTGTCCACACTGTGCCCTACTGGAAAAGAACAGAAATGTATATAAATTATATACCTGTGCAAATGTATGTTTTAATAGTGGAAGCTGGAACATAAAGAGGTAACTTGCAAAACTTCAAGAAAATAAGTTGAAATTAAAGCGTTTTACGATTGTGTTATCTCTCAGTTTCAGCTCAGCAGCAGACACAATGTCTGGAGCTAGAAGTTTTTGTATTGTCTTGAAACAGAAATAATTGCTAGGTTTCAAAAGTAAAAGCGCTTTATTGTTTTACGACTTCCAAGATCTGCAAACTTCTGAGAGATATGTATTTCTCACACAGAGATGTTAAGTTTCTGTTTTAGCCTGGTAACTGATGTCAGGTGACAAAGAGTGATGTCATCCAAGCTAACACAGCAATAATGTCTGATATTAATTTAAGAACTCTGTCAGAGAGATACTATGCATTTTGTATCTTGTCTTGGACTTAGAAACATCTATTCAGCACTTCTGTCTACTTGTTGCTCTGTAAGTAAGTTATTTGTAGCATAGTATCTTTTAGATATATAATGGAATATAGCAATGATTAGTTTAGATGTTTTCTGTATTTATTTGAGACTGTCCTGTCCTGCAATGTTGTTTTAAAATATCTCCTGTGATTTTGAACTCTGTAGTTACTGTGTTGATTGAGTTTTGTCTTGCTCTTTTATTTATTATTAAATATATTTAAACCCATCTTTGTGGTTGATATTTCTGTGACATATTTAAGCTCATAGAGTACTTGCATATGTATTTGGTGCCACTGTACAGGCCACCTGTAATAGCGTGGCACTTGGTCAAAGGCTACCATTTGGATTATTAGCAACATTACACAATACGTTTGGACACCCTTTGTTAAGAGCCTTAGAGTAGCTGATAAAGAGTTGGTTGGTGGCAATGATAACTACCTTATAGTCTGAGCAGAAGGGGCCATAGCTAGTAAACCTGTGCCAGCCTTTCCCAGGTGTGTGTGTGTGTGTGTGTGTGTGTGTGTGTGTGTGTGTGTGTGTGTGTGTGTGTGTGTGTGTGTGTGTGTGTGTCTGCACATATAAATCAAATCCCAAAGTGTGTGTGTGTCAGCTACATGGGCAGGGACATGAAGCACTGGTTGGACAGAGAGAGCTGGAGGTTTTGGCTTGACCACTCAGCTGAGAGCTCAACCCTATAACTGTGCCAATGAGGAGATTTATTGGGGATCTGGAGAAAGAGGGAGAAGCAAGCCTCCAGACTGATTGTGATCTCTCTGTGCTCTTAAGGGAAATTGTACTTTACTGTGTGTGTACTTGTCATCCTCCCTTTGTGGACATCCCTCACTGTTGCCAGTGGTGAGGACTGAGGCTCCTTGATTACTGGACCAGTGTGGGGTTGTCACATATTAATTGGTTGGCAGTGGTGGGATATCCACATCACATATTAATTGGTTGACAGTGGTGAGTTAGCCACATCACATATTAAGTGTCTTGCAGTGGTGTGGATATTGAATTTCTGTAGCCTGTTTACAGTGGTTACTGAAGGTGTTTGTACTCTCAATCAGCTATGCAGTGAACATTCAGAGTTCATATCACAATTGTTTTATTTTTTTGTTAGCTTAGTTAGTCAGGAAGAGCAGACAAGTATGTCATCAGAGGAGTATGGCAAGCTGACAAGGAGCCAGTTGGCTGAAATGTGCCAGACTAAAGGACTGGTGCATGGCAACCTGACTAAAGCAGACATGATTGCAGCTTTAGTCACAGCTGCATCACAGAACAGCAACCAGGAGGCCATGGAGATGTGCAACTCTCATAAAATGGACAGTTCAACCTTTCCACAGAGGACTTAAAAGTCTGTCTGGAGTTAAAGAGACTTGAGCCGGAGGCCTAGCATTTGAAAATAGAAGCAGCAGACAAACTGAGACATCTTGAGGCTGAAGAAAATGAGAAACTGAGATGGCTGGAGGCTGAGGAGAAGGAGAGGCAGAGGAAATATGAAAAGGAGATGCTGACTCTTCGCCAGCATCATAGAGGTAATGGGGAAGGGAGTGACTGAACCCCAGAAGCAGCAAAGGTTAGTAAATTTCTTCCACAATTTACAGAGGGAGTTCATTTTGATAGTTTCATTCATATGTTTGAGAGAGTATGCAAACAGTATAATGTTGACCAAGGGCTCTGGGTATGGTTCCTGACTCCCTTACTTCGTGGTAAAGCTGTAAGTGTCATTTCTAAACTGTCTTATACTGATTATGTAGATTATAATGTTGTAAAAAATGTTTTCTAGAATGTTTTAAGTTAACACCTGAAGCTTATAGGAAACAGTTTCATGAGCATAGACCCAAGGCAGAAGAAAGTGTGTGTGAATATGTTGTTGAACTAAGCACTTATTTTCATAGGTGGGCAAATGAATGTCAGATAATCACATTTTGAAACACTGGTAGACCTTTTGGTGAGGGAATAACCCCTTAGAACTTTGCCTGAGGACATGAGAATCTGGTGAGCTGATAGACAATGCACTACTGCAGATGACATGGGGAAGAAGGGAGACCTATACCTAGCAAGCAGGGCATCCCTGCACAGGAATGGGTCACCCAGTGCTGCTCATGGGACTAAGGAAACCCATGGTGGGCAGCCCAGACTGCCCCAATAGAGTCCACTCGTAGCAGGGGAAGCTACTAGTCCAGGTACATGTTTAGGATCAAGGGTTCAATGTTTTAAATGCAATCAATGGGGTCATGTAGCATATAAATGTCCACAGAGGCAAGGCAGGGAACAAAAGGTGGAAGAGCCAGTAAGTGGGAATGACAAAATCCCAACAGCAAGTTGTCGCAAGACAACAAGGGTATCAAACTACCACAAGAGGTTATATCCTATATTAGTTGAGGAGAAAGAGGCCACTGCTAAGAGAGACACAGCCTCTGCCCTAACCATTGTGAAGCCTTCAATGTTTACAGAGAAGCACTGTTTGCTTGGGCAGTCTACTCCAGTCAGAGCTTTAGGGGTGACCCCATTCCAAATACCTTTGGCTAGGGTTCACCTTGACTGGGAGGGTGGAACAGGAAATCAGCAAATAGGTGTGCTTGAGTATATCCCTGCAGATGTCCTGAGAGGGATTGATTTTGATAATGCAGTACTGTGTGTGCATGCAGTTACACATAGTCAGGCTTGGAGACAAGCATGTGGGTCTGGTAATCTGGGGGAGACCCAGACAGACCACAAACTTGCAGCTAGGATTGGTGAGGTGGTTACTTCAGGGAGGGAGCTACACTACAGCAGTGAGACTGAAGGCGAGTCACAGCTGCTTGTGGGTACTGATGTTCCCTTGGACAGAGTGACCACAAGGGCAGAGGTGAGTAGTAGTGCCCAGGCTGACAATGAAGCAGCTCTGTCAGAGAATACCAGACTTCCTGTGGAAGGGGAGCTGTGAAGGGTTACTAAGAGAGAGTTGAGACAGCCTCTTCTATCAGACCCTACATTAAAAGGTGTGAGGGAGGTAGCTAGTGAGGCACCTGATTCTGAAGGGAAAGGGCAATCCGTATACTGGGACAAAGGGTTACTGCATAGAGAGTGGACCCCTGAGGGAGGGCTAGAGGGTGAGAGAATAGAGAAGCTGGTAGTGCACAGAACCTAACAACTGGTACTTCTAGCCATAGCCCATAATATTCTTTTTACAGATCATATGGGCATAAAACGTGCAAACAGACATATTATGCAGAACTTCTATTGGCCTGGGATTTCCAGAGATGTAACAGGGTATTGCAGGACCTGTGAGCAGTGCCTAAAGGTAGACATGGCAAGAGACAAGATTAAAGCTCCTTTGATGCCTTTGCCTGTTATTGAGGAGCCATTTCAGAGGGTAGCTATGGATATTGTGGGGCCTCTGATGACCCTAAGTTCCACAGGGAAAAAGTATATCCTAGTGGTAGCAAATTATGCTATCAGATAGCCTGAAGCAGTGGTTCTGTCCTCCATTGAAGCAGAAAAGGTGGCAGTGCTTTGTTAGAGAATTTCATCAAGGTAGGTTTTCCAAAAGAAATACTGACTGACAGAGGGGCCAGTTTCATGTCAGTCCTGCTGGCTTGTCTGTGGAAGTACTGTGAGGTGAAGCACCTAAAGACCACCCCCTACCATCCCCAGATGAATGGTCTTGTTGAGAGATTAAACTCTAGTCCATGCTATGGGCATTTGCAGACCCATTTAAGAGGGAGTTGTTTGCTTTCAGAGAGATTCCCCAGGAATCCACAGGTTTTTCACCCTCTGAGTTGCTGTATGGGCATAGGGTAAGGGGACTTCTAGATTTGATTTGAGATGAGTGGGAGGGTGAGTGTGAATCCCACAAGGAGTCTGTTGTGGCATATGTCCCAACCCTCAGGACAAGGGTGAGGGATCTCATGGCTTTGGCCCAGGAGAACCTGGTAGAAGCCCAATAGGAGAAAAAAGGTCTGGTATGACAAAAATGCTCAAGCTAGAAAGTATGCTATAGGGCAGCAGGTAATGTTATTTTTCATTCCTGTCAGACACAACAATTTGCAGGCAACTTGGGGAGATCTTACAAGGTGGTAAGGAAAGTCAGTGATCTTAACTACATGGTAGAACTGCTTGGCAGGAGGTGGGTCACAAATTGTACCATGTTAACATGATGAAACCTTATCATGATAGGGAGGCCCCTGTGCTGAGTATTTGCAGTACAAAATAGGAGGAGTCTGAGGGGGATCTATGGCTGCAGGGAGCCAGCCTGCCAAGTCCCAAATTATTTTGGTGGAGCCTAGGGTTGCAGGCATATGATGGTACAGTGCAGCACTGTATGGGCTGGAATCACATGACAGGGGATGCGGTAAGGTATACCCAGACAGGCTCAACCCTCTGAAGCAATGCTTCTCAAGGGTCACTTGAAAAACTAGCTTGAGTTTTCGGAGAGGAGGGATTATGAAAGCTGAAATGCTGCCAGCACAGCTAGCTGGGATTTTGTAAATAATTTTATGTCATTTGTGAATATTAATATGATTCATATGCTTGTCTTACAAATGTAAGAGAACTGTATTTTATGTGCATATTAAACAAATGGTACAGGTGTGTTGAATAGGGTTTGTACAGTACTGAGCTTCAAGGATTTGTCCACAGTGCACCCTACTGGAAATGAACAGAAATGTACATAAACTATATACCTGTGCAAATGTATGTTTTAATAGTAGAATCTCGGACATAAAAATAAGCTGAAAATAAAGTATTTTTGGACTGGGTTATCTCTCAGTTTCAGCTCAGCAGCATACACAATGTCTGGAGCTAGAAATTTTTGTATTGTCTTGAAACAGAAATAATTGCTAGGTTTCAAAAGTAAAAGTGTTTTATTGTTATATGACTTCCAAATTCTGCAAACTTCTAAGAGCTATGTACGTCTCACACAGAGATATTAAGTTTCTGTTTTAGCCTGGGAACTGATGTCAGGTGAAAAAGCGTGATGTCATCCAACCTAACCCAGCAGTAATGTCTGATATTAATTTAAGAACAAGAGAGACTATGCATTTTGTGTCTTGTCTTGGACCTAGAAACATCCAATCAGCACTTCTGCCTATGTGTTGCTCTGTAAGTAAATTATTTACAGCATAGTATCTTTTGGCTATAGATAGGAATATAATAAAGATTAGTTTAGATGTTTTTTGTATTTATTTGAGACTGTTCTGCAATGTTGTTTTAAAATATTTCCTGTGATTCTGAACTCTGTAGTTACTGTGTTGATTTGAGTATTGTCTTGTTCTTTCATTATTTATTATTAAATATATTTAAGCCTATCTTTGTGGTTGATATTTGTGAGACATATTTAAGCTCTTAGAGTACTTGCATATGTATTTGGTTGCACTGTACAGGCCACCTCTAATGATGTGGTGTTGGTCAAAGGCTACCATTTGGATTAGTAGTAACATTACACATTAATTTTGGACACCTTTTGGTAAGGGTCTTCGAGTAGCTGATAAAAAGTTGGTTGGTGGCAGTGATAAAGTCTGAGCAGAAGGGAGAATAGCTAATAAACCTGTGCCAGCCTTTCCCAGATGTGTGTGTGTGTGTGTGTGTTTATATATAGAGCAAATCCAAAACTCTGTGTGTGTGTGTGTGTGTGTGTGTGTGTGTGTGTGTGTGTGTGTGTGTGTGTGTGTGTGTGTGTGTGTGTGTGTCTGTGTGTGTGTGCGCTAGTGTGTGTGTCTGTGTGTGTGTGTGTGTGTGTGTGTGTGTGTGTGTGTGTGTGTGTGTGTGTGTGTGTGTGTATCAACAACTTGGGCAGGGACATGAACCACTGGTTGGACAGAGATGGTGCTGGAGGTTTTGGCTTGACATCTCAGCTGAGATCTCAACCCTATAGCTGTGCCAGTGGGGACTCTTACTGGGGATCTGGAGAAAGAGGGAGAAACCAACCACCAGACTGACTGTGATCTCTGTCTGCTCTTAAGGGAAATTATAACTTACTCTGTGTGTACTTGTGATCCTCCCATTGTGTTAGTCCCTCACTGTTGCCCATGGTGAGGATTGAGGTTCCTTGATTACTGGGTCAGTGCAGGGGCATCACAAGCTACACTAGACTCCATGAGAAAATGTATAGATAAGCAACTATAGTTGCAAACCTGCTCTCATATAAATAAGGAATTCTCTTTGTTCCTTAATTTGTTTTATTTTGATTAGAACCCACTATCATACATGTGAAGGATACTTCATCCTTTTGATAAGTAAATATGTACACTATAATACCTCAATTTTCTTTGACAACAGCAGTCCATCTTGCACTTTCTCTTTTAACTGTGTTTAATTTATTGCTTTTAGTAGTCCACTGTCTCCCTTTCTTAAGTTTATTTCTCACCTTGTGTAACCATTTTCAGTTCTGAGTCAGTCTTTTTCCAGAGTTGCACTCCTGTATTTTAATTGTTTTGCTGAGCTTTGGTGGTGGGAGGGTGGGTAATCTAGGCTAATTGCACAGAGCTTATTGCTTATTTTTGGGGTAATTTACATGTATCTTCTTTCTACTCTTTTGTGTTTATACCTCACTCACCACGCACTCTCTCATCATTCCTCCCTTCTTCCTCTCTCTCTTTCTCTCTATTGTGCTTTATCCCTCACTCACCTCACATTCTCTCATCATTCCCCCCTCTCTAGTAGGGTGCAAGGGAGTTACAGGGTAAGTGATACAATGCAATTGAATGTTTGTAGTTCATGTTGTCCCTGCTTCAACCAATTGATTGTGCTTATTTATCTGCCGCTTAGCAGATTTTATTACCGACCTAATATCTACCTGTAAACGTGCCAGTAATTTCTGTAATGGTGCCCAATATTTGTCAACATAATTCCACTGTGTTTCATAAGGACTGAATGCTTATTATATTAGCATAACTCTTTACAACTGGTGTTAAATAGAGATCCCATAGCACTATCAAGTGCCTTCACTGCCAAAAAGAGTTTGTTAGAATGTAAGTTAAAGTAAGTTATTCTTAAAACATCTGTTCAGTTTAAAGTGCTTGTGAGGTTTGAAGTTATGTTTGCATTTTTTCATGCCTTATCCTTAATCTTTCAGTGTTCCTTTTTTTGTTCTGGTGCTAAAGGGTTCATTTTTGAAAGATTAATGTATTTAATTTATAAGGGTCTTAACAAAATAATACTGTTTGCTTCCTTCTGGTGATGTGTTGTTTAAGGTGGTAAACCAAGTGGCCTCATCACAGCAACTGTATTACAGAAATGTATTTCTATATTTATTAAGAAACCACTTACAATGTCAATGACTTTCCTGGTGGCAGTGTTCTGTTGCATATAGTTATCCCATAGTAATTTAATTGGATTTCTACTGTACCTTCAATACATAATTTTTTCTCTTTTTTTTTCAACTGGTTTACTGGAAACATCCCTAAAGCATGCATAGAATGGATTCTTTAAATAGGCAGTCTGAGTCCACTCAATCCACCTGCCATTTATTTAGGGCAAACTGTGTACCACCTCTGCCCCTGTGCTTTAAGTAAGTGTTAGGAGCATTCAGTCTTTTGTGCTTGTATTTTAGCCTGCACTGTGATTAGTCTGATGACAAAAGCTTCAGTGTCTTAGTATGTAAGCAATAGCCTTATAGTCTGTAACACCCTCTCCTCCACTGACATCCCGCTGGTCAGCTTCTACTCTGTTCTTCTTAAGAGACACTGATGTTTGCTCATACTGCTCTTACTTAAACTATTTCTTTCTCTTATATTTTCTTCTGCATGCCTTCAATGAAGTCATCCTTGGTCTCCCCCTTCCTTTCACATTTCTCCTTGCCAAAGAAAGTTATTAAACTACTTTCAGCTCTGATCTGTGTTTGTGCATAGCCACCATTGACTCAGTGCACTCAACTGCCTCTTAAGTGTGTTTTTATTTTGCTATAAAAGGGCCCCTGCAAGCAAATAGATATGTATGCAACAATGACATCTGCAGTTTAAACACCAGTCTGTGGGCTATATTTTTATGTAAATTATAAATATTATGACAACCTAAAACAAAGAACTTTGTCTACTATAATAGCTCAAATTTCTTAGACCACAGTAGTCCCATTGGTACTTTCTCCTTTATTTTTGCTCCATTTATTGTTTTTAGCAATCAGCTGTCTTCCTTCCTTAAGTTTATCTTCTTGTGTAACCAATTTTAGTTCTGAGCCAGTATGTTTCCAGAGTTGCACTCCTGCAGTCTGGATTACTTTTTCTCATTGTTTTGCTGATCTGTGGGGGTTGCATTAGCCTTTGTAATTTGTAATTCAAAGTCCAAAGAAACCTTATTATATTACAGATTTGTTCAAACAGCCAAGTGTATTTTTTACTGTTATCACAATTAGTCAGGTCAAGGTGATATTGGATTAACTCTCCTTCTAAAGCTGTATCCCAGAGCAACAAAATCAAGCCTTTCATCTACTAGCACACATGCCTTTTAAAATGCATTGTTACTTTTACTTATCTGTCTCAGCAGATTTGTGGCTGTTTAAGTTCAGTCACTGATTATTTTGTCTCTGCCTCTGCCAAGTTTTCAACCCAATTCATTTGCCTTCACTAATCACTAATGCTTGGGCTCACTCTGATCCTATTCCCTACCCTACCCTACCCACTATTCCCACCCACCTCCTCTTTATACTTCCATAATAGAACCCACATATTCCTCAAAGCAATACCATCAGTTCCCTCCAAAAGGAAAACAATTGCTCCCAATAATAACACACATTCTATTTTACTACGCAAGACTCTCTCTGTCAAACTGTCTTAATCCTTGTTCACTATAACTATCAAATTACATCTCTACATCCAAGCTAGTATCCTCGTAAGATTTTCTAATCCTAATTTACAACAAAGATAAAACTGAAGTGAAATAAGATGCCCTTAACTCAGATTATTTTACTTTTCCTCCTCACTCTACTAGCCTTCATCACCAATTTTCAAATCTACCTCCTTCAAATACATATGACTTCAACTAATCTTCACAAAAAATATTATCATCTACCCAGCCTGTCTTTCTCCATAACACCCTATCTACAAATAAACCATATATGATTTATCTATCTATATTTTTTTTCAAAACTAAGTATCCAAATGTATGATCAAATACCAAACCGAGACCAAAATATCACTGGACACACTCTTCCTTCTGTAAAATATCAGTTCAAAAATAGTGGAGATTTTTACCCCCCTACTCAAGTCCCACTGTTCATAAAACCATCACTTCCATCCCCAAAATAAATCAGTCACCTAATACATCTCAACAAAAAGCAGAGCCTAAATTCACCTTACTAAATATGAGCCTAAGAAGCATGTGCAATAAAATCCATGACATGCATGCCTACTTTACCACATGCATGCCTGATACTGTTATAGCTACTGAAACCTGGTTAAAAAAGAAATAAATGATAATGAGACCAACCCTAAAGATACAACATACTCAGGCATGACAGACAAAACAGGTGTGCAGATGGCGTAGCAATCATCTATAAATATTCTCTAACAATCCCCTTGCTTCTACAGGAAATATTGAAATTTAACAATGCTAAACTTTTAATAACTCTCCTAAAATAAACAATTAAAAAACTATGGTTTAACAGCCATTTATATACGACCAGGGAATAACACTGGTACTGCTGAAAGCATCCTGTATTGGATATCACAACAAATTAATCATGAAACTGTAATACTTGGAGAAGTACAAATAGACTGGCAACTTATAAATTCCACTACCACTACTGAATCCATAAACTTGTACAACTTCAGACAATTAATAACCATAGAGAATAAAACTTCAGGAAGACACTCAACATCAGACTGGATTCTTACAAACAAACCAGACTGACAAAAGTAGGCTGCCTGTCAGATAGCATATGTGACCACATACCAACATATGCCATTAGAACTCATCATACCTCAGATAAACATATTATCTAGACTCAACTACAAAATGCAACCAATTTCTGCAAAGATATTTTCACTGAAACACTAAAACAATATAACTGGAATGGACTTAGAACAATGCCACTAGATACTGTTGTACAACACTTTACTAACAAATTCTTACAAACCTTAAATAATCTAGCAGCAGTACCTAATAAAAGAGTAAAGCCCAACCCCGCAGCATAGCTGACAAATGAAACAAAAAAATCATGATAAAAGGGAAAAAGCCTGTAAAAATCGGTATAAAAACAGAAGAAAATGCCTTCCAGCAATTTAGACATCTTAAGTCTTTCAGCTTTTCCCGGTTAGGGGTTGCCACAGTGGAACTCCCATCTGCTAATGATTGGCAGTGGATTTTTACGGTGCTGAGTTGCCAGCCTGACACCCAACCTTCAAAGAAGGCATGCCCATTCACGCACGCACCTACCTGCATGTCTTTAAAGTCACTCAACGATGGGGAGGGCATGCAGACTCCACACAGAAGGCGCTCCAGCCGAGAATTGAATGGGATAACCTCTTGCTGTGAGGCAACAACGCTAATTGTTGCAGCATCGCAGCCTACTTATTACCTTGAAAACTCCATGTCAAACAGTGTAAGCAAACATACTATACCAACCTACAAGACAAACATAAAAACAGACTAAAACTTTTTTGGTCACCACTAAATAAACTGTTAAGACCACTACTTCCTCTCCAAACGCAGACAAATTGACTGACTGTATCCCCACATAGTTTAATTCCTAGTTTATACAATCAATATTATCTCTCTTAGACACTAATACATCTGTTCCCGTCTCTATTGCTGTCCAGTCTAAACCACCCACACTTCTTCAGTTTTAGTCCAATACCTACCTCATTTGTAAGGAAGTTGCTCCTTAAGCTAAAAACAATTTCTGTTGCTGTAGATCAACTACCATCAAACTACTTAAAAATGGTCATGGAAGCCATAGTCTTCCCTGTGTCCACACTAATTAATAGGTCCGTAGCAGAAAGATATGTCCCATCTCTGTGGAAAAAATCCTACATCATACCACTGCATGAAGGCTGTACAGATACAGAGCTTGTAACTACACACCAATAGCAATTCTCTTGCCACCCTCCAAAATATTAGATAAATGCATCCATATGCAGCTGATGCAATTCCTTATCTCAAATAACTTGCTTTCAGAACCACAACATGGCTTTAGGCCACAGCACAGCACCACTACTTCTTTACAACATTTTACCAAAATAATAAACTGACATAGAAATGATGATCTCCTTGTATCCATCATGTTCTTAGACTTGTCAAAGGAATTTGATACTGGCTCACACCTGCAACTACTCATTTGACTCTCCTCAATAGGACTTTCACAATACTCCTTGTTGTGGTTTCTTAGTTATCTGTCTGGAAGGCAACAAGCTGTTAAATGGCAACAGACATACTCATCCTTTTTATCAGTTACTGCAGGTGTCCCTCAGGGCTTGATCCTGGATCCTGTCTTATTTAATATATTTATTAATGGCCTCCACACCTCCACTCACCATGCTAGTTTAGTCCAGAATACACATGATTCAACATTAATATCTGCAGCTATAACTATAAATAAGCTTCAAGACCATACCCAAAACTCTTTCTCCTCTGTAGAAACCTCCAAATCACATTAACAAAGAAATTAGAATCCTGTAATAATAAAATTGCCAAATTTGCAACAGATATGCCATTCCAAAAACATCATTGTACTGCCCTTACTTCCCTTAACTGGCTGAATCTAACCCAACAACTCAACTACCAGCAATTAACCATGGCATGCAAAATAATTTATAATACAGAAAAATACCCTTCCATAAATTGTGTACTTCAAACCTATACTCCTAACCAAGCCCTATGGTCCAAAGATAAACAACTATTAACTCTGTATACACCAAATAAAACTGCAGGACAATCTCTTTATTTCTACTCCATTACTAAGCTATGGAACACATTACAACTAGACATTAGGTCCACACAAAAACCCAGACAATTTAAAATCATGCTAAAACAACTACATAAGTTAAACAATTGTCCTTGTAAAAAACAAGCTAAGTGCTTACAACCTGCCATAAGCCCAACATTCATTTCATCTTATTCTGCTCCTTCTCTATCAGCATATTACAAATATGTCTGTAACCTACTGATTACTGCAGAAAATGTCTTTGCAGGCAAATTACCCATTTGTAAGATAACCCTATGAGTTGAACCGATCATTAAAGATCTGGGAACATATGCAGAACGTATCTGGCCTTTCACCAACATGTACGCAAGGTAATAAGAAAATTGCCAACTTATAAGTAAGGGTATGACATCTAGGTCCAAGAAAGTTAAAGTAGCACCCTACTCATCCCTTATCAGACCCATCAATGAGTACAATGCTCCCTTTGGCAGGTACCTGACTATGCATATGAAACAGCTGGAATGCCCACAGAGTTTCCCTGTCAAGAGAATCCAGGGTATTAACACACTGTCTTATACAGACGGTCTTAGAGCCCTGCCACTATTCTCATTTTATTTTTATTTATTTATTTATTTTACATTTGTTAACCAGGAAATTCCGACTAGACCAGATCCATTTTCAGCTGAGGCCCGGGGAGAAAAGCTCCAACATCAAGTTATACAAATACAGTACATCCAGCATAATACACAAAACAGGTTACATCATGTATGCTGAGCATAGTAATATAACAAGAATTAATAAAAACACTCCAGGTAAAAGAAGATGTAGAACATGGGTAAAAAGACAATGTCAGTCATACATTGGTAAGAAATGAAAATATATCAAGTAAGAGTCTACAGTTAAAAGTTCCCTTTCAGATTACCAAGCCTACAGGGGATCAGAGCTCCAGCATGTGATCAGAGAGGAATTTGGGGAGTTAATAATAGTATGGGTAGGGTTATGTGATACAAGGGCATAACCAGGTACTAAGAAGGTGCGATTTGAGGGAGTTTTTGAATATGGATGTGGAGGGGGCAGTGGACACGGATAGGGGAAGAGAGTTCCAATTTCTGGCAATGGTGTGGGAGTAGAGCGCTTTCCCTGCATTATTGTTAGCCTTGGTGATGGAGAGGAGAGATTTTTCACTGGATCTTAGGTACCGGTTTGCAGTATAGATAGTAAGTAGGTTGGATAATGAGGGTTTTTTTTCAGGATATTTGAGAATATTGTAGGCTGTGCCCAGCTGGTGCTAGTTAAGTAGCTGTGGTAGCTCAAGCCATTTAAGTTCTTTTAGTTCAGCACAGTGATGGGTTCTATAGGTTGAGTTAGTAGCAAACTTGGCTATTTTATTGTAGCATGATTCTAGTTTGTCTAGGTCACATTGTCTGATTTGGGTAAAGATTGGTGTTGCGTATAATAGAGTTGAGAGGAGGTGGCTTTGTGCAAGAGTGACTCTTGCCTTTTGTGAGAGAAAGGACTTATGCCTGTATAGGGAGCCTAGTTTTTTGTGTACTAGTTTTATGGTATGTGAGATGTGAACATCAAACTGGAGATTATTGTCTGTTTCAATGCCCAGAAGTTTGGTGTGGTTAGAAGGGGAGATGGTGGTGCCGTCCTTAGATGTTATGATAAAGGAGAGTTTTTTTGATATATTAGGTATAAATAGTAGCAGTTTTGTCTTATTGGGATTTAGAATTAGTTGGATACCTGATATCCGTTTTTCTACTGAGATAAAGGTATCTTGAGTGAGTGTATGTAGGGTGGTGGGAGAAGAGGCGGATCAGATCAGGGTTGAATCATCCGCATATTGTATGAGTGTGGAATATTGTGTAGAGCATTTGAGGTTATTTGTGAAAATAGAGAAGAATAGCGGACCCAGTATAGAGCCCTGTGGGACTCCTATGGTGGTTGGAAGTTGTGTAGACAGAGTTCCTTTCCACTGGACTGATTGTTGCCTGTCAGACAAGTAGCTTCTGAACCAGGCTATAGTAGAGGAGGTGAAGGATAATGATGTTAGTGAGTCTAGTAGAATGGAGTGGGAGACCATATCAAATGCTTTTGAGAGGTCTAGGAAAATGGCTGATACATATTTGTTATCATTCCTGTGAACGTTTATACAATTAGTGAAGGATAGAAGGGCTGTGGTAGTGCTGTGATGTGGACGGAAACCATGTTGTGTGGTAGATAGTAGATTGTGTGTGTTAAGAGATGTCATCACTTGCAAGTGGATGCATTTCTCAAGAATTTTGGATAAGGGGCAAAGGATGGCAATAGGTCAGTAGTTGGAGAATTCAAAAGAATTACCTCCTTTATGGAGAGGAATGATGTGAGATACTTTCCAGAGTTTAGGTATGTAGGATTCTATTATGGAGCGGTTGGTAAGGCTGGAGACAGCATATGATAGGGAGTCACTAGCCATTTTTAGGTATGCAGCAGGTATGTTATCAGCTGCTAGTGTGGTTGGCTTTAGTTTTTGGATTTTTTGATAGCTGAGGTGGGCACTGCTGATAGGCTGAAAGAGGGGTGGTGTGGGATAGGTTAGGTTGTAACTGAGGTAGACTGTTTTTGGTTATTTGACTGGACAGGGCTAAGATGGATTTAGTAAAATGGTTATTAAATTGAGAAGCTATGTCTAGGATATTGTTAGTAGAGATGGGTGCTGGGGTTGTGGTTTTGCCTGGCTTTAGTAGGGGAGTTTTCCTACAGATTTTCCTACAGATTGTTGAGAGGCAATCTCTGCTTAACATCAAAAGCATTCTTAGATCCAGCCCTGGTGGAGATTTTGCACATCCACAAAATAGAAACACCAGAAACACTAGATCCAGGGATTTGGACTTTGATTGTCACATAAATAGAACATGCTTGTGAGACAGATATGTGACTTAAAGTATTCCCATGCTCTGGAATAGGCTCCCCATCCATGTGAAGCAGAGTCCATCCCTAACCCTATTCAAAAGAAATGACCATTGGATGGGATATCATAAATTCATCCCCAAGCTAGTTCCCATGTCTCTTAAAGCCAAGGCTGACAGTGGACATTCCCTAACTAACATCCCCTCTGCCACATAACTTTTTAGCTACTGCCTACTAACACACCCATCCTAACAAACAATCCCTTTTGTGTGGAGGGTGGCCTAATGGTTAAAGTGTTTGCCTTGCGAACACAAGGTGCAGCGTTTGAGTCTCACAAGGGACAATTGGCTAGGCTTAAAACAGCTCACAAGGGCAGTTAGCTTAGTACTAAACTATGAACCTATTGTGAGATTGTATCACCATCATTTATACTAATCAGAACAAGGTAAACAATCATTGCCATGTAAACTGAAAGCAAGTCCACAAGGGCCATGGCTACCTATACAAACATACAAAGGTGACATTTGCGATGATGATGCTTGGTCATTCATGCATACTTTTATTAGCCATTACAATCTGGACTGCTTCTCAAGAGCCTCAGCTTCCTTCTGCGCTACTATACTAAAATGTATCCTGTCATGAGGCCAGCTAGACGTTTTTTAGTTGGAGATTCTGTTCCATATGTGAGATCAGACTGACTGAAAGAATAGCATTTGAAAGTTATGTACTTATAGCACTTTGTTATTTTATTCATATCAATACAATATGACAAACCTCCCACCGTGCCCCTTTCTTCTCTTATAAGACTGGAAGGTTTGTGTGATTCTCCAGCAGATTATATTTCCTAGTAGCATAGCCATAGCTAGATCTTTAGGCATCAACTGAGATCAGAGATTAATTCAGAGACAGATGCATTATGACAGGAAACATTCTTAACTCATTAACCCCGAGTACCTTCTCATGGCGTCTCTGTGCTTAACACCGTGCGCGCCATGAGATGATACTAATTGGAAGCTGTTACCCCCAAGTGCCTTCCACAAGCGTGAGAAACTGTTTTCCAGATTTGTAGCTGAGTTTAATGTAAAACACGCTGAAATGGTAACTGAATGTGTAAATTACATTATATAGTTATCATTCATCGTGTTTTTACATTAAGCTCGCATTAAAGATATTGTAGAAAATCCGGTTTAAAAGTGCTTCATAAAGCAAGTGGTGGCAGCCAATCAGATTCTTGCAATCCAAGCCACCACTTGCGTCACACCCCCACCCGACTCTGGCTCAGAAGTAGCGACTCACTTTTTGAAAAATAATAAAATTACTTGACTGATGCTGCTTATTTCAGCGAGTGGCAATGGTGCTGTATGTCATGTAGAGCTCGATTTTTCTTCAGTTCAGTCTAAGTAAACCTATTGTGGGTACAAGTATAACCATTGTGAAGGTTATATGGCTGTTTCTGTGGAGTGCCTGGCCATATGTTTTGGACAACAGTTTTTTTGAGTGCAGTTTGCCCCCATACAACGTCAAAGCATCTCCTCAATCAAGCACTAATTTCCGTGCAAATTGCAAAATTTTAGGGCAAGAGCTTGTCCTCAGGATCATCAAAAAAGTAAAGGCATTTCACTTTTAACTTGATCTCCTAGCATTACGACAAGAGCGATCAGCAGTACCAGCCCCTCCCCACCTGTATGAGTTTTCGCAGTTCCGCGTCTGACTGGTTTGGTTTCCGTGTTTCCGATTCAGTGGGTGTGATGCAATTTTGTAGGAGGCTTGGAAGTTGTTGGCAAGTACAGTTTGTTTCTGTATCTTCTGTATCTGATGTAGGACATAGCTCACAAACTTGTTATGTTTAAACCAAAGGATGGCTAAGTTGTTAGTGCTGTTAAGTTTAGAAGCTGGGAATTAGTATTAATTTTCTGAAGTAAAAGTAGTCTTTAACTGAAGTTATTTATTGAGTTTAAGTCACTATCTTTTCTCCCAGAGGAGAACCAGCAAAATCCTGAGCTGAAATCGAGGACAGTTGTGATGGTGACCAGGCTGTGAATGAACACAGATAATCTAAATGTCAATGCTATGAATGCAGTGTCTGAACTTGTTTCTTTTTAGTAATAGGTTCATAGGTTCATAGGTTTATACTAGGCTATCTGCCCTAAGGCATTTATAAGCCTAGCCCAAAGTTTTGTGGCTTACGCCACCCCTTATGTTAAAAAATATTGTGCCCATTAGTTTGTTGTGCCTCTGTCCAGCAGTGACACAGAGATGATTCCCGGGGTAAACCTACGATCTCCCATCCACCGGTCAAGATTTCTCTTGAACAGAGCCAGCGAGGTGCTCTGCCTCACATGGACTGGGATTTTATTCCACAGCATAGGGAGTCTCTGAGTGACAAATTTATCCCTCCAGCATATCTTATTTATATCCGTGCTAAGGTTTAAGTCGCTTGCTCTAGTGGATCGGGTAGATTTGGATTTTTTGAGGTGGAGCATGTCCATTAATTCCGGGTTGGACATGGCCTTGTTTGTCAGGCACAGGTCACCTCTGAGCAGACGGTATGCGACTGAATACAGCTGGAGTTTCTTCAGTTTGGCAGCATATGACAGATTTTGGAATCCCTTTATCCTTTTGGTGAGGAACTTTTGGGGTCTCTCCAATTGCTGCAGGTGTCGGGTGAGATACATCCCAAATGGGGCATTGTACTTGATCATTGGTCTGATAAGTGAAGAGTACAGGGGAACAATGACCTCACTTGATCTGGATGTGAATCCCTTCATGATCAGGTGGGCATTGTAGAAGGTCTTTCTAACCACTTTAGCAATGTGAGTGTCAAAAGAAAAGCCACTGTCAACCTGGGTCCCCAGGTCCCTGATAACCTCTTCTGTGCTTAGTGGATTGCCACCTATATGGTAGCTTGGGGTTACCTTGTTTTTCCAGAAGGGTATGACTATACATTTTTTGGCATTTAACTTCAGGCCATGGCTCTGGCACCAGCTATCAGTTTCCGTGAGACCCCTCTGAAGGATATCTGTGTCCGATGTACTTTCCACTATGGCCCAGTTTGCAGTCATCTGCAAACTTTGTCAGCCATAGTCCTCCTATGTTTGCCTGTACTTCTGAGAAGTAGATGCCGAACAACAGGGAGCCAAGGACTGAGCCCTGTGGGACACCACTTGTGACCGGCTTGGAGTCTGACATGGTGCCAGCAACTCTAACCCTGTGGGTTCTGTCCTTTAGCCAGTTTGCAACCCATCTTGTGACATATGGGTTTACATTTAAGCTGGTAAGTTTCTCTATAATACCTGAGTGGGGTATTGTGTCGAAAGCTTTTGCAAGGTCAAGGTAGGCTGTATGGACTGCCTTTTCCTCATCAATGGCCTTGGTGACTGTTTCGAAGAAGTCGACCAAGTTCAAAAGGCATGATCTGCCCTTGACAAAGCCAAACTGGGTTGGGTCCAATGTCTGCAAGTCCCCTATGTCTTTGTTTATGAGTTCCATTATGATCCTCTCCATAGCTTTGCAGACCAGGCTTGTTAAGCTTATGGGGTGGTAATTACCAGGGTCCGTAGAGGCACCGCCTTTGTGGAGCGGGACCACAGTTGCCATACGCCACTCCTTGGGCACGTATCCTGTGGTAAGGCTAAGATTAAACAGCTGCCTTATGTGCGGGTTTAGTTCCTCATTGAGTTCAGGTAGCACACAGCCGGGGACACCATCCGGTCCCATTGATGCTGTGTTTTTAGCTTTAGAGAGAGCAGCTTTTACCTGCGCATTTGAGATGTCTGGGAGGCTACACTCCGCTGGGATAGTTGTCTCTCCTTTTGGGGGGGAGAGGGGGGTGAAGTTTGCACTGAACCTGTCTGCCAGTATGTTGGCAATGTCTGTGGGTTCAGTGATTTTTGTATCATTTTGGACTAATTCTGAGCATATCTGGGAGATTCCACCCAGGTTTCTTCCACCCAGGTTTCTAACATAGCTGAAGAAGGCCTTATGATTGTCTTTTGAATCTATGGCAATTTTTCTCTCAAAGTTGGCCTTGGATGATTTTATGAGTGCTCGTATTTTTTTACTAATAATGATCAAGGGTGTCTTCTCTTTTATGGATTTTGCTCTATCATGTAACAGCTTTCTCCTCTTATTGTAAAGTTTGTTTATGGCTGGGGTCCACCAGACTGGACGTTTGCCCTTGGTGGAAAGAGTCTTGGTTTTATTAGGGATTGCCTGATCCATGCAGTCCTGGAGGTGTTCGTAGAAGGCATTTGTAAGGGCTTCCGCAGCTTGGGTTGTGGTTTCCACTGGCTCGGGGCCTTGAAGGATACCACACCAGTCTTGAGTAGTGTGAAGTTTGCTTTAGAGAAGTTCTTCACTGTGGTCTTTTTTGTTTGGGGTGGGGGCGGGATGTGGATTTCCAGTGAGATTAGTTTATGATCTGATCTCACCAATGAGGGATATACTTCCGGTGTGGAGCATTTTGTCCCCATGTTTGTGATGATGAGAGCTAGTATATTTTCTCCTCTTGTGGGAACGTTGACTAGTTGTTCCATGACATTTGAATTTATGAACTCCAGGAACCTTTGGGCTAAAAAGTTGGGGCTTGAGTAATGTTCCCAGTCTATATTCGGGTAGTTGAAGTCACCCAATATAATGGTGTTTGGAGATACATTTATACCCTCCAGTGTCTTCAGGAAGGCTGTGTGGGGTTCCTGAGTTTGAGAGGGTGGCCTGTAGCATGCTACAAATTGTAGAGCAGTTTTGCCTATGGTTAATTGCACCTGGATGGTTTCCGATGCTTCGTGCGTTGCCACCAACCTGGAGGTGTGGGTATCCTTGATGAATATGGATACACCCTCCTTTTGTGGTGTGGTCCGGGTTTTGGGGCCGGAACGCATGATATGAGTTAAAACCTGATAGTGCCGGGTGCTCTCAGGAGCCTTGAACCAGGTTTCAGTTACAGCACAGACATCGATGTTCTCCATACTGAGAAGGGCCTCGAGTGCGTGCATTTTGAGATTTAGACTTCTGGCATTGAGCAGCATTACCCTTAGTTTCTTCCCATTTTTGTTTTCTAGGGTGGTAGGTTTAGAATTTGAGCCTTGCCTAAAAAAGGCACTATGGGGGTGGCAAGAGCCTTAGCCAATATCCGGAATCCCAGGGGTGACAGGTGCAAGCTGTCCCTTGCGAAGCAGCATAGCTTGTCAAGCATGTCATCCCAGGCAGACAGACACTGGATCCCCTTTGAATGACACCAGAAATTAAGCCAATTGTTAAAGCTGATCATCTTGTCTCTATGTTGTGGCATCATTCTTGGTGAAGGAAGGATACTGCTCAGGGTCAGGGTCATACCTGCCTGGGCTACATAATCAGAGAGCTCCTCTATGTCTCTTTTCATGTAGTCCAGGGAGGTACGTCTCAGGTCGTTCACACCAGCATGGACAATGACTGTGTCATATTTGTACTTGCTATGGAGTAACCCGAGTGCTTGTGTTATTTGACGGATTCTAGCGCCCGATAGACAGCTTACTGTGACCCTCTCCTTATTCAGCCTGGTGAGTGGGACGTCAGTATGTCTGACTATGGAGTCACCTATGACAATTATGTTTGGTGTTGTATTTGGCCTTAAGGGCTGTGACTGCTTTGCACACTGATTTTGTGGTTTATGTGTTGCCTGTGGTATGTCATGAGGTGGCAGTTGCTTGGGTGCCTGCTTTGGAGGCCTCTGCTGTTTAGGTAAATTTTTGCTCAGAGCCTCCGAGTATGTCTTTGTGTGTTTATGTGTTTGAGTCATTGTTGTGATAGCTTTATGGGAGACTAGTTTTGTGGTGTGTGTAGTTGCCTTCTCCTCCTGTCTGGTCTTGCCAGTCCTGAGTTGAGAGAGCTCAGCCTCCAGTTTGGCCAAATAGCTGCATCTCTCGCAAGTATTTGTGTTATGTGGGAGGAGGAGAGGGTTGTCTGTGTACATGAGGCAATTGTAACATTGCCTCAATATTCCCAGATTCACCAACTGGACAGGAGAGGATGGCCCTTCGACATGCTAGAGAAATTAAGAAGTTAGGGGTGCAACTGAATAAGAGAGGACTTAGTAAGGAAGTGGGTACTCCTGGGGGGGGGGGGTTTCGCTAGTGAGGGACTTTGTATAATACAGAAGTGCTAAACCTGAAAAGAAGATGCTTTTAAGACAAGTGCTGAGCTTTTTTTTTTTTTTTTGGAGAAAAAAAAGCTTTTAGGAACAAGTGCTGCACATTTTAGTTAAGGGATATACTGTTAGATTACTAGTAGAGCAGTTCTAAGGGAAAAAATGAAGAACAGACTTTATGGATCCAGAAAAGGTTTAACCTTGTTAAACCAGTGCTGCCCGATGCTGCTCTAGTGGCAACTCCGCGCTAAAGCATGCTTGATAGCAGGGGCTGGAAAGAGCCAGGAATTGACCCAAAACGGCCAATAAAACTACAGTTTCAAGTCAGTAACCACTCCCACGGGGGGCAGGGAAGCTGCTCAATGTTTTTCACTGCCACTGATCAACAGAGAAACTTTCCTTTAGCCCAAGCAAAAATGGCCTCACAGAAACTTACAAACAGTTCAAGAACAGCAAGCCTGTAACTGAACTTTTTTAAATCTCAGAAAAGTGGGAAAAAAGCAAGATTGTTTTTGTTTTTTCAGAGATAGCAGAGGTACACAAGTAATATCAAGTTATGACAGTACAGTAAATGACCCCACACAAGAGTGCTAGGTCAAAGACAGAAAATATGCAACTTTTGAGAAAAAAAACAATTTTAAAATTAAGTGCGAACAGGAAATTCAGTATACAGCTTTTGGTTGTGCTCTAAATACAGCTACTAATGCAAAATCAAGTTTAACAAGCCAGAAAATGCTCAAACTAGGCAGCTATGCAGAAAAACTTATCAAATAAACAGAGGAAAAATACTTAAAATCTCAAAAGTGGCTCCTTTCTTCTCTCAGCGTTTTCTCCTCATGGTGGGTGCTTCACCAACAGCCAACAAGCCTGAAAAGATGCCAAAACCATGAGGCAAATAGGTTTTAAGAGAGGACTACAGCAAACAAGGTGTACCAATTACAGTAAGAAACAGTTGAAATGTGCAGGCACTATAAGCCTTTAACCAGAAATTCCCAGCTCAGAAGGGCAGAGTCCAGCCTCTCCTCCCACAAGAGTGCAGACCACGAACGTTCTTAATGTAAAATAACTGGCCTGAAGCCCAAGTGCTTAAACCAGAACTAATACACTTTTAGAATAACAGACACTGAGCCCTCAATCAGCAATTCCCAACTTAGAAGGATGTAAGCCACCTGTCCTGCCACCACAGTGCAGGCCACAAACCTTCCTAATGTAAAACAACTGGTCTGAAGCCCAAGTGCTTAATCCAAAAGACTTAGAATGATAGCTACACTTTAATCAAGTTACTACCAAGCAGTAATAAATACAATTGAATACTTTGAAGAATGCCTGGATTAGTGCTTAAGTTATACAAACAAACTAGATTCAGCAGGCCTGGATCTAGTCTACGCTACAGCAAACAAGGTGTACCAATTTCAGTAAGAAGCAGTTCAAATATGCAGGCACTAAAAGCCTTTAACCAGAAATTCCCAGCTCAGAAGGGCAGAGTCCAGCCTCTCCTCCCACAAGAGTGCAGACCACAAACCCTTTTAATGTAAAATAACTGGCCTGAAGCCCAAGTGCTTAAACCAGAATTAATACACTTTTAGAATAACTGACACTGAGCCCTCAGTCAGCAGTTCCCAACTTAGAAGGATGTAAGCTACCTGTCCTGCCACTACAGTGCAAACCACAAACCTTCTTAATGTAAAACAACTGGTCTGAAGCCCAAGTGCTTAAACTAAAGGCTTAGAATGAGTTGCACCAAGAAGTAATAAATACAACTGAGTACTTTTAAGACGACACAAAAGCAAAATAAATTAGGAAGAAATACAAATACAGTAAAAGCAGAATTTTTTTTTTCCAGAAAAGTAGCAAAAACAGTAGTAAAAAAATTCACATGCAGTGCAAGCTGGCACACTTGAGTATGTAGCAATATTAGTCCACACACAGTTTGAAAAAAGTAATTAAATTAAAAAGGACTAAAAGCAAGTGCAGAAAGGGTTTATTAGATAGAATGCGGTAAAGAGATGGGACTGGGGGAGTGTCCTAGATCAAATCTACAGTGGGGCGGGCACTGCAAAAGCCACCAAATTTAAACTACTACCAAGAACAGGGAGGGGGGTGGGGAAGACAGTTTCAACAGAGCTAGATCTGAGGAATCAGTCCAAATTATAAAACCACAATAAAATGCAGGAAATATACTTAAATCAGCTTATGTCCAGTTGATGTATGCAGACAAATCTCAGTAGCAAGCAACTCTATTTAAAATGATTACAAGAAATGTAACCAACACAGGTTTTAATGTTATCAGAAACCCCCCAAGCTAATTAACACTTAAAGGAATTTCAAAGCAGTTTAGCAACTAGTGCAGAGCTTCAGAGATGCACACAAGACAGTTTCAACAGAGCTAGATCTGAGGAATCAGTCCAAATTATAAAACCACAATAAAATACAGGAAATATACTTAAATCAGCTTATGTCCAGTTGATGTATGCAGACAAATCTCAGTAGCAAGCAACTCTATTTAAAATGATTACAAGAAATGTAACCAACACAGGTTTTAATGTTATCAGAAACCCCCAAGCTAATTAACACTTAAAGGAATTTCAAAGCAGTTTAGCAACTAGTGCAGAGCTTCAGAGATACACACAAGACAGTTTCAACAGAGCTAGATCTGAGGAATCAGTCCAAATTATAAAACCACAATAAAATGCAGGAAATATACTTAAATCAGCTTATGTCCAGTTGATGTATGCAGACAAATCTCAGTAGCAATAATTTAGTTACTTAATCTGGATGACCTTATTAAAAGATACCATCAGTTGAATGTTCTCATTTTGATGTATTATCCACAAACTGTCAGTGTTAGGCACTATGCAGCACATCACAATCCATTTTTTGCGATTGCTTTTTCATACTAAAGCATTTTGTGGCCGATATCAGAAAGTTTGAGTCTGGGATTTTTTAAGAGTATTTAGTTGGAAAGATGAATGAATATAAAGTAAATGCTTTATGATTTTTTTTTGCATTTAAGAGCATAAACCATACTGGCGTGCAGGTTACTGCATTTTTAGTTCTGTAACTTGCACTGCTGAATTGCTTTTGCCCAAAGTATGTTACTTTTTCCAAGTACACCCATGTGATTTAGGCTAATGAAGTGAACTGAATGCTGAATATCAGATTTACAGAGATTTTGTTGTCCATAAGCGCACATCAGCGTATAGGTATGACTCAAGTAAGCTAGTATCTTTTCATAATGGTCTTGCTACTGCTATCTCAAGGGCTTACAACTGTCGTAATCATAATGCATGTCAAAGGTTTGATGCATTTTTTTGAAAGAACATTTAAATCCAACATTTTCTATTGTTCAGGCACACGGGATTGTCAAGTTAAAACACCAGTCCTTTCATTAGTCCTGTTTTAGCTCTTTAGCTGTCCTCTGTTAAGCATAATCTCTAAAGGTGTGTTATTTATATGCAGTTAAAACAGGATATGACTAGAAGTTTTTACAGGCACTTAGTTTATGTTACAAGAACTTAGAGTAGACAAATGGGTCACATAGCAGAGTTATATACCAGAAAGGTTATCTAAGAATTACATAAAGACACAGCTCAGGAAAAATAGCACATATACCTCCAGGAGTAATTTATGAAGGCAAAATAATAATTTTACTAATTGTTCAGACTATGCAAGATGACATAGGAATTTATGCCTCAGGCCATAATGCTTGAATCATCTGTTTATTTTATGGCTTCCCAGAAACTGCTGGGAGAATTTTCTTTTATTATTTGCACATGACAAATCCTGATACAGACATCCTTCATATCATGATTTTGCCCTTCAGCCTTAGAAGAAAAGCACTGGAATATCTTTAGGAACCTGTTACTGTGAAAAAAGATCATATGTGACTGGTGGGGATTATAATGATAAAAACAAACATAAAAAATAGTACATTTATGTTACTGTGTTTCTTAACAGAAATTAAAACTACTAAAGTCAACAGCAAACAATGATAGGCCAAAATGCTGCTTTTCATATCTACATATACAGTATATGTTTGACATAGTTTATGGATGTCACTCCCACTTTAATATCCTCTGTCTGTCTTATTGTAACCCTAGGAGAGGGACAGTGTATGTCGGTCACATCAGACATAAATGAATTATATGTCATTCATTTTGAATTGCTTTTTCTGCCATTCTCACATGGTTTGAATAGTTGGACAACACCTATGGATGATACTCCTATACTGACCACATAACTTGCTCCATGTCCTTGCCATTGTTCCGCTAAATAAGATAATCCTCAAATTGAAACCATCTTGAATCTATTTTATCACAACTAACGTCTTCTTTCCCACATATCAAAGTGAATATGGCTGCCTTGTATTTCTTCTCCTCTGAACCCTTATGCCTACCCTTTGTCTAGAAAATGTAGTGATGTTAACTATATCATCAACCAGCTGCATGTATGTACTGCTGTCTGAATGTCAACACATTTATGGGATATTCCTTTGAAAAAAAAAATTTCCAGTGAGAGAGTCTCCCTGAACATTTCCACTTCATTTATTTTGTTTCAATAATATATAACCCTGCTGGCCCACACTATTGTTGTGTTTTTCTCAGTAATTTTGCACATTGCAGGATTATTGTTGCACTTGCTATAGTTTGAATGAAGGAAGGGTCAACTCTCTTGAAAGCTCAAAGAACATCTCATCTCCCTGTAGCAAACCAAGAAGGATGGTCTGCAATATGGCTGTCGCTAAAGTTTCTTTTGGGATAAACTCAGTTAGCTGCTCAAATCCAGTATGGGCATTTCTCATGGCTTTGTTAGTCATGTGTGGAATGTATGTGGGAGGAAGGGCTCAGTAATATCTAAATCTTGTACTATTTGACTGACTCAGGTCTTCTCCTTACTGATGATACATGTGTCTGTGTTGCATAACTACTGCACCAGGTAATATAATGAATGCCTACTCAACAGGTTATGTGCAGCAATTATCACCTGTGTCTCAGCATGTATACCTTTGCAGTAATGAAAGGAAGGTCATTATCACATTAGCAATACGTGCAGTTACAATATAGCAGTGAGCCATTGTCACTTTTCTGGGAAAAGTCTCAGCTGCTGTCACTGTTATTCACATAAGCAGAAGTCATTATCACTTTGAATGCATAAGCCAGGTTGTGTTTTTTTTCTCTGCTTGGAGTCATTGCAAGCAACCACCCTCATTCTTCATCAACTGCCTACCCTCCTAAACCCCTGATTTATTTTGTTCTTGTATATGTATACATATATATATATATATATATATATATATATATATATATATATATATATTTGTGCATGTGTGTATAAGGATATATATGTATGTACATAATGTACTTGCTCATATATACATTGTTCGCACACGCATATATATATATATATATATATATATATATATATATATATATATATATAAAATCATTTTGGTGATTGTGCGCATCTCAACATTTTTCTGACGGGGTCATTTGGCTGAATGTTTCATGTAGGGATGTGTATAACATGTAGTAATGAAGATGTTGGTAGGGGAAATAATTTATTTGTGTACCAGGGAAGTGCTTGTGCATACATGGTCAGACTGCTGAAGATCGTAATACAGATATGGTGTAACAAGTATAGGTTATCTATAGCTCAGGTTTCAGTGATGGTTATTATAATTTTTTGTTATGTATCCAGCTTTCAAGAATAATTTGTCTGTTAACAATATGCACATACTGCATTGAGAAAAACTGATGGGTTTTATTGTAACCAGAGTGATGGTCAGATGCGATAACTGGAATTATTACTTGTGTGACTAATTCTTACATGGATGAACCAGATAAGCTTGACATTTCTGCTTCTATTACTGTACTTCTGCTTATACTCAGTAGTTGGGCATGTCATGTTTCCATGCTTTATTAGTCATGGGTGGAAATTAGGTGGTAGGAGGAAGGGCTCAGTACATCCAAGTGTTATACTATTTTGACTGAATTATAATGATATAGTATTTATACTGAATGATAATGAATGCATCTGCACTCCACACTAACATGTACATATATTAGTTTTGTTAGGACTTAGGTTATGGAAATTTATGATTTTTTCATATTTTGGTAAATAACTTTGGAAGGGAGCATGTCAGTGTGCCAAGTAATACCTCATTTTGAAGACAATATTGATAGTTCCAACATGGTAAACAAATTGCCTGTATGTTGCACACGTGCAGATATCAAAGTTTGTTTCGGACTTGGGTTATGGAAGTTATGATTTTTTTTTTCATATTTTGGTAAATAACTTTGCAAGGGAGTATCTGAATGTGCTAAGTAATACCTCATTTTGAAAACAGTACTGATAGTTCTAACGTGGCAAAAGAATGGTGCCTGTATGTTGTACTCATGTGCAGATATCAAAGTTTGTTTCGGAGTTAGGCTATGGAAATTATTATTTTTTTTTCATATTTTGGTAGATAACTTTGTAAGGGAGCATCTGAATGTACCAAGTAATACCTCATTTTGAAGACAGTATTGCTGGTTCCAACATGGTAAAATAATTGTGTGTGTATGTTGGATACGTGCAGATATCAAAGTTTGTTTGGAATTAGGTTATGGAAACTATTATTTTTTTCATATTTTGGTAAATAACTTTGCAAGGGAAGCATGCCATTGTGCCAAGTTTGTTTGTATCTTTCGGCTTTTCCTGGTTAGGGGTCGCCACAGCGGACCTCTGGTCCGCTAATGATTGGTAGTTGATTTTTACCTGCCGAGTTACCAGCCCTGACGCATAACATTCAACTAAGGTACGCCCATTCATGCATGTCTCCACGCAGAAGATGCTTTAGCTGAGAATTGAACCGGACAGCGTCTTACTGTGAGGCGACAATGCTACCGCAGCACCACCACCGCGGGTACTACCTCATTTTGAAGACAGTGTTACTCCTTACAACATGGTAAAAGAACTGTGTCTGTGCACTGTACACATGCATATATATCACAGTTTGTTTAGTCTTGTACAATTATGAAAATTATATATTTCCAGTACTTCTCATTATTATACCCATATCTTTGCAAGGGAGCATAGTGATCACACAAATGATGCATCATTTTGAAGCTGACATTCAGATGCACAACTTCTACACTGATATGTAGGCTCTGTCTGTTACAGGTGATAAGATATTATGCTTTGTTTATTTATCAGTTATGAGAAATAATATATTAATCATATTTCTGTGAATATCTCAAGAAAGGAGCATCCCGCAGTAATGGTTAAGGTATCATTTTAAAGTTGACACTCATATTAACAAATCAGATTCAAATTGTATGGGTCTGCATGGTACATTGACCAAGATATTGTGCTTTGCTTTTCCAAAAGGAAACAAATATGCACAATATCAGCCTTCCTTGCCAAATATTTAATAATGACTTTGATATGCACTATCAACATTTACACTGTTGGAAAGGTCCATGTCTGCTGAACAACTTTCGCATTTAAATTTTTAGTCTAGCTCTTATAGTTAAAGAGTTATGAGCATTTGTTTTCTGTATGGTATTACAAATGGATTTTCTGAAAATGAGCTCAGGCTGCACTGTTGTTCCTATGGTGGAATTAAGAAGGCAGCTTTTCCTGAGCTGCTCCGGAGTGAATGAGTTAAGTGGTTCAAGGCTGAAGCTATCACATTGGTGGGTTGGATCCAGCAAGAGTTTCAAGGACCCATGTGTCATATTGGACAGACAAGAATAAAAAGACCTAGTATTATGGTACATATGTAACTTTATTTTTTATTTATTTATTTATTTTTTATTACTGCAAGGAAACTGCCATACACTTAATTCAGAGATAGCAGAGCAATGTACACTTGATGTCTGTAGCATGCATACTTGTCATGTCAGCTTTTACCAGAGGTAGTGGTAACTTCCCATGTATTTACTAGTGTTATTGTTAGTTCTCCTTTCACTACAGCATAATATGACATTTTTTAAAATGTTTCCCCATAAATAAGAATAGTTTTGCACTATGTTTAACCTCAACTAATGATAAAAAATGCTGATACTGTATACCAGTAATTGTACGACTATATTCAGAAGTTGTAACAACATGTTTAAAGGCTCAGTATACCAATCACCATCAGGCTTCAGAGACATATTTCATGCCATGCATGTAATATACTTTTAGCTTTCAGTCATGATATTTTACATTAATTCAGTCTCTGCTACTTTCATTGCTGTACTTTGCAGCTTGTTAGACACACTATTATTTATGTGCTTCACTCAGGATTTGACTAAAGCTTAAGTGTCTCCTCTGATGTTTGCATATAAATTGTTATAAGACTTAAAAATGTGGATGACACTTACTAAATAGTTCATGGGCCAATGGATGGGAAATTGAAAAATCACTCCTGGGGTGGCACCCATGTCCCTTATGGATACAGGCAGTCTGTAAAAATTGTAAAAAACCCGCTTGATAACCCTTGTTATCTGTCCCCTAGGGATAGAAAAGTGGGTAAAAATCTGGGTAAAACTAGCTGGCCTTGTAAGGGCTCTTGAGCCTTTAGCCTAGTAATCTGCTATAAATCTGCAAACCATGCAGCCAATAAACTGAATGTATATGTATTTGCTGCTTTGTACAACTTCTCAGCAGTAAAACATCTTAAAATGTCTACGTGTTTTACTTTGTATATCATTTTGCTAAATGCTAATTGCTATGCAAAGTACGTTCACATAACACTGCCAGATAGCTAAGGTTTACAACTATGCCTGCGCATGCCAGCTACGAGTAGCCAGAAAAAAAGCTATATCTGTCTAGTACCATTAACTGACTTATCTGTCTAGTTCTGCAAACTATCTAGGAGTGGCAACACATTTAAAGAAAAGTATTTAAAACTTCCATTGAAAAGGGCTTTAGTTCAAGCACCAGAGAGCAGATGTGGAAGTTATTACAAGTTGATAAATAGTTTATTAAAACAAACAGCTAAGATGACACACTTCCATCATGGCATTAAATATTCAAATACAAGTGATGTTTGTCCTGCACAATGAAGTACCAAGATGTTCAACATTAGATCACAATTGCAGTATTCTAATCTATTAGGATTATATCATTCTAATGTTTACAAAGCTTCAGGGCAACCTCCGTGTGTCCTTACAAAGCTTCAGGGCACCCTCTATGTGTCCTGACTGTAACATAGCACAAGGAGGTCAATATTAAAACAGCAGTCAGCGTGCAAAAGCTACAGAGCTTTCTTGCTGCCAAAGTGCTTTCCCACCAAGGGCTTTGTGGAATGATAGCTGGCCAATGATCCTTGATTAGGCAGATAAATCCCCATTCTCTCAAGGAAAAAAAACACATCTTATTTATTTATATATTGGCATGTTTATTTTCTGAGGAAAAACACTTTTTCTTTTTTATTTTTGTGAAAAAAGTTATTTTTGTACCAGGAAATGTTTTTATTTATGCTGATTTTACTCACTGTTAAGAGAAAATACTTGTGTGGAAAATGCATAAAAATCTAATTTTTACTTTCTGTTTTTACATGCTTATGTAGAAACATTACATTGTTTCTGGGGACTGTTATTGTAATTTTAATCTCAAAACAGTTATTTTTTTCTGTCAGGTGTTTAAGTGAATCTGTTTGCCTTTGGTACCCACCTTTCAGTCTCCATTACAGCTTGTCAATGAAGCAATTGGCCGTCTTTTTGATCCTTCCTTCTTCTGTCCAAAAAGCTTTAGTTTGTTATATACAGTCTTGGTGCCCATCTGGCTCTCTCCCTGCCTCAGCCAACAATGGGTGTCACTGCTGTAGCCAGTATTGTTTGTTCGTTGATGTCTCTCAGTCCCCCTGGTGTAGATCCCTCAGGCACTATGGACCAGGAGTTAGACCCATTCTCTGTGGATGTAGGGTTGTCCTCTTTGGGCAAAGAAGAAACACTCTTGTCATTCACAGAAAAAGGAGTGGGTGAAGTTTCCCCACATAGCTGAGGTTAGATACCTAAAACTATGGCTACTGTCCCTGTCATGGGTTCATCCTTTGTTAAGGTGTCTTCAAGGAAAAAAAATGTAATGTCTTTTCTCCTGTTTTTATATATATATATATATATATATATATATATATATATATATATATATATATATATATATATATATATAGACTAAGGCAACTTGCTGGGATTTGTTAAAGCATTTCTTTTTTTACTTTTTGTTTTTATCTCTTCTGCTTCTTGACTGACAACATATTAGAATAGAAAAAAATATTTCACTTTCTGACACTATAGCTCAGTGAGGAAAGCAGAGAATGGAAAGGGGGTTTATTTTTAGTGAATTTGCTCCAGCCAAATATTCTTATTCTGAATCAAGTGTTTCTTCTGATTTCTCTCGAGTAATGTCATCTTTTTCTAAAACTATAGCTACAGAAAAAAAGTTGTTTCAGTGGAATCAGAATGAAATTCATACTCCCAGCAAAAATTATTATGCTGGGTTACACCTGGCATTTTCATTCCCTGCAGCTTTTCCTCTTGTTTTATCAGCTTTAGAGGATGTTTTCTTAACACCTAGCAGTTTGACCATTATTGTTTGCCTCTCTTTAAAAGTCTGATAGGTCAAACTAGTTCTTGAGACATTTTATTCCTAATACTCTATTTTTTTCTATTCCTAAATCAGACCCTGTAATTTTTTTTTCATCGTTAAAGTTTCTTCTGCAAAAACAGAAAAAACATATTTTAAATTAATATCTTTCAATGATGGGAAAACGTTTGATATATGTGGGAAGACAATTTAAATTTCTTTTGCTACAATTGTCTGAATTCTGATTTGCTCAGTTCACATGCTAAAATGTTTTCTGGTTTCATCTGAGAACATGAGAAAGCTAACTGTTAAGCCTTTCTTCTTCAGATATCAAATCTTTCTTAATAATTTGATTATGCATCTCTAGTAACCAAACACTTTTATGTGCACTTATGATTTACCTTATGCTGTTTCCAGAGCCTCTGCTACTGTTTCAGCTTTGAGAAGGTTTGTTTGGTTCCATTCTCAGATGTTCTCAGAGGATGTTAGAGTTAAGGTTTTAAATTTCCAACTTGACAAACATTTTTTGCTTTGCCCATCTGCATCTGAGGTCCTGAAAAATACTTATGCAGTCTCAGCAAGATCCTGTCTGTTAGCAGGTTAAAAAACTGTGGCAGTGATGCTAAAAGAAGAAAGGAGAAGCCTCCCTGAAGGTAGAGCAGTCTAAAAAAAGTATTATACAATGACTCCCTATTTCTATCAGAAAACGTGCATGCTGATTGGCCCAGCCCAACCAGTGTGCCCATTGTAAATCCCACAATATACCAATGGAAAAAGGTCCGGTCGCCCAGGCTTTTTCCGTTGGTATAAAGTGCCTCAAAACAGAGACTTTCTTTTCTCCATTTCAAAACATTGATGTACTGGATATGCGTGGGAATGCAATTCCCATACGCATGCACAGTACATCAAAACGAACAAGCAGTATACCACAACCGGCGGAAGAACAGTAATCCGTCGTTATACAAAGACGTTATTTAAGAAAAGTAAGTATTTTTTTCTTAAATAATATCATTGTATAATAACAATAACTGACTCCGTGGTTGTGGCATATTGAAAATTTACCCATGGCTGCCTTTGTTTAATCACTCGGGCGTCACTATCATGATTAAACCACACCAACCATGGGTAAATCTTCAATATACCACACCACGACATCGGTTATTGCTTTATTAATGACTTCTTGCCCCCTTTGAATTGTTCCTTCTTCCACATTGGCAATACCTTAAATGTATTTTTAGTTTAGTTTTTCATCCTTCTTTGTGGTTCCAGGCTTTTTCATATAATTGCCTCTAACATAATCCTTCAAGGTTACAGATGAAATTGGGAGTCTGTTCCCCTTCTCTGGGATTTTTCCCTCAGCTTGTAAGCTTGTCTTCCCACTTTTCTTTGGTTTTGGAGTTCTTGCTGCCTCAGTAGGTATTAGAGTTTGTGCATACAGGTTAACATACTAAAAATGAGGTTTGTTGGGGAATAGTCCTAGGCATCTCTTTTTCATGTTTTCTCTGCAAGTCTGATTGAACAAATGCTTATCTGCACTTGTGTTATTTGCAGACTCTTTTCCAATTGTCAGACATTTTGTCTATTGTCTGAGATTTCAGGAAAACATAGAAATTCACCCTTCAGTCATTTATCATAAGAGTGCCTCTGGGATTTTTTTTTTTGGACTCCTCATGAAGTTTTTTCTTCTTTTGACAATGTGGATCTTTACAAGGCTTTTTCAAAAGTTTTACAATCAGTGAATGCTTGTGGCCTAGGAATTGCTCAGAAATTGGAGTTTTATGGCCTCTATTTTTCACACGATTCTCTTGGCCAAACTTACCCTGGGTAAAATTTAGTGGGTCCTCTTGTCATTCTGGTCTCAACACATACATCTCTGTCTTTTCAGTTTCTTGTGCTGGTGTGTGTATAAGTGCATTTTTTCTGTCTTAGAGACTAGTTACCCTTCTTCTCAATTTTCTTCTTCTCCCTGTTACCTCCACCCCTTTTTGTCTGTCACAGCTGGTGTTTCAGACTTACTTGGGTGGCATTGTCTAACTGAGTGAAAGTGAAAGGCCTGAGAAATTAATTGGATAGTCATAAATCTCAAAGAAATATTGCCAATATTATATGCTGTTTTAGCCTTTATACATCTCTTGTCACAAAGACCTATTCTAGTTATCACTGTCAACACCACAGTAATCTGGTATTTTAACTATCAAAGGGATACAAGGTTTTACCTTCTTTCCAAACTTGGATTGATGGCTTGAGAGATAGCAACTCAGCTCTTTGACTCTTCAGGCCTCAGTACTTATGTCAGACCAAATCAATGTGCAGACAAGCTGATCTTTACCAGGACAGACCCTCAACAATGGAAGATACATCCAGGGATCTCCGAAGAATTGACTTAACTGTGGGAACACCTCCAATAGATCTGTTTGCCTCCTTTCAAAACAGACAGCCAAATAATTCTGCTCCAGGATTCCCAGCAAGTAGGCCTGCAAGACAGATGCCTTATCATGTCCATGGATGTGAATATTCCTCTGTGCTTTCAACCCTTTCCATTGATATTTGGGGTTTTCCCAAGGTTCAGAAGGACTCTTCAGAAATTGTTTTGGGACACCCACATGGCCCAGGCAACTGTGGTTATCACTTCTATTTAAACTGGCTGAGGGCAATTAGTATAACTTCACCACAGACTGAACTTACCCACTGTGAAGGCTGACAGCCTAGCCAGATAAAATTGTGCAGATAATTCTATCATTTGTAAATATGAATGTTGAACTACAGACTTGTTTTCTTAATTGAAAGGAAATACTGTGAAATGTTGAAAATATAGACTTGTTTTCTGAAATAAAAAAATATGCTGTGAAATGTTGAACTTAAAACAATGTAGCAACATTGCCCTCTGCTGTAAAGAAAGCTAAGTAAAGCATTTCTTGTATGTCCTTTCTAGTTCAAATTATTTCATAACTGTCTTTGATGTTTACAATTCGACTTCGGCCGGCCTAGATGAAGGCTTCCTGTCTACTGTTTTAAGGCTAAAGTTAATGACCAGAATTTGCATGCATAAATGTCCTTTATTGCTCTGGTTTCTGCCTAGATGTAAAAGAATGTAATGCAGTTTCTGTTGGCCTGGAAACACAAGTAAAGTGAAAGAATGATGCAATGTTTATCAGAACTGCAATTTCAATTTAAACAGAGAGAATCAGAAGGCATTAAGCATTTTTGTCTTGACTATCCAACTCACAGAACTGTCTTGTTCATATGTAAGACTTCTATTTTCTTTTAGAAATAGCTAGGAAATAGAAAGATTAGACTAAGTGTTTTTCTGTGATGTCAGAACTATACTACTGAATTATTTTAGGTATTTCTGTGTGATCTCTGAACTCTTGACTAGCACGGTGTAGTAGAAAGTATTGTCTTGTGGTTTTATTTATTATTAAATATTATAAAATCTTTTAACAGTGGCTGGTTTGTGTAGAGATAATTTAAGCTCTTTAGAGTATTTGTATGCCTTTGGTAAAATTGTACAAAACCACTCCTATAGCTGTAGCCCTGGGCTATACTACCAATTGCAATACGAAAGATGTGTGCAAGTCTGAAGTAGACCAAAACCAAAAAACAGGACTTGCACGAGTGCCCAAATGAAGGTCAAAAACCAAACTCCTTAGATAAACACAAGCACTTTATTTCCTTAACGCTGCAACACAAAAGAATACGTGAATAAGAATAAGGGCGTGGACCATGCTGGTATGCTGTGGACAGTGTTCTGTGAGTGTAAAGGTTGGATGGTATAAATTGATGTAAGGTCTACTGTGATTTGTTCATCTCTAATGAAGACTTGGATTCTATGTCGAAAACGTATTATTTTGTGTTGCAGCGTTAAGGAAATAAAGTGCTTGTGTTTATCTAAGGAGTTTGGTTTTTGACCTTCATTTGGGCACTCATGCAAGTCCTGTTTTTTGGTTTTTTATACTACCAATTGGATAATAATATTGCACAGTAATAATTGGTCACCCTTTTAAGGGTCCTTGAGTAGCTGATAATTATTAGTGGGTGGTGGCAAGTGGTACTACCATATAGTCTGGGTAAAAAGGGGCACAGCTGGACAACCTGTGCCAGCCTTCCCCAGGAGTGACTGTGTGGTTGTATAAACTCTTCTCAAAGTGTGTGTGTGTATGTGTTTGTGTGTGTGTGTGTGTGTGTGTCTGTGTGTGTGTGTGTGTGTGTGTGTGTGTGTGTGTGTGTGTGTGTGTGTGTGTGTGTGTGTGTGTGTGTGTGTCAGCTACTTTGGCAGGGACACAAAGCACTGGCTGGACAGAGAGGGTGCTAGAGGTTTTAACTTTCCCACTAGGCTGAGATATGGACCCTATAGCTGTACTACTGGGGAGTCTTATTGGGGACCTGGAGAGCAAGGGAGTGACCAGCCCTGGACTGACTGTGATCTCTGTGTGCTCTTAAGGGAAATTACACTTTACTGTGTGAATTTGTTATCATTTCCTCATATATGAGATGCCCACTCTGGTGTTAGTGGTGAGGATTGAGGCTCCTTGACTGCTGGAACAGGGCATGGGTGTCACATTTGTGGTGGCCGTGGTTGGGATATCCTCACATTTGTGTTTGGCAATGGTGGGATATCCACATCACATATTAATTAGTTGTCAAATACTAATTGATGTGCAGTGGTGTGGTTAGAGTCAATCCTGTAGCTTGTGTACAGTGAGCTTTGAAGGTGTTTGTGTACTCTAAAACAGCCACACAGTGAATGCTCAAACTTCAGATCACAATTGTTTTATTTCTTTTGTTAGCTTAGTTAGTCAGGGTGAGCAGGCACCAAGTCAGCATAGGAGTATGGAAAGTTGACATGGAGCCAGGTGGCAGAGATGTGCCAGGCTAGGGGAATGGTGCATGGAAACCTGACTAAGGCAGACCTGATTGCAGCCTTGGTTACAGCTGCATCAGAAAACTGCAACCAGGAGGACAATCAGACTGGCAGTAGAGATATAACTCCCTTGGAGAATGGACAGCCCATCATTTCTGCAGTGGACTTAAAAATCCAGCTGGAGCTAAAGAAACTTGAGTTGGAGCCCAGGCATGTTGAATTAGAAGCAGCTGAGAGACTGAGGCATCTAGAGAGTGAGGAGAATGAGAAACTGTTATGTCTGGAAGCTGAGAAAAAAAAAAAGAAGAGGCAGCATGAGAAGGAGATGGTGACTCTTCACCAGAGTCATAGAGGTAATGTGGAAGGGAGTAACTGGACCACAAAAGCACAGAAGGTCAGTAAATTTCTTCAGCAGTTTAAAGAGGGGGATCATTATGATAGTTTCAATCATATGTTTGAGAGGGTATGTAAGCAGTATGCAATTGACCAAGGGCTCTGGGTACGGTTCCTGATCCCCTTTCTCCATGGTAAAGCTGTAACTGTATTATCTAAAATGTCTGATGTCACATAGATAGATTAGGACTACGCTAACTGCCCTTGTGAGCCATTTTAAACTTAGACAATTATCCCTTGTGAGACTCAAACCTTGCACCTTGTGTTTGTAAGGCAAACACCTTGACCATTAGGCCACCCTCCCAACCGCACATTCACATGTTTTGAGTATACTGCTGTAAAACATTGTCTGTTAGACTTGTTTAAGCTAACACCTGAAACGTATAGGAAAAAGTTTTGTGAGCATAGACACAAGGCAGATGAAAGTGTGTGTGAATGTGTTGCTGAACTGAGCACTTATTTCCATAGGTGGGTGAGTGGATGTCAGGTCTCCGCTTTTGAAGTCCTGGCAGACCTTTTGGTGAGGGAACAAGCCCTTAGCACTTTGCCTGAGGACATGAGGATCTGGTTAGCTAATAGACAATGTGCTACTTCAGATGAGTTGGGGAAGAAGGGAAACCTATACCTGGCAAGCAGGGCAGCCCTGCACTGGAAGGGGACCTACAGTACTGCTCATGGGTCTAAAGGAACCCATGGTGGCCAACACAGACTGCCACAACAGAATCTGCCAGTAGCAGGAACTAGGGTTAAATGTTTTGAATGCAACCAGTGGGGCCATGTGGCATACAGGTGTCCATGAAGGCAAGGTGAGGAACAAAAGGTGAGGGAGCCAGTAAGTGGGAAAGACAAAATGCCAATAGTAGGTTGTCTTGAGACAACAGGGATACTAAACTACCATCCTGCAGATGTCCTGACAGGGAAGGATTTGGATGAGGTAGTACCATGTGCTTATGCAGTTACATGCAGTCAAGCTAGGAGACAAGCATGTGGGTCTGGTAGCCTGGGGGAGACCCAGACAGACTGCATACTTGCAGCCAGGACTGCTGAGGTGGATACTTCAGGGAGGGAGCTACTCTGTAGCAGTGAGACTGGTTTTGCACCACAGCTGCTTGTGGGTACTGATGCTTCCTTGGACAGAGTGACTGCAAAGGTAGAGGTGAGTAGTAGTATCCAAGCTGACAGTGAGGCACCACTGTCAGAGGATGCCAGACTTCCTGTGGAAGGCGAGCTGGGAAGGGTTACAAGGAGAGAGTTGAGACAGGCTCAGCTCTCAGACCCTACATTGCAAGGCCTGAGGCAGGTAGCCAGGGAGGCACCTGCTTCTCAAGGAAAGGGGGAATCTGTAAACTGGGATAAAGGGTTACTGTACAGAGAGTGGACCCCTGAGGGAGGGCTAGAAGGTGAGAGGCTACAGCACTTGGTAGTGCCTAGAAACTACCATCTGGCGCTTCTAGCAATAGCCCATGATATTCCCCTTGCAGGTCATATGGGCATAAAATGTACAAAGAGACATAGTATGCAGAACTTCTATTGGCTTGGAATTTCCAGAGACATAACAGGTTACTGCAGGACCTGTGAGCAGTGCCAAAAAGTAGGCAAGGCAGGAGACAAGGTGAGAGCTCCTTTGATGCCTTTGCCTGTGATTGAAGAGCCATATCAGAGGGTATCTATGTATATTGTGGGTCCTCTGAGTACCCCAAGTTCCACAGAGGAAAAGTATATCCTAGTGGTAGTGGTTTATGGTACACAATACCCTGAGGTGGTGGCTTTGTCCTTAATTGAGACAGAGAAGGTGGCAAATGCTTTGTTTGAGATTTTCAGCAGGGTAGGTTTCCCAAAAGAAATACTGACTGACAGAGGTGCCAATTTCATGTCAGACCTGCTGGCTTGTCTGTGGAAGTCCTGTGAGGTGAAGCACATGAACACCACTCCCTACTATAACCAGACTAATGGTCATGTTGAGAGGTTAAACTCTACAATCAAGTCCATGCTACAGGCATTTGCAGATCATTTTAAGAGGGAGTGGGACAATATTTGCCCCATCTGTTGTTTTCTTACAGAGAAGTTCCCCAGGAATCCACAGGTTTTTCATCCTTGGTTTTGCTGTATGGGCGTAGGGTGAGGGGACCACTAGATTTAATTTGAGATGAGTGGGAAGGTGAGTGTGAGTCTCGCAAGGAATCTGTTGTGACATACATCCTAAACCTCAGGACAAGGCTCAGGGAAATCATGGGCTTGGCCCAGGAGAACCTAGCAGAAGTCCAAAAGGTGTGGTATGACAGGGATGCTCGAGCTAGAGAGTATGCTGTGGGGCAGCAGGTAATGGTTCTCATTCCTGTCAGACACAATGAGCTGCAAGCAGTTTGACAGGGTTCCTACAAGGTGGTAAGAAAGGTAAGTGATGTTAACTACATGGTGGAACTGCTAGGCAGATGGCAGGGGCACAAATTGTACCATGCTAACATAATGAAAACTTACCATGATAGGGAGGCCCTTGTGCTGAACATTTGCAGTGGATTGCAGGATGAGTCTGATAGAGATCTGGGGACTCATCTCCTCAGTGAGTCTTGGGCTGACACCTCAGTTGAAGGGGTATCAATGTCCCAGCAGCTATCCCCTACCCAGGTTTGAGAAATCTGAGCAGTGTTTCAGGAATTTGGGGACATGTTCACTGGGAAACCAGGGTGCACCCACCTGGTGCAGCACCAGGTGGATACAGGGCCCCAAAGGCCTCTTAGGCAGGCCCCTTATAGAGTTCCTGAGAGAGTCAAACAGACTCTGAGGGGATGAAGTACAGGAGATGTTGGAACAAGGGTGATTCAAGAGTCCAACAGCCCCTAGGCCTCTCCAGTCGTGCTGGTGCCAAAGAAGGATGGCAGCACCAGGTACTATGTGGACTACAGGAAATTAAATAGTCACACAGAGTCAGATGCTTACCCCATGCCTAGGACAGATGAGATCTTAAAGCAGCTGGGTGGGGCTATTGATCTTACCAAGGGTTACTGGCAGGTGCCCTTGACTCCCAGTGGTAGAGAGGTGAGCCTTTGTGACTCCTCTTGGCTTGTATGAGTTCACAAAGATGCCCTTTGGGATGAAGAATGCCCCAGTGACTTTCCAGAGGCTGGTAGATCATATCCTATTAGGACCCGGAGGGTTTGCCCTTGCTTACCTAGATGATATTGCCATCTACAGCCATTCCTGGACAGAGCACCTTCAGCATGTTAGGGAGGTGCTGGGCAGACTACAGAGGGAAGGGTTGACCATTAAGCCAAGCAAATGGCAGGTGGGTATAGCGGAGGTTTCCTACCTAGGACATAGAGTGGGGAGTGGTAAAATAAGGCCAGAACCTGCCAAAGTGGAAGCCATTCAGGCATGACCTGCACCTGTTACCAAAATGCAGGTGGGGGAAGATTACCCAATGGTTTATCTCAGTCGTAGGGTCCAACCCAGGGAGGAATGCTATGCAGCAGCAGAAAAGGAATGTCTAGCTATAATGTGGGCACTGCATAAATGTCAGCCTTATCTGTATGGAATTAAATTCACTGTTATAACAGATCTCAACCCCCTAATATGGTTAACAGAGCCAACCAGTAAAATGCCAAGTTGCTAAGATGGAGCCTAGGGTTGTAAGCATATGATATGTCAGTGCAGCACAACAGTGGGGTTAGCAATGCCAATGCAGATGGGCTCTCAAGACAGGGAATGGAGTGAGGTACACTCAGATAGACCTAACCCTCTCAAGCGTCATTTCTCAAGGGTCACTTGAAAAACTAGCTTGAGATCTCTGGGGGTGGGTGAAGGCTGCCATCCTAACCATATAGAATTGCGCAGATAATTCTATCATTTGTAAATATGAATTTTGAACTACAGACTTGTTTTCTTAATTGAAAGGAAATATTGTGAAATGTTGAAATACAGACTTGTTTTCTTAAATGAAAGAATATGCTGTGAAATGTTGAACTTAAAACAATGTAGCAACATTGCCCTCTTCTGTAAAGAAAGCTAAGTCAAGCATTTCTTGTCTGTCATTTGAAGTTCAGATTATTTCATGACTGTCTTTGGTGTTTACAATTCGGCTCCGGCCAGGCTAGATGAAGGCTTCCTGCCTATTGATTTAAGGCTAAAGTTAATGACCAGAATTTGCATGCATAATTGTCCTTTATTGCTCTGGTTTCTGCCTAGGTGCAAAAGAATGTAAATGCAGTTTCTGTTGGCCTGGAAACACCAGGAAAGTGAAGGAATGATGTAATGTTTATCAGCCCTGCAATTTCAATTTAAACAGAGAGAATCAGAAGGCATTACGCATTTTTGTCTTGACTATCCAACTCACAACACTGTCTTGCTCATATGTAAATTATCTTAGACTTCTGTTTTCTTTTAGAAATAGCTAAGAACTAGAAATATTATACTGTTTTTCTGTGATGTCAGAACTGTACTACTGAATTATTTTAAGTATTTCTGTGTGATCTCTAAATTCCTGACTAGCACTGTGTAGTAGAAAGTATTGTCTTGTGGTTTTAATTATTTATTATTAAATATTTTAAAACCTTTTAACTGTGACTGGTTTGTGTAGAGATACTTTAAGCTCTTTAGAGTACTTGTATCCCTTTGGTAAAATTGTACAAAGCCATTCCTATAGCTTTAGCCCTTGGCTATACTACCAATTGGATAATAATATTGCACAGTAATAATTGGTCACCCTTTTAAAGGCCTTTGAGTAGCTGATAATTATTAGTTGGTGGTGGCAAGTGGTACTACCGTCTAGTCTGGGTAAAAAGGGGCACAGCTGGAGAATCTGTGCCAGCCTTCTCCAGGAGTGTCTGTGTGGTTGTATAAACTTTTCTCAAAGTGTGTGTGTGTGTGTGTGTGTGTGTGTGTGTGTGTGTGTGTGTGTGTCAGCTACTTGGGCAGTGACATGAAGCACTGGTTGGACAGAGAGGGTGCTAGAGGTTTTAGGTTGCCCACTAGGCTGAGATCTGGACCCTATAGCTGTGCCAGTGGGGAGTCTTATTGGGGACCTGGAGAGAAAGGGAGTGACCAGCCCCGGACTGACTGTGATATCTGTGTGCTCTTAAGGGAAATTGCACTTTAATGTGTGTATTTGGTATCCTTTCCTCATGCATGAGACGTCCTCTCTGGTGTTAGTGGTGAGGATTGAGGCTCCTTGTTTGCTGGGCCAGGGCATGGCCATCACAGCCACAAAGACAGGGGTTGCTTAATTAATCCCAGCCTGAAATCCCTTCAGTCAATTACCTGGATTATTGAATTTTCATTCTTTCTAGGCACTTGTTTTCTAAGTATGTGCTGCAGATACTGTATGACACCAAACTTCCTGTTAGTAGCACATCATATATTTGTAAGTGAAAAAATCTAGTTGGACAGATACTAAGAACTAGGACTCTTTTAAGGCCTGGATGTCTCTGGGAATATATTTTTGAGTGAGTTATTATCCTTTGGCCTTTCTTACACCTCTGTCTAGCTACATCTTTTGAATATATCTGCCTGTCTGCCCTTAGATCCCCTCACTTGTATCTGTCCTCAAGCAAGCAATGTTGTTAATGGGGTTGCATTTCTTTGTCCACCTTTGGAAATAAAATGGCTCCTCCTTGGGATCTTAACTTTGTGCTTGTAGTAACTAATTTTTATTCCATTTGATCCAGCTTGCCAGACTGTTGTAGGTTCTATACTAGACATGTCTGTTACTAATTGCTCTGACATTGGACAGAAGAGTATCTAAGTTACAGCCATTTATAGTGAATCAACCAAGCCTCCTTTTCTTCTTGGGTAGGGTTTCTTACAGAAAAAATCAGATTTTTTATGCCTAACACTTTCAGAGTTTACCTTGAACCCATGTATTTATCTGTCTTTACTCTCCCCCAGACCTTATGACAGGAAATACAAATATTTCTCTTTTAGATGTCCACAGGCAGCTCAGATATTACTTGTACGAATCAATGTTCCTTCAGGAAGGCCAATCATCTATTTGTTCAATATGAAGGTAATACAAATAGGACAACTTGTGTAATTTCAGACAATTTCCAGGAGGTCATCTCTTGCTAATGCTTTATTCTTTCTCATCATAACATGTCACTTCCAGACAGGGCTCAGACATAGACTACTAGGGGCTTTGACTTCTTCTGTGGTATTTTGAGAAGGGCTGGAATTTTTTTAGAGGTAGTAACTTGGTCCTTTGTACATATTGTTATAAAGCTTTACAAGCTGGATTCCTTTTCCAGGTCCAGAATTGGATTTCTGAGGATCTTTCTCCAGGGGCACAAGGATTAAATTCCTTCTGCCTCCCTTTGTTTTTTTTTGTTTGTTTTTTTTTTTCATAAGCTATGGCATAGCCTACTACAACAATGATGTAATGCTGAACTGAAGTAAACTTACCATAACAGTAGATGCTCTAATACATCACTGTTGCAATAGGCACCCCACCTTGTAGTGTGTTGAATTTATTGCTGAGTTGTTCATGTAAATACATTTTTTGCATATATCTTGCACTCCTAGCAGTTATCTTTCAGGGCTCTAGCCTCCATTCTCGAGCCAGGAAATCTCTGAAGTTTTACTGATTTTATATGGCTTTACATGAGCCATGCTGCATGGAAGATACCCTGAAGCTGTGTATCTGAGCTATTGGATTAGATTCTTGGCAGGCCTAACTCTAATCCTAAAACTCCCACATGATTTACAACCCTAACCTCACTCCATAACCATAATATTAAAACTTCACTCCTGCTCCTAGAACCTGAAGTATCTTATTGTCTCACTCTAGAGGTCCAATTCTGCTGGTTAAACCTGAAATTTCCAAAGTTTTCTAAGGGGGCCTGTTTCTGTGGCTAGCTGTGCAGTGAAAGAAGTTGGCATGCTGTGTCTCACACAAGGTTCTAATGCTGGTGCTCTGTGGTGATGGAAGTCAGCATGTTGTGTCTCCTGCAAGATCATAACCCCTGGCAGTGCATTTGCTTTTACTATTTTTTTATTTACTGGAGATTTCAGGCTCTCCATCCCCATCCCAGCCAACACTGGCCCTAGACAACAGCCTGAGTTGTCTAGTGGTAGATCCAGCTCTGATGATAGGAAAATCACTGGGCTCATGCATCATTCTTTGTAGGCATTGCTGGTCAAATATTATCTAGTTAATACTTTTTTGAAATTTCCTGTGGATATTTTGCAAATGTAAAAGAAAAACAAGTCCAAAAGTAAGTATTCCTTTTCTTTCTTTAGCATCTGAAGAAGAGTCATAGTAGAAACCTTGCATTTATTTCCTGTTTGTTTGAAGATTTTTATATTAAAGTACTGAAGTTCACTTTGGTATTTTTTGTTTTTTGTTGCTTTGGGTTTGATTGAGCTTCACTGCAGCCAAATTGCTCACATGGCTTTTTTCATTTATGTTCTAGAGATGTGGTAAGGCAGCTGGAATGTATGCCATATTGCTCCCTGCAAACCTTACTGGGGGCAATTACTTCTAGTTGATATGTTTCTGAACTACCCCTAATATGTGTCTGAGAAGTGAAAGTACAATTGAGTGATATCTTATGCATTTATATGTGGGCCCTGTCATTGTCAACTGCACTGAGTAATATTTTCCTAAAATCATTCAGGTGTGTGACAGAGAAATGATAAGAAAACTGATGGTATCCTGTGTTACTCCTCACAGGCCCTGCTGAAGGCAACTGAATCTAATTATCCTGCAGCTATTTGTTGTGAATTGACAGAAAAACGTATCTGGTGCCCTGCTTTGTTCCTTGCTAGCCTTTCTTGGGCTACTCGTGTCTTATTGTTTTTACATCCTCCAGGCATGTTTTGATTAAGTAACACTAACACCTTTGTAAAAATACTGAAACAAGACAAACACGATAAATATATATAAATGTATGTGTGTGTTTCAAAACAACTTACACCGAAATGTATATGAAATACAGTATTTGTGAATCACAAAATAGCACAGTAGAATAGAAAACATGGTTTCATGTCAAGCCTGTAATTTTGTTAAGTTATCTCTCTTCCATAACGTAAGTTGTAATTTTCATCATCTTTGGCTGTTTTTGTGTGGAGTTTTTATGCATTTCTTTATTTTGCTTGGTGATGGGTAGGGCTTTTACTGCTGGAGGTAGAAAACTAGGGAATGTATTTTAAGTTTGTTATTATTTAAACTGTGGATGAATTCTGACTATAATCATCTCTCCATACCATCTTAATCACATGCACTAACAATAACCCTAGCCCATTCACTGTCCTTAACCCCAGTCCTACACATTAGTGTTTTATTACTACTAAGCAAAACACACAGACACACTTCACATATACCAGTACCCAAGTATACCAACATATCTATCCCATTCCCTAGCCCATATTCTAATTCTAATGAGCAATCAGTGTCAATCATTGAAATGGAGACACACACACACACACACACACACACACACACACACACACACACACACACACACACACACACACACACACACACACACTCTACATATTCATCCACAATACTGAAACTTTCATTATAAAAGTAAGTGTCAGCATTACTACCCACTCCCACTTACCTAACAATTGAAAACTTTGACAAACTGTGCCTTTGACCATTTGTGACATCAGAAAAATCATTAGCCCAACTAAATACTTGACCAATAGTACAGAACACAGAGAGAAATAGAGAGAGAGAGAGAGAGACCATTGTATAAATTTAAGAGCAGAGTTATCCAAGTATGCGGCCACGTGGATCTTGACACTGATGAGTAAATCTTTGAGCTAGCAGCATATCTTTCTGAAATCACTATTTTAAGACCTGCCCTGAGATTCAGAAACATTACATGTGCAGCCATGCAATGGCTAACTGCTGCAGCTGGAGTTGCCAAACTCAGCCCAAAGCTAATTAACAGTGTAATAGGAAGCAATTAGCATGAAAATGTGCAAATAATTAAAGAATCTGCTGATGACAACTGTACAAATGAAAAAAAATAGTGGAGCATATTGTGACTGCTATCGACTGTCTTGAGAATCTCAGTAGCAAGCATGTAAACCAAAGGATAAAAATTAACACAGACAAACAATTCAGTAAAAACTGACAGAAAAAATACCTAAGCTAGAGTCCTCTCTATGTAATATCTTAAATGCCATGTAGTGGAGGCCTCCATAATATATGTAAGGGATTGTTTAAGGATACAACAGTGTTTTGGCTATAGGTCTGTTGAATTCTCATAACCTTTCACTTTTTAAGTTTTTACGGTACATTCAGACTAATAAAGCCAAATCACACTAGCTGTAGACAGGCCACATTTTGCTAACATTTACTTACATTAAGATACCTACAAAATATTAAGATACCTACAACATATACCAAATAAAATTCAAACAAAAGGGTAAGAAGATCACACAGACAAACCATTCAATAAAAGCTCAAAAAAAGATCCAGCCAAGCTAGTGTCTTCACTGTGATATGTTAAACTTCCTGTACTGAAGGCCTATGGGATATATGCACATGACGCCTTAAGAATATACTTTTGAAGAAACTGAAAACACTGTTAACTGTGTTAGCATGTCTGGCAGGATGTTTGTGCATATTCTCAGATTAACTTATATTGTATACTGGTATGTTTAATTGTGAAAATGTAAATATGTTTTAAAATATTGAGTATATTCCTGTTTAAACAGAATGTTTAAAGAATTTGTCACCGCTTTGATACATTTCTAACTGCACATGTTTGAGAGGGACATTCTAAAGTACAAACTGTGGAGAATCAGCTGAAGAGTGAGTGATGTCATTAGAATATTCCTGGTTGCTAAGTTATTTAAACAGCTGATTGACAAAAACATTTTTTAAGCTGCTGACTGATATATTTTTAAATTAGACAGTTGAGACTGCAGTTTATCAAGTACTGAGCAGTTTGTTAAGTACTGAGCAGTCAGTGGACACCAAGAAAAGATAACTCACCAAAGAAAACTGTAAGCTTGCCTTGGCCTTGATATTATATCTTAAAGTAGATCAATTACAGTATTCTTTAGTTATATCAGGAAAGCTTAGTTATTAAGATATAGTTTTTCTAGAATAAAGGACTCCTATCCTGTAGTTTGATTTTATATTTCTGGCATTTATTGAGAGTTGTTGAGTTACAATTTTGTAATAATTTAACTTATTATTAAATGTTTTTCATTACTTTATATTGTGCCTGGAAACCCATGTTTTTTTTTAGAGATTAGAGAGTGCTTCTACTGTTTGTATCTCCATGAGTCACCTCAAAGGCCTGGATGTTCTGGTCATATCTATCATTTATTTTGATAATTAATTTTCATAATTAGACACATCTTTATAAGGGCATGAAAACACTCTGGTGGCAGCATTACTGCATTATTTTGGGAGAGAGACAGAGCTGGAAGTCTGTGTTAGGCTTCCCAGAAATGTTTGGATTTGGGAGATTTAAATTTACTTTGAGTGTGAGTGTATCAGAGGTCTTAAACTGGGACACTTTTTTGTGAAGCGTGTAATAAGAAAATACATTTGGGTGGACAGAGGTATATAGTCCAGTTCCAGAAAATAGAGTATATTCCTGTTGTGCTGATAGGGGGAAATTGTGAAATATTACTTCTGTTTAAGTGAGAATCTCATATTGGAGTCAGTAGTGAGGATTGAAGCTCCTTAGTTACTGACTCAGAATAGTAATGGACATCATTTAATCGTTGGCAGTCTGGTGAGGTATTGGCCAGGTGTCACATTAATTGCTGCCAGTGGTATGGTATTTTTAATTGGCGTTAAGTAGCCTGTAGGTAGTTGTCATTAAGGTGCACACTCTTGGTAGCCACAAGATAAATATTCAGAATCTCAGTCCACCACAATTGTATTCATTTTTTTTAGTTAGATAGTCAGAGATAGCAGACAAGGGTGTCAACAGAAGATTTTAGCAAGCTGACAGATCCAGTTGGCTAAGGAGTGTGAAACCAGTGGAGTGGTGAATGACAAACTGACCAGGGAAGCAATGATTTCCACCTTGGTTGCAGCCACAGCTCAGACCAGCTGGTGGGTGGATATCCAGTTTGGTGTTGGTGATATGCAGCCAGCCAAGATGGGACAGTCCACCATTTCTTCAGAGTACCTGAGAATCCATCTGTAATTAGAGACTGCAAATAAAGGCTGACGAGAGAATGTGATGCCCGGAGTCTGAGTAAAAGGAGAAGCAGTGCTGATATGAACTAGAGGCTGAGGAGAAACAGCACCAATATGAACTGGAGACCAAATGGTTGGACACTAAAGAAAGACTGAGGTATTTAGAAGCCAAGGACAATGAGAGACAGCACTGGCATGAAATGGAGCTTCAAACCCTTCAAGAGGGTCATGAAGGTAATGGGGAAGGGAACAACTGGGCCCCAGAAGCTGAAAAGGTCAGTAAACCTGTTTTCTCAGTACAGGGATGGGAATGACTTTGATAGTTTTATTCATATTTTGAGAGGGTATGTAGACAATATGATGTTGGCCATGAGCTCTGGGTATGGCTCCTGACTCCCTTACTCTATGGTAAAGCTGTTCCAACTGTAGAAAAAATTATATAGATTGTTTGAATTATGAAAAAAAGTGAAATGTTGCTTGCTTGACTGTTTCAAACTTACACCTGAAGCTTATACTACAGAGTTTTGTGAACACAGACACAAAGCAGATGAAAGCATATGTGATTATATTGCAGATTTAAGTACTAACCTTCACAGATGAATGAGTGGGTGTCAGGTCACCACTTTTGAGGAACTGGCAGACCTTTTGGTGAGGGAACAAGCCCTCAGTACTTTGCCTGATGACATGAGAGTCTGTTAGAAGACCACGAGTGCAACTCTGCAGAGGAGTTGGGGAGAAAAAGGGATCTCTACTTGGCAAGCAGGGCACAACTGCATAGGAGATGGATACCCAGTGCTGTATATGAGCATAAGGGAACCCATGAAGGGCAGTCTAAACCACTCCAACAGAGTACACAAGTAATGGGGGAAACTACTAATCCACGTACATGGTTAAGGATTAGATGTTTCCAATGTAACCAGAGGGGACATATAGCAGTCAAATGTTCATCAAAGCAAGGTGAGAAACAGAAGGTGAAGGAGCCAGCAAGTGGTGATGACAAACTGCCAGTAGTAGATTGTTTAAAAACAACTGGGGTGCCAAATTATCATCAAAACTGATATCCAGTCTTAGTAGATGGTAATCAGGTAACTGCTAAGAGGGGCACAGCTTCTGATATAAACATTGCGAGGCCTGCAGTGGCTAGAGAAGAGCAGTACTTGCTTTGGCAGTCTACTCAAGTCAGAGCATTGGAAGGGACCCCGTTCCAAATACCTTTGGCTAGGGTTCATCTTGACTGGGAGGGTGGAGGAGGAAGCAAGCAAGTGGGTGTGTTTGAGGATATTCTTGAATTTGTCTGGATAAGGAATGACTTTGATGATGCAGTAGCTTGTGTACATGGAATGACATACAGTCAGGCTTGGAGAAAGGCATGTAGATCCAGTAATCTGAGAGAGACCCAGAAAAATCTCTTACCTGAAGCTGGGACTGGCATGGTGGCTGTTTCACAGAAGGTGCTATCTGGTAGCAGTAAGTCTGAATGTGAGCCAGACCTGCTGGTGGGTACTGATGTTCCCTTGGACATGGTGACTGTGAGGATGGAGGTGAGTGGTGGTACCAGAGTGACAGTGAGGCACAGCTGTTGGACATGACTTGGCTTTCTGCGAAAGAGGAGCTGGGGAGGATCACAAAGATAGAGTTGAGACAGTCTCAACTTACAGATCCTACATTACAAAGCTTGATTGAGATGGCTCAGGAGGCACCCAAGAGGAGTTTTTATACTGGAAGAAATGCTTGTATTACAGAGAATGAACTCCTGGATGTGAACTAGAAGGTGAAGTGATACAGCAGCTGGAAGTGCCTAGAACTTACTGTCTGCCACTCTTAGCCACAGCACATAACATTCCTTTTTCAGGTCATATGGACATAAGACGTGATAAGTGATGTATTATTCAAAATTGTTATTGGCCTAGGATTGCAAAGGATGTGGTAGCATCTTGTAGGACTTGTAAACAGTGCCAAAAAGTTGGTAAAGTAGGGGACAAGGCTAAGACTCTGCTAATGCCTCTGCCTGTTATAAAAGAGACATTTCAGAGAATGGCCTTGGAATTTGTGGTACCCCTGAGTACTCCATGTTCTACAGGAAAGAAGTACATCTTAGTGGTAGTAGACTATGCTACCAGATATCCTGAGGCAGTGGCTCTGTCATCTATTGAGGCAGAGAAGGTGGCAAATGCTTTGATAGAAATTTTCAGCAGATTAGGTTTTCCACAGGAAATACTGACTGACAGAGGTGCCAACTTCATGTCAGACTTGCTGACTTGTCTGTGAAAGTGTTGTGTGGTGAAACATCTAAAGACCACTCCTACCATCCCCTGACTAATGGTCTTGTGGAGAGGTTAAACTCTACATTAAAGACTATGCTACAGGCATTTGTATAGCTCAAAAGAGAGTGGGACAAGTATTTGCCCCTTCTGTTATTTGCATACTGGAAAGTACCACAGGAATGTACATTTTTTTCACCCTTTGAGTGAGGGGGCCTTTAGATTTTATTTAAGACAAGTGGGGAGGTGAGTGTGAATCTCACAAAAAGTCTGTAGTAGCTTATGTTCTCAATTTTTGGTCAAGACTTAAGGAGCTCATGGGTTTACCTCAAGAGATCCTAGCAGTGCCTCAACAACAAAAGAAGGTGTGGTATTAGAGGAATGCTTAGGCTTGAGAGTATGCTGAGAGATAGAAGGGGATAGTACTTGTTCCTGTTAGACATAACAAATTACAAGCAGCTTGGGAGGGACCCTTTGAGGTGGTGAGGAAAATCAATGATGTGAACTACTTGCTAAATCTAGTAGGTAGGAGAGAAGGGCACAACATGTACTATGTGAATATGATAAAACCTTATCATGACAGGGAGGCCCTAGTTAGTATTGAGCATCTGTAATGAATGGCAGGAGTCTGAAAGCGATATGGTAACTGATTTTTTTGGGTGAGGCTAGGATTGACAACTCTGTGGAAGAGATCACCATATCACCGCAGACAACTCCTAATCAAGTCCGGGAGATAAAAATGGTATTTCAGAAATTTAGGGATATGTTCACAGGGAAGCCGGGGTAAACTGACTCAGTGCAACACCATGTGGACACAGGACTCCAAAAACCTATAAAGCAGGTTCCTTATAGAGTACCGGAGAGAGTGAAGCAGACTCTGAAAGAAGAAGTAAGGGAAATACTAGAACTGGGAGTAATTCAAGAGTCTAACAGTCCTTGGGCTGTTAAGTTAAGATCTCTCTTTATGAAATATTGATGGAAGGTTCGATTACACCTGAATCTTATAACTACTTATACATGGCCAATCCTGTTGTACCCTTTATTTATGGGCTACCCAAAATCCATAAGAGTATAGTGAAACCACCAATGCGACCAATTGTGTCAGGTAGAAAATGGGCTACAGTAGCTATCTCCAAATATGTGGATAAACGTCTCCTATTCTAAAGTATTGTCAGAGCTATATTAAAAATACTCATGATTTTGTTATGTATATTAAATGAATGGTCAATAACTAATACATGTTCTGGTATTCTTTTAGTCACTATGGACATTAGGTCACTTTTTACTGTCATTCCCAATGAGTATGGAATTGAATCAATACGGGAATATCTATCAATGCATAATATTTATGACACAGCAAAAATGAACCTTTTATGTTCTATGTTGGATTTTATTTTGAATAATAACATATTTATGGTTAATGGTAATTATTATCATCAGTGTTTGTGGGTAGCCATGGGTATGCCGGAAGCTAATACTTATGCTAATGTGGTTTTAGCTAAGTGGGAAGAGCAGTACATTTTTTCTGAATTAGAGATGTGTTTTAAGAATTAACATCTTGTTTTTTTTCAAAAGGTTTGTGGATAATGTCTTCCTGTTAGGAAGGGTACAAAGGAAGAATTAATTGTATATATATATTTCCTATACTTGACCACAAACTTTCTGAGATTTGAAGTAAAATCATCTTATGATGAGATTAATTTTTTAGATATAGTAATTTCTAAAGAAGATGTATGTTTTAACTCTAAAATTCATAGGAAAGATCTCCAAGTTATTAAGTATGTACACCCACAAAGTTTTTATCCTAGGCACATTTTTAAAAGTGTGATAAAAGGTCATCTTATGAGAGCCAGTAGACTTAGTACAAAAGATGACATTTTTAAGTTAGAAATGAATGAGATGGCAGACTGTTTTATAAAGAGAGGATATAATAACGTTATGGTACATGAAATGAAAGGAATAGTTAGTGGGTTAAGGAATGATGTAGCCAAACCATACTTAAGTGGCATGGTTGATAGTCCAATAGAGGTATTTAAGACAAATACAACTATGAATAAGTTAAAGTATATGATGAATTATACAGAGTTTGTTCAGCAAATTATTAAAAAGAATTGGGACTATACTCACGTCCAGTCAGGAAGTGACTGAGGTAGTGGGTGAGTTAAATCATTTTATTTTTAAAAGAGAAAAAAATCTAAAACAACATTTATGCTATAAGGATATAAGAGGAGACAATATGACACAGAAATCTATTAAGAAATTTGGTACTAAACCGTGTTATAACTGTACACATTGTGTGGACATCAATATGGAGTTATATTTTGTACATTCAATTAGTCAAAGGCTGTTTGAATTTAGAGCTGTGGGCACCTGAAATACAGAGGATGTGATATATTTTGCTAACGGTGTCTGCTGCTAATGTTTTTATTTTGGTAAAACAAATAAAAAATTCAAGGAAAGAATAAGTGCACACTGTTCGGACATTCGTAGGCATGGACCTACCAATGCTTTGGCTAAGCATGTGGCAGCATCAGGTGCAGAGCATACATTCCAGTTTAGAATTTTGCAAGTGATAACTAAGAACAGAAATGGGGGGAATTTAGTAAATAAACTTGAACTGGCTGAGTATAAATGAATCATTTTTTTTAGAGCTGACCATCTACCAGGTCTGAATGCCACCAATAGTATAAAACCTATTTTAAAAGAGAGACATGATTTAATATGAGTATGTGTTGTTTTTATGAGATTTAGTCTTAAGCAAGTTGCTACGATTGTCCTGTAAGACATGGGGCACTATAAAATGATAATTGTTATTATTAAGTTTGAATTTTGATTGGTTGTGCTGCTGTATATATGCATATGCTATGGTTGGATATTTTTATCGAACACTGAAGAAGAGTTCTACTTGAAAGCTTTGTTTTCTGCTGATTTTATGCTGTTTATGTCCAGAGCATCATATTAAATTGTATATTGAATGGTGGATTTCGGCTGTTTTTTCTTGCTGATGTTTATGTAGGGTGCTGGAACTTCTCCAGGTATTTGCTTTATACTGAAGAACTTCATAAGCAGTTATGATCAGGTGCTCTTTGTGGTCAATATACATTATGTGCAGAGATATATATATATTTTTTTAGAGTACCTCCTGGGAGCCTTGTCACCCACAGTGAGTATGGAAGCCATGACCACTTCATATGTCACAGTACAGAGAATATGGAAGCACATTCATGTCAAGACACATTGCTGTTAACACATGACATGCAACGGTGAGCAAAAAAGCAGGCTGTCCTATCACCATAGGAGCATGTAAATGTATGGCATTGTAGGATAGTATTTGGGTGAAAATATCACTATGACATGATTTTGTATAGTCAGAGAACCCCATCTTGTTCCATTTTTGCCCTTTTGTGCCCTGGGGGGCCACAGGAGAATACTAAACATATACATGTGCTTGCCAAAGTGAATGCATTTATATTGCAATTTATAGTAGCATATGTGTTTACTTAACCAAGTACAAACCTCATAGCACAGCTTTGGTCAATTAGGTAATGCACAAAGGTATAATTTAGAGGCATTTACATGAAAACAGCTCATTCGTATAATTGGTGCACTATTAGCTATGAAATTATGTGATAATTTCAGCAACAGCTATTGCTGTCATCATCTTACTACAGAATTTGCAAAGCAGATGCAAGGAAGAGTGAAATACTGTTGGACTTTTATAATCACTATAGTTGAGGCAAGTACTCAGAGGTTATTGATCTGACATTTCTGCTGCTGCTCCATTTGTTCCTTTGTTTAAGATATCATGGAAGGAGTAGGCTGTGAACAATTAAATACTGACAGGGAGAGATGGGCACAGGAGGAGGTGTTACTATGTTATGCAGTTTACCAGCAGTCTACTATACATTTTACAGTAAAATGTATATTTATATTAGGTAGGTCACATAGGACTTTTTAGGAGGCTGTGGACTCTGTTTTTCAGATTGATGATTATCTTTGTCTTCCTCTTTACTGTGCAGGTATAATTAACTTTCAAAATAATTCCTTTGATGTTACAAGGGTTCTCAAGTTGGCAAGTCAGTATTTCCCTATTGTTTAGTGGATGATGGTGAAGCAACAGGTTTCTCATATACTTTATCCCACTTGTGGATGGGTGGGGAGAAATGACTGTTAAGTGTGAGTCTCAGCTGTTGGATTTGAAGTGACCATACATTTCAGAACGTTATGTCAGTGCGAAAACATGCACCTTTTTGGTGCTGGAAGACCTGAAGGATGTGGGCTCTACTTCTACTCCAGGAATGCTGACACAGCAGTAAAGCATTAGAAGGGTGCTGCACTCCAGACCGTGTCACACTTCAAGTGAGATGTTAAACCAAGGTCAGATCTTCTCGAGTTGGTGTTAGCTCAGGTGGATGGAAAAGATCTCATAGCAGCTATTAAAAAGAGTTGGGGTCCCTGAATTACACTATATACATTATGCATCACATATTTTGTAAATCTTTAACTAATAAATATTTGCACTATTTACAATGTTTACACTTTCACAAAATTAATATATATATATATATATATATATATATATATATATATATATATATATATATATATATATATAGATAGATATAGATAGATATGTGTGTGTGTCTGTGTGTGCGTGTGTGTGTGTGTGTGTGTGTGTGTGTGTGTGTGTGTGTGTGTGTGTGTGTGTGTGTGTGTGTGTGTGTGTGTGTGTGTGTGTGTGTGCATTCATAACTAAATAATTCCATCATTATTTCCCCCCATTCTTGTTGCCACAACCATAAATTTATTTTGGCATTATCTCTGCCAAATTCCAAATTTTATTTTACAAAACTTTCTCTCTTGCTTTCCAAATATTCCACATAACTCCAAACAATACATGATCCATATCTGCATTTTATTCCTCTTCCTATAATAACCATAGATAATGATTTTCACCTAAAAATTATCTACCTTTTTAACATCACCTGTCTTGAATTGTAAAAATTGTAAGAATTGGATTCTCTTCACATTTCCTAACCCTCTCTTAATACAACAACAACAAAAAAACATGTTTTGTTATCTCTAATTCATTACAAAATAAAAACATATTTTAAGACATAATTTTAGACACCAAATTTCCCTTTACTGGTATTCAGTGTCTAGTGAGGTACATACCAAATGGGGCATTATATTGAATGATTGGTCTAATGAGGGCTGAGTAAGGAGAGACAATGTCTTCTCTCTTCTTAGATGCAAAACCCCTGGTAATGAGATGTGCCACACAGAAGGACTTTCTGACCACAGTGGCAATGTGGTGGTCAAAGGAGAAGTTGCTGTCAACCTGCATCCCCATATCTCTTATAATCTCATAGCAGCCTATTGCAGATTTTTTATATTCCTGTCATCCAAATCCCATAACCTTATTTTCAGTTTATATTCATATATTTCACCCATTCCCTCCAACCATTTCTTTTTTCAGGTCTATGTTATCTAATCGAGGAGGTATTTCAGCGAATGCCTCTTCAGCGACCCTTAAAGAGCGAAGTGGCAGTTACGTGACTGGCCAAATCAGCAATTTTTTTTTATAAGGAAAAAAGGATTGGTCATCAGCATGAATTTTCCCCTTTTCCTACTGTAGTGTGATCTCAGAGTTGATATATTTAGTTAGGGAGGTGTGGGGGGCAAAGCCCTACACATTGGGGGTGTGGTGGGAAAAACCCTCCACTTTGAGGTGTTGTTAGTGATGTTTTGATTCTGGCTGGATCAGTGATTTTTTTTTTACGTAAGGAAAAAAATCACTGATTTGGCTGTTTGTGTTAGTGACAGTTCACTCTTTAGGGGTTGATGAAGAGGCATTCCCCGTAATGCCTCTTTGATTAGATAATAAAGACCCCTTTTTTCTTACATTTCTCCCCCACTCCACGTATTTAAATTTTATAATTCTTGTACCAAAACATTTATCTTTATTCTTAAAACCAATCAAAACCTTATATAAACTCAAAGATGCAGCATTCACAATAGGATTAAAAACTTCTAAACCACATTCATCCTCATTTAAGTGTAACACTCCATTTTATCAGTATTTAGCCCAAGACCCCAGGAAAAAGACAGCTAGCAAAAGTTCCTTTATTTGAAATAATATATTGTCTAGCTAAATATCCACTTTTTCCTATCATAACCAACTTAAACAACAAATCTTTTTTTTATATAATAACCTAATGCTTTCCACATCCTTCCAATTTCTTTATTTTTTCAATCATACTGTTCCACTTTTCCTCAGCATCCCCTTTTTCCTTAAACCTAATACCTAACAAAGTAAGTTTTTTCTTACTAAATAGTACCATCCCCATATCACACATTCATTTCCAAACCCATACATTTTATTCTTACTCAGCTCTAATACTAAATTCTTTAATATTTCACAAACACACCTAAACATTTTCTCATCCACCACTTATTCTTTACAATAATAACAATATCATCTGAATAAGAACAATTATTCAGAATGCATGCACAATCTGTAACAATATACTGTCCTACAGCCCACAAACCTTGCACCTTATGCCCTACTATATTCATTACTAATACAAACAACAAGCCACTCATAGGCATCCCTGCCTCACCCCTGTCTCCATCACAGTTGAAGAACATAAATATCCATTTTCCAAAACTTTCACAGTAGCATTCCTATAAAGTGACATAATTATTATATTCATTAATCTACATTTTAACCCATATATTTTTAAACTATTGCACACACAATCCTGCTCTAAACATTCCAAAGCTTTATTATCAGCCTTCATCATTAAACATGTATTTACTTTCAATAAATCTTATCCTTAGCAACAAAGTAATCTTACTCTAATGTGTCATACAAAACATCATTTAATATAACACGTTTAATATTTAGGTATTGTATAGCCTGCACTAAGTGCAATTGATCTCCAGTTTTTAAAATCCTCTTTCTTTTTCCATATAAACATAATAATCTCTTCACATATCCCCTTATTAACCTCACCCTTATTCAAACATTCAATAAATACCTTGAATATAATTTGTCTTCTTCCACACCAGTAAATCTTTATGTACTTCATAACCTATACCATCCACACCAGATACAGACTCTGTATCCATTTTGCCTAATACAAAAGATAACTCATACAACTTGATATATTCTTCAAATTTAATAATTACTTTTTCAGAAAAACTTTTATCCCCCCATTTTAGTCTTTTACGTTCCCCACCTTTCTTATAAATTCTTCTAACATACTGCTCTGATTCACATAATATTTTCCTATTTAAACACACTAAAACCATTCTTATTTTTAACTTCTCTTGTAATACCAACCTCATTTTTACCATGTTTGCCAAAAAAAAAGAGTTATTTTCTCCCTTTCAAATAATACTTCTGTCTGCACAAAACATCTTCAACTTTCTTTTTGTTTTCTCAAAAATCTCTTTAATTTATAAAACATTATCACAATTTTTCTCTAAATTATGCAATATCTCATTATATACTCTGTAATAACCTTCATTACCCTATTCCTTTTTTCTAGTTTTAACCATAGATATACTTTTTTATGCTTGTCTTTAAAAGCAATCCAAAATTCTTTCCAAGATAAATACAATTCCCTCATAAATCCATGTTCTTCCTATAATATAACCATCTCCGTGTTAAATCCTTCTTATCAAGGAAAAACTAGAAACTAATCTCTTAATATTGTTTCCTTATCTGATTACTTCTACATTACATCCACACTACATCCATATTGCCCTATGTTCAGAAAATCAATTTTCAAAAATTCCCCCACCTATCTCATACTCTGTCTCAGACTTTAGAAAATAATCTCAGTACTTTTATCTCCTCTTTTCAAAGACCAAACACTATTTCCCCATAAACTTGCTCCACCATGTTTTATAACCTCCTTCAACTTCCTAACATCTATTCTCCTCTTCATCCTATACTTTCTTAAACAACAATTAAACTCCCTCATTAATGTTATTTCCATATTAATCACAACATAAAGCTTTGGACATTCAAACAACTCCTCCCTTTTCTTTACTTTAGTAAAAGGATAACACCTACCAATTTACATTCCCTGATATTATACCTTACCTCTACAACTATAGCCCTTCCTGGCAAGTTACTAGAGAATTCAAAATCCTCACCTCTTCATTAAACAAAATCACTGCATCTGAACACATATCTTTACCAAAATTCCACAAAAGCTTTTCACCCCAAAGAAAATACCCTTGTAGATATTATTCTCAGCTATAAATCTACAATATTATTCTCAGCTATAAATCTATAATCGTATAAACATATAATATCCGCAGCAGATTTTTACACCACTGTAAAATTGCAACTGTCCTAACCCTATTAATCAAACTATTAATATTAACAGGATCAATCCTCATCTTATTCTTTACCTTTCTTTTTAAGCTTTGGTAAAATATTTTTAAATTTCCTTTTCCTTACTCTCACTATAGCCCATATCAATTTTTTCTTTCTTACATTTTCACCCTCCTTTCCTCAGACTCTCACCTATCACTCTCAAATTCATCCACAGCACTTTGACCTTCTTCATTTATCAAGCTTTTTTACCTTCTCAATTTACTACATCTAATTCACTTTGTTTCCATTTCCCATATTTTTTCTTTATCCTTATTAGTTCACCCTTATTACTTAGAAACATATGTTACACACTTCCTCCTCTATATCTATTTCATCAACATTCAAAACATCCTTATGAATATCTTCTATCCTCCCACTTTCACAGTCAAACCAAAAATAACCATCCTTCATTTACTATCAACATTCTTTCTTATATCTACTCATCATATTCCCTTGCTCACCACATTGATTACCTCTTACTTTGATGCACTCATTAAATATGAAAACTCTCCACAAAAATAACATGACTTACATTGTCCTATATACCTTACTATACTCCTGTTACCTAAAAGATAAATATCACTTGGCAATTGCTTCACAGCATCATGTCCACTTTCACAAACACTTCCATTCCCCACCTCTTATTCTATACCCATCTCCCACCATTTGTTTGCTTAACACTTATTACAAAATGGCACATTTAAAAAAAAAATTAAATCATTGCATTCAGTTTCACCTGTTATAAACTCTACAAAGACTTTTTTGTTTAATCTATTGCCCAGGAAAAATACAATTAATCCATTGAAAACTGCACTTTTTTGAGTCACATAAATAGAAAAACTTGCCGTTTACATTTTCATTCTCAAAATTATGCCACAAAAAATTATCTTCCCAAATGTATCATTGTCTTTAGCCACAAAGTCCAAAGGCAAAACAGTTTTATCATATATAAATTATCTGTCAATCACATTCTCTGCTTTAGCTCAGATATGAACAATATAACTTCTCTTCTTTTTTATATTTACAGTAACCATTCTCACATAACCATACGTCTGCACTGAATCAGCAAGTGATTTGTTTTTTTTTTTTTTTTTTTATAACCTTCTACAAAAATATTTTCACCATCCTCTTCTTTAAACACCTTTTCCATCATCTCTGATCAGGAAACTTCCAGTCCTCTGCAGGCCCTTCTCTCTGTTCAACATTGACTAACACCAAATTAGACAAACTGCCTTCCTCAACCTCAGTAACCCTTAACTCTGTGCATGACTTCTATTAACAGCAAATTGCTGACTATTTGCATGGTCCTTATTCTCATTAACAACTTCTTTTCAACCTCCAGAATCATTCTCTTTCAGTGTTAGCACCATCTCAAATGAATGCCTACACTGCCATCTTGTTAGTATAATAACATTTTGATCCCTTTCCTTTCTCATTTTCTCTAAGCATTATATATGCCACTGTACCAGGAGGGGATGCAGGAAGTGAATTATCAATAGCACACCCTCATGCAATGAGTATATTTTTTATTGATACATACATTACATATTATTTGCATATTTGCATATGTACATGATTTACATCTATTTACAAATCCCCATACATTGTAAACTTCAATTTAAGTATCCCCACACTCTTTTATCCATAACCAAAACATTATTTTCTTCAGAATCTTTGTCAAAGTCCATTTTCCATTGTATTTGATTTCATTTAGTCTCTTCTTCCATATAGTCCATGAAACATAAAATACTACTATGTCCATTTTCTTCACATCTTCCTGTTTCTATGCACTATAATAACCAAATTCTATTACGCTGATATTTATTTGCACAGATTTTTAACAAAGGTTTCACCCTATTATGTTTACATATTTCTTTCCACAAATTACTAACTCTTTCACATTTCAACAATGCATGCTCAGTAGTCTCAAACTCTCCATATTGATTACATATTCTATCTTGCTTTTTCTTGTGTGGCATATTTGCCTTAACTGGCAGTTGTTTAATAGACAATCTCCATAAAAAATCATTACATTCTTTAATCTTTGTATAGTTATTTTATCTCATCATTATATCTTTTTTCTTATATATTTCTAAATCTTTCCATGGATCAATGCAATAAAATGCTTTTATAATATTTAAATACCATTTGTTTATATTTTTTCTCATATATTCTTGTTTTATTTTCCATAACACAATTTTGTTTTGGTATGCTTTCATTTCTTCATTCACAATGCTTTTACTTTTTTTTAACTTCCATTAATTTTCACAGTTCTTTATATTTATAATATAGTATCATTTCTATCAGGTTTTTATTTTCCTTCATGATTCCTTTTAATACCTTATATATAATTACAGATTCTGCATGTACTTTTGGATTTATTAAACCCAAGCCTCCTTGCTCTTCTGTCATATATAGAATACCACCCTTGATTGGATTCAGTCTAGAGCCCCATATAAAAGAAAATATAATAACCATTAGTTCCTTTTCATACTTAATATGAATCATATAGATGTTGGCAACATAAGCAAGCATTTTTCCTGTTACCATGGTGTTAAGCAAGTGTGCTTTTTTCTATTAGAAAGTCTATAGGATTTACAAAAATAGTCAATCTTTTATTTCTTTGAGTACATTATCCCATTGTTGTTTGTATTCATTCCTTCCAAATATTATTCCTAATATATCTATATATTTTTCATTGAACTCAATAACTCCAGTCATATATCCATAACCAAATCCTTTACTTTTCTCTTTATTTATACTTAAACCATTTTTAATTTATACTTAAGTTTTTATTTACTATTTCCAAAACCAAATCCTTTACTTTTCTCTTTATTTTTACTTAAACCATTTTTAATCTATGCTTAGTTTACATTTGCTTCTTCCATCCAGACATTATTTTTAACAATTAGTACAATATCATCTGTATAATTATACATTATTGGCAATCGTAGTTCCTTCTTCATTTTCTATTTATTGCTATTTTGACATTTTATTAATTTTTTTTCACTATTACATTCATAACAAATGAGAAAATTACACTACTAGCTGGGCAGCCCTGCTTTATTCCACATTCTATTTTATTCTTTCCCCAATCCAGCCATTTACATTTAGTTTCACATAGCTCCTTTCATAAACAGATTTTATTGCTTGCAATATTTTTTGCTTACATTATATGCCTGCAAAATTCCTAATGATAACTTATATTGAATATTATCATAGGTTTTATTTATATCCCTATCATAACCTTTGCTTCAACATTTTTATTTATGATATCATGAATTATTTTTCTTATTATCCATAATAACTCTTGACTTCCTTTTCCATTTCTTCCGAATGCATGTTGGTCGTATAGCCTATCCATTTTTTTAATCTTTTTGTTATTATTCTCATAAAAATTTATAATCCATATTAATCAATGTTATAGGTCTTCAGTTTTCTTATCTCCTCTTTATTTCCTTTTTTAAATATAAATTGTATAACTCTTGTACACATAGGTTCATAGGTGTGCACTAGGCTAATGGCTCTGGGGCCTTTACAAGCCTAACCATAGGATTACCCTGGCATAGTGCCACCTGACCTTAGTTCCCAGTGTCTCTGTCAAGTAGAGCTACTGGTGTTATCCTGGGGTGAATTTTCTGTTTCCCATTCACTCATAAAGATTTCTGTTGAAGGGGGATAGTAAGGTACTCTGCTTGACATGTATGGGAAGTGTGTTCCATAACCTGGGCAGTTTCTGAATTATGAACCTGTCCCTCCAGCATGTTCTGTTAATTGTGGTAATGAGGTTGTGGTCTCTGGAGTGTGTGGTGCAGAGGGATTGAGATTTCTTCAGATGTAGCATTTCTAACAGAGCTGGGTCAGACATGGCTTTGTAAGTGAAGCAGGGATTGCCTCTAAGTAGGTGACATGAGGCAGAGAATAGTTGGAGTTTTTTGAGTCTGTCTATATAGGACAAGTGTTTAAGGCCTAGGTTCCTTTTTGTGAAGTACTTTTGTGGCCTCACCAGTTGTTGCAGGTGTCTAGTGAAGTACATGCCAAATGGAGCATTGTACTAGATGATTGGACTAATGAGGGAAGAGTACAGGGAGACAATGACCTCTTTCTTCCTGGATGCAAAACCCTTAGTAATGAGATGTGCCACATAGAAGGACTTTCTGACCACAGTGTCAATGTGGTGATGAAAAGAGAGGTTGCTGTCGACCGGTGTTCCCAGATCTCTTATAACATCTTCTGTGTTCAGTGGACTACCATCAATGTGGTAATCCATGGGAACCCATTTTTTTCCCAAAGGGGATGATGACACATTTTTGGCATTGATCTTAAGGCCATGGTTTTGATACCAGTCATTGGTTATAGTGAGGCCATTCTGTAGGATGTCAACATCACTTGGGGAGTTAATAATAGCTCCCAACTTGCAATTGACTGTGAACTTTGTCAGCCAGAGTCCCTTTGTGTTGGCCTGGACTTCAGAGAAGTAGATACCAAACAGGAGAGGACCCAGGACCAAACACTGTGGGACTCCACTCATGACTAATCGACAGTATGACTTGGAGTCAGCAACTTTCACACTTTTATCTGTGAGCCAGTTTGCAACTCACCTAGTGATATAGGGGTTGATGCCAAGCTTAGTTAGTTTTTCTTTGATTCCTGAGTGGGGAATGGTATCAAAAGTCTTGGACAGATCAGGGTAGGCTGTATGAACCACCTTGCCTTCATCCACAGCTCTGGTGACTGACTCAAATAAGTCGACCAAGTTGAGCAGGCATGATCTACCCTTCACAAAAAACAAACTATGTGGGATCCAGAGTTTGGAGATTCCCTATATCCTTATTTATTAGGTCCATGATGATGCATTCTATAGCTTTGCATATCAGACTCGTCAGGCTAATGTAGCGAGAGTTCCCAGGGTCTGTAGTCACTCCTCCTTTGTGGAGACGGATGACTGTAGCAGTGCACCATTCATCAGGAACAAAGCCTGAGGTGAGGCTGTGTTTGAACAGAACACACAGGTGAGGTGCCAGTTCACTCTGTAGTTCATGTAGAACACAAAAGGGGATATTGCCTCATCTCTTTCTCTTTAATTACATTTTCTAACCATTCATTCATAACTTCTATAAAAAAAATTTTTGCAACTCCTTCATTTCTTTATACATACCATATGCAATTCTGTCCAGTCCTGTTGCATTATTCATGTTAATATCTTTTAGAACTTCATTCACTTCTTTCATAGTTATTTTCTGCTCTAAATCATTATCTTTGTTATTAATTTTTAACTTTTATAAATTTGATCTGTTTCCTTCTCTTTTAACAAATAATTCCAATATATATTCTTTAATTATGTCATATATTCCTTGATACTGTTTTATTTGCATACCTTCCTTATTCTTTAATTATTTTCCTTGTTTTATTATTTTTCTCAAATATGGTGCAACCTCTTCTTTCTTTGCATGTAAACATTTTTGTTTATATAACACGTTAATTTTAATTTGATTCATTTTATATAGTTCTCTCTTTTTCATTTTTCTTCTCTAACAAGTTTCTGAATTTTTCTTGACTTAATATCTCACATTTCTCTTTTTCATTTTTCTTCTCTAATATGTTTCTGAATGTTTCCTGACTTAATATCTCAAATCTCTCTTTTTTATTTTTCTTCTCTAATTTGTTTCTGAATGTTTCTTGACTTAATATCTCACATTTCTCTTTTTCATTTTTCTTCCCTAATATGTTTCTGAATGTTTCTTGACTTAATATCTCAAATCTCTCTTTTTCATTTTTCTTTTCTAATATGTTTCTAAATGTTTCTTAACTTGATAGCTCACATCTCTCTTTATTTTTTATTCTCTAATATGTTTCTGAATGTTTCTTGACTTAATATCTCACATCTCTCTTTTTATTTTTCTTCTCTAATATGTTTCTGAATGTTTCTTGACTTAATATCTCACATCTCTCTTTTTTATTTTTATTTTCTAATATGTTTCTGAATGTTTTTGACTTGATATCTTACATCTCTCTTTATTTTTTTCTTCTCTAATATGTTTCTGAATGTTTCTTGACTTAATATCTCACATCCCTCTTTTTTCATTTTTTCTTCTATAATATGTTTCTGAATGTTTATTGACTTAATATCTCACAACTCTCTTTTTCTTTTTTCTTCTCTAATATGTTTCTGAATGTTTCCTGACTTAATATCTCAAATCTCTCTTTTTCATTTCTCTTCTGTAATATGTGTCTGAATGATTCTTGACTTAATATCTCATATCTTTTTCTTTTTTCTTCTCTAATATGTTTCTGAATGTTTCTTGACATAATATCTCACATCTCTCTTTTTCATTTTCTTCTCTAATATGTTTATGAATGTTTCTTGACTTAATATCTCACATCTCTCTTTTTTCATTTTTCTTCTCTTATATGTTTCTGAATGTTTCTTGACTTAATATCTCACATCTCTCTTTTTCATTTTTCTTCTCTAATATGTTCCTGAATGTTTCTTGACTTAATATCTCACACCTCTCTTTTTTCTTTGCTAATATGTTTCTGAATGTTTCTTGACTTAATATCTCACATCTCTCTCTTTTATTTTTCTTCTCTAATATGTTTCTGAATGTTTCTTGACTTAATATCTCACATCTCTCTTTTTATTTTTTCTTCTCTAATATGTTTCTGAATGTTTCTTGACTTAATATCTCACATCTCTTTTTTTTTCTCAAATATGTTTCTGAATGTTTCTTGACATAATATCTCAAATCTCTCTTTTTCATTTTTTTTTCTTTAATATGTTTCTGAATGTTTCTTGACTTAATATCTCACATCTCTTTTTCATTTTTCTTCTCTAATATGTTTCTGAATGTTTCTTGACTTAATATCTCACATCTCTCTTTTTCATTTTTCTTCTCTAATATGTTTCTGAATGTTTCCTGACTTAATATCTCAAATCTCTCTTTTTCATTTCTCTTCTGTAATATGTGTCTGAATGATTCTTGACTTAATATCTCATATCTTTTTCTTTTTTCTTCTCTAATATGTTTCTGAATGTTTCTTGACATAATATCTCACATTTCTCTTTTTATTTTTTCTTCTCTAATATTTTTGAATGTTTCTTGACTTAATATCTCACATCTCTTTTTCATTTTTCTTCTCTAATATGTTTCTGAATGTTTCTTGACTTAATATCTCACATCTCTCTTTTTCATTTTTCTTCTCTAATATGTTTCTGAATGTTTCTTGACTTAATATCTCATATCTCTCTTTTTCTTTTTTCTTCTCTAATATGTTTCTGAATGTTTCTTGACTTAATATCTCACATCTCTCTTATTCATTATTCTTCTCAAATATTTTTCTGAATTTTTATTGACTTAGTATCTCACATCTTTCTTTTTCATTTTTCTTCTCAAATTTGCTTCTTGATTTAATATCTCACATCTCTCTCTTTCATTTTTCTTCTCTAATATGTTTCTTGATTTAATATCTCACATCTATGTTAATTTTTCTTCTCTGATATGTTTCTTGATTTAATATCTCACATCTCTGTTTTCATTTTTCTTCTCTAATACGTTTATGAATGTTTCTTGACTTAATATTTCACATCTCTCTTTTTCTTTTTCTTTTCTAATATGTTTATGAATGTTTCTTGACATAATATCTCACATCTCTCCTTTTTCCTTTTTCTTCTCTAATATGCTTTGGATGTTTTTTGAATTAATATCTCACATCTCTCTTTTTCTTTTTTCTTTTCTAATATGTTCCTGAATGTTTCTTGACTTAATATCTCACACCTCATTTTTTTTTCTTTGCTAATATGTTACTGAATGTTTCTTGGCTTAATATCTCACATTTCTCTTTTTCATTTTTCTTCTCTAATATATTTCTGAATGTTTCATGACTTAATATCTCAAATCTCTCTTTTTATTTTTGCTTCTATAATGTTTCTTGACTTAATATCTCACACCTCTCTTTTTTTCCTTGCTAATATGTTTCTGAATGTTTCTTGACTTAATATCTCACATTTCTCTTTTTCATTTTTCTTCTCTAATATGTTTCTGAATGTTTCTTGACTTAATATCTCACATCTCTCTTTTTATTTTTGCTTCTATAATGTTTCTGAATGTTTCTTGACTTAATATCTCACACCTCTCTTTTTTCTTTGCTAATATGTTTCTGAATGTTTCTTGACTTAATATCTCACATATCTCTTTTTATTTTTACTTCTATAATATGTTTCTGAATGTTTCTTGACTTAATATCTCACATCTCTCTTTTTCTTTTTTTTCTCTAATATGTTTCTGAAAGTTTCGTGACTTAATATCTCACATCTCTCTTTTTCATTTTTCTTCTCTAATATGTTTCTGAATGTTTCATGACTTAATATCTCACATCTCTCTTTTTCATTTTTCTTCTCTGATATGTTTCTGAATGTTTCGTGACTTAATATCTCAAATATCTCTTTTTCATTTTTCTTCTCTAATATGTTTCTGAATGTTTCTTGACTTAATATATCACATCTCTCTTTTTCATTTTTCTTCACTAATGTTTTTGAATGTTTCTTGACTTAATATCTCACATCTCTCTTTTTATTTTTCTTCTCTAATATGTTTCTGAATGTTTCCTGACTTAATATCTCACATCTCTCTTTTTCTTTTTTCTTCTCTAATATGTTTCTGAATGTTTCTTGACTTAATATCTCACATCTCTCTTTTTCATTTTTCTTCTCTTATATGTTTATGAATGTTTCTTGACTTAATATCTCACATCTCTCTTTTTCATTTTTCTTTTTAAATATATTTCGGAATCTTTTGTGACTTAATATCTCACATCTCACTTTTTCTTTTCTTCTCTAATATATTTCTGAATAATTCTTGACTTAATATCACACATCTATCTTTTTCATTTTTCTTCTTTAATATGTTTCTGAAAGTTTCTTGACTTAATACCTCACATCTCTCTTTTTCATTTTTCTTCTCTCTTATGTTTCTTAATGACTCTTGACTTAGTATCTCACATCTTTCTTTTTCTTTTTTCATCTCTAATATGTTTCTTGATTTAATATCTCACATCTCTCTTTTTCATCTTTCTTCTCTAATATGTTTCTTGATTTAATATCTCACATCTCTCTTTTTCTAATTTCCTCCCTAATATGTTTCTGAATGTTTCTTGACTTAATATCTCAAATCTCTTTTGTTTTTCTCCTCTAATATGATTCTGAATGTTTCTTTTTTTTTTCAAAACAGGTTTATTGTTTTAACATATAAGAGAAATATCATAACAATTTTATACAAGTAATTAAAAATAGGTATTATTATAATATTCAACAAAACAACTAAAGTATTTACAAAGACATCCACTACAATCAGATCAATTAATTAAACTAAAATACCGTGCTATTGAAATTAGAATTTTTTTAACAAATTTTGTAAATTATCCCATTCAATATAATATGATGTTTTTCTAGTTGTTCTCATTCTAATTGTGCTTATTTCCATATGGCACATTATATTCATAACATTTTTAAATTCATTGAATGAAGGAGGTGTATCTGAAATCCAATTTCTAGTTATTATTTTCCTGGCCACTGCTAGGATAGACCATAACAAGGGAAGCTTAATCTTTTAACACATTGAGGTACAGGTGTGTTGAATAATATAAGAGACTTAGAAATAATGAAATTATCTGTAAAAAGAGCCTGCAAAATTCATTAATTGACTTCCAGTATTCTTTCAACTTCATACAGTCATAAAACATATGAGCCCAGTCAGCATTAATTTCTACATTACATCTCTTACATAGATTATCTTTATTATTTATTTTATTCATCATCAAAGGTGTATAAAAGATCTATGTAAAATTTCCATGTATAAAGTCTCCAGACAATGGAAGATGTAGTTCTATAAGCAGATTCAATATATATTGTTTATCTTGTTGAGTTGGTGGGTCCCCATTAATAGAGGTGAAATAATTCCAGTATGAATCTACACTGTAAAAGTTTCTTGTCTGATAATTTTATGTATATATGAAAGTTTACCTTTATCAGAAACTTTATGCTGTAAATTTAATATCAAGTAATCAATCAGTTTTGGAATAGATTCTTTAACTGTTATAGACATTAGATCTATTCTATCAATGAGATGTCTAAAGATCTGAACCTCTAACCAGCAAGTTTCTCTTAGATCAAATTCTTGTTTTAAGAAATCTAGATTTTTAACTTTATTATCAGATATCAGCTGATACCAGTACTTTAGATCATTATCTATAGCTAAATGAGCTCCTTCAGAAGTAGATGACATAAGCATACCCTGAGTATACATTATAGGGAATACAATAAAATTCCATTCCCTATACTTAGGGTGCATGAATATAAAGTTACGATAACTAATAATAATATTTAATGGGTAACACACCATATGTTTAGGTGTAATAGGTGAAGTACAAAATTCCTTTAGCAACCACAACATGGAGTTATTTACAATCATATTTTTATGTGTTAAGGAGATTTTCATGAAGTGCATACTAATTAGCTCCCAATAATCTTTCCATTTTGCGTTATATGACTGATCTATTAATAAAGTAATAACTTTTATAATAGAAGAGATAATATATAAATTAAAGTCTGGAAAAGAAATACCCCCTTGAGACCAGCTATTAGTATGTTTCTTTAATGCAATCCTAGGTCTATTAGGTGCCCATAAGAAATTTAACATTAGTGTATTCAGTTTCTTGATAATTATTTTTGTAGGTGAAAGTATTATTGATTGTATTAAGTATAAAATCTTGGGGAATATTATCATTTTAATAATTGTAAGTCTCTCCTCCATAGCAAAAAACATATTATTCCAGGTATTAAAACGATTTTGTATATTAAGAAAACAGGTATTATAGTTATTATATATAATAGATTTAATATCTTTAGATAGTATTATACCTAAATAAGTTATCTGACCTGAATTGGGTACATATTTAGTAAAATCACTAATGAGAATATTTTTTCTTGTATATATAGGTAGTATTTTAGTTTTTTTTTCATTGAATATTAAACCAGAAATACTTTTAAAATTCATCATTTTATCAAATAAAGACTGCATAGAAGAATTAGATCCTGCTGATGTAATTAGAACATCATCTGCAAAAAGTTGAATTTTTGATGTTGTATTTTCGTCTATTTCAAAACCCTCTATGTCAGTACTGTTTCTAATCAAATTAGCCCAAGGCTCCATTACTAAAGTGAATAATAGTGGAGAAAGTGGACATCCTTGCTTTGTACCTTTAAGAATGGGTATTTTTGTGAAACATATGTTCCTACCTTAATATAAGCCAGCGTTCCTTTGTATAAATGCTCAATTAAATTTACAAATGCATCAGAGAAGTTTGTGCATTTCAGTAAGGTAAACAGATAGTCCCAACTTACTGAATCAAATGTTGAACCTATATCAAGACTAATAAGTGTTAAATCTTTCTTTTTCCTATTTGCAAAATCAATTAATGTTAAAGTTCTTCTTATATTATCAAAAGTATTTCTATTTACAATGAAGCCCATCTGATCTATATCTATAATGCCGGGGATGATTGTCTTCAATCTATCAGCAAAAATACTCATAAACATTTTATAATCAACATTAAGTAATGAGATGGGTCGATATGAAGAACATCTAGTTGGATCTTTATTAGGTTTTAAAATTGGTGAAATAAATGTATATTGCCAAGATGGGGGGGTTATTAACTCAGTTTGGGCCAAAATAAAAACCTTATGTATTAATGAATATGTTGTTTTAGAAAGGATTTTATATATCTCTGGTATAATACCATCATTACCCGGTGCTTTGTTTGATTTAAGCTTATTTATTTGTGTAATAACTTCTGTATATGGAATACTCTTGTCCAATAGTTTAATCTGTTGTTTATTAAGCTTTTTATTCATGTTTGTGGTTATAAACTCCTTTATTTTATCTTTAGGTTCCATGTTAATGTTGTTATGGTTAATCTTGTGAAAGTGATTTCTAAATTCATCCAGTATTTCTGGTATACTAGAAACATTCTTCTTTTTCCTTAGAGAAAAGATTTCTGGGTTTATTTATTCAATCTTTTTGTTTTATTTTTAAGTCTATGTAAGTATTTGGGGCTTATTGAATAAGACAAAAACTTGTATTTCTCTAAAGTTATTTTAACTTTATGAGTTAAAATTTCTTTGTATTTCTCATTTAGTTTGTTTATTTCTTCAATAACTTTCTTGTCCATAATATTTTCTTTATTATTATGTTTATAAGAGTCTAATTTACTTTGAATATCTAACAATTCCTTATCCCAAGATTTCCTTTTATTATTATACCATCTGATACTTTGTCCATATAGATATGATTTTAAGGCATCCCAAACATAGACAATGGAGACTTCAGGAGTATTATTTATGTCTAGAAAATGTTGTACTTCTGAAAGTATATATTCTTTATAGTCTTTTAGCTGAGTTAAGTATGCTGGTATCCTTTTGATCTGAACATTATGAGTATTTTTATCATGAATTCAAAACAATTGAGTTATGATCAGATATAGGACATGAAATGATTTTGGAATTAATTAAATCTGTTACCATCTGGTTAGAAATAAAGACCCTATCTATTTTTGAATAAGTTTTGTATCTGTTAGAAAAAAAAGGTGTATGGTAATGATTTTGAATCTATCTGATTATTAATATCATTCAAATGATAAGAATTAGCAAAATCATTTAAATGTTTTGCATTAGATGTAATTCTTCTTTTCCTTATAGTGGTAGTATCACTTTCATGTAGTATACAATTAAAATCACCAGCTAAAATAATATCCCTATAGAGAATGATATGATCTTATCAATATGATGTTTCACTGTATTAATACCAATTCCAGGTATCCAATATACATTAATTAAAGTGTAAGTCTTCCCATTAATTTGTATTGTAACCATACAAAACATTCCTTTGTCATCCTGAAAAGACTTAATGGTTTTAGGAATGGGCATACTTTTATTCCATAAAATAGCCACTCCTCTTTTTCTGAGTGTGCTCTGAACTAACCAATACTGTATACTTATTAGTGGCTAGTTTATCAATATCTTTTTCAAGAGATGGGTTTCTTGCAGGAAGACTAGATTGGCCTTGTGTAAATTAATGTATCTTATTAGGCTTGCCCTTTTACATGGATTATTCAATCCATTAATGTTTAAAGAAATTCCTTTTAAAGATGTCATTTGGCATTTTTAAAACTCAAGAATCTTATGATCGAAATAACAAATAACAAGATAAATAATGTTACATCTCCTCTTTTAGGTGTACCTTTAAATATAGCTGTATTTATTAAATCTCTTATGGGATTTTGTATAGGATTCAATTTTGTTTGTAGTGACAATGAGTGTACAAAATATATTGTGGATGTCAAAACTATATACATATAACAATGAACACAAACACTTTAAAACCGACCTTTTTCAGAACGAACTCAGAACTTGCAACTGGAACCCTTTAAAGACTCTTCCACTTAATGAAGCAGTATTATTCTTTAATTCTACTTTCCTTTCTATTCTAGACAATCATGCTCCCGAACGCACTATTAGAATGAAATCTAATACAGCCCCTTGGCTCTCAAATGAAACTAGAAAACTAATATTCTCCAAAAATAAGCTCTGGAACAAATGGCGATCCCATAGAATCAGCTCTGATTTTCATCACTTTCGCCAACTTAGAAATCTTACCAAAAAAGCCATCCTCACTGATAAAAGAAAGTTCTACTGCAACCTACAAGAAACTAACCTAAATAAACCCAAACAATTCTGGTCTTCTATAAATAGACTCATTTCTCCTGGTACTGCTAAAACTCCCTCCCCACTAAATGCCAACCCAGACACCCCTCTTCAAACTGCAAATACTTTTAACTCATTCTTCTCTGATACTATTCAATCTCTCGCCAGACAATTAAATACTAATAACTTTTATCCTCCTAACAATCACTTAAACTCTAACTGTAGCTTCTCTTTACAACCCATCTCTACCTCTACCATCTTCAAACTACTTCTCAAACTCAAACCATGTACTCCCTCTGCTGACAAGCTCCCTCCCCTATTCTTACAAAAAGCAACCAAAGTAATTGCGTACCCAATTTCTATACTCATAAATAGAACCATCCAAGAAGGAACCATCCCTCCTATCTGGAAAATTTCTCATATTATCCCACTACATAAAGGTGGTAACTCTATTGATTATTCCAACTTTAGACCTATTGCTCTTCTCTCTCCATTAGCAAAAATTATGGAGAAATGTATACATCAGCAACTGGTACAGTACCTATCTATTCACAATATTTTAGCTCACTGTCAGCATGGCTTTAGACCCCACCATAGTACTACCACTGCCCTCCTTTCCTTTGCAGACACCATTAACAGCAATCGCAACAAGAACCTACTCTCTTCCGCCCTATTCATTGACCTCTCTAAAGCTTTTGACATGGTCAACCACTCTTCTCTAATTAGCATTCTCAACTCCCTCTCATTTGACAGCCTTGCCATCAACTGGTTTACATCATACCTCAGTAACATACAACAAGCCGTTCTTTGGGAAAACCATATCTCCTCCTTACTTCCCATTGCAATAGGTGTCCCTCAAGGCTCTATCCTTGGCCCTCTCCTGTTCTCCCTCTACATTAATGATCTCCACTCTGTAATTCCTCAAGCTACCTGCATTCAATATGCAGGCGACTTCGACTATTATTTGTTCAGCATCCACCTCTTCTGATCTAACCACTCTAACTCAAACTACATTCAACACTGTAGAAACATGGTTTACTAGACGGTATCTACTTCCCAATGCCAAAAAAACAAACTTCTCCGCTGCACCCCCACCACTGTGCCTCTCCACTTAACTTCTCTATCTATTCAAATAACAAAACTATCATCTCTCCTGACTCCACAACAAAACTACTTGGTGTTACCATTGATAACAATCTCTCTTTTGACCAACACATCAACAACACCATCAAAACTGTTAACAGAAAATTGGATCTTTATACCGTATAAAACCATTTCTTACCCCATCAACTAGGGCTACTATTGCTCACTCCCATCTTATATCAACTCTTTTCTATGCCTCCTATCTTCACCAACCTTAAAAACTAACCTAAACAAACTAGCAACTTGCTATAATAACATTGCCGCTTAGCCACTGGTAACCCTTTTAGAACACATCACTGCCTCAATTTGAAACAGTTAGGCTGGCTGGAACTACAAAACTATATTAATATTTCACAACTTACAATTGCCCACAAATTACTGTACCAACCTAGCAACACCCTATACTTTCACAACTTCTACTCCATTATAACAATCTCACCTCTCTTCGTTCCTCCTGTAAACTGATGACCAAACCCATAAAGGCCCACAACTTAGCTGGTGACTCTCTTTTCACCAATACTGTAGGCAGAGTATGGAATTTGCTGCCTACAGAGTTAACACTAATCTCATCCCTACCCCTCTTCAAACAACAAATCAAACTACATTTCCAAAACCACTGGCTCTGTTCTTGTAATACTCCAGGCTAACTTCCCTCTCCTTACTCTCTCCTTACCTTTTCCCTTCATTCTGCCTCTAATCAAACTTCTACCCTGCTTCCCTTCCCAGCTGTCCTCTTATGCTCTGACCTACATCTACTATCTCTCCCACCTCATCTTGACTGTCTTTTTTCTTCTCCTCTTTCTTATGACTCTGGCCTTGTGCCTTATCTTTTCTTTCCTTCATACTCCTTCCACTTCCCTTCCCTTCAAGCTATTACTGTAATCTGCTTGGCTGATGCCTTACTGCATTACCTTTTGCTTTAGGTAACCTTGCTTTGAAGTCGACAGAACATTGTGTATGAGTTTAAATTGTTGAGTTCCTTTAATGTATGCTGATTTTGACTACAAGTTGATTTAAATGTATATTTTATGTGTAAGTCTTTATTAACAATTTGTCTATCTGTATTGCTAATGTTATGTGTGGAGCTTTTCTCCCCGGGCCTCTACTGAAAATGGACATATATCCAGCTGGACTAGCCCGGTCAACAAATGTAAAATAAAAATAAAAATAAAATAAATGAACAAGTGAAAATAATGTAAGGATTAAACCTTGCATCCAGCCTGGAGTTGAAAACTCTAACTTAGAGTAGTATTTACTACTCAAGTTAACCCCCTACCCTAAGCAGCAGTACCTCAGCTACCACCTTATCAATTTAATACTAGTTATATTTAACTGAGGTTAACAGTTTTCAATTCAATTATCTATCAAGACAAAACTACACATTTGGTAAAACAGCATCATATAAACTAAAATAAACTTTTTTTTTTTAAAAAACTGTTCATACTACTATATAGATCTATGTAATATATAACACTTGTATTCAAATAGCATTCAAATAATCTTGATGTTAGAAATCAAGAGGAGAGAAAATTAGGTTCTAACATTCATTTAAATCAAAAACTTTGGCTAATATGATTCAGACATTACATATATTAAGATGCATCTATTTTCTGTCATGTGAATACTATTAACAGCTTCCAAAAAAAAAAATCTTGAATTGTTTGTATATGAGCATTTACTTAAACTCATTATTGTCAATAGAGTAAAATATTGTATTCATAAAATTATTATAAATCATATTGCATAGTTATGCAAATTCTCAGAAACACTTGCATTATTAAAAAAAAAGCCATCACACACATACACACATACACACACACACACACACACACACACACACACACACACACACACACACACACACATATATATATATATATATATATATATATATATATATATATGAATTAAAACTTCTCAGAACCATACGAAGTAATACCAAAGCTAAAAATACTGAATAAAATAACGAATAAAATAAAAAACTGTAGACTGAATCAATGAATACACTGACACTGAACTGTTAATTAAGCTTTCGCTCTGTATTAGGTGAAAGAGCTTCGTCAGAATGAACTTGGAAATTCAGTTACAAATTCAAATATGAAATATTAAATCATGTGCACAAACAGACCAATAAGAATTACAGTATGAATTAACATAAAGAACATAGAAAGCCAATAGAAACTATGAACAGGGTTAGAGTGAAGAAAACTGAAAATGCTGAAAGAGAACTATGAACTAAATAAAACTATCTATAGATTAATACCATTTAAGAGCACATTTGATGTTGATACTATCATTTAAGCCAGGTAGTACATCAGAATTAAGCAGTAATTGCCATTTCATTTCTCTAATTTCAAGGAATAATTCCCAGTCACCAAAGAAACAGTCAACTTGTTCAAGGACCATAAAGTTAAACTTGACAAAATTAGAACAATAAATGCTGTGTTTGGCAAGAGCATTATTCATATTTTTATATCTGATAGCTGCTAAATGCTCTTTGATTCTATCTGACAGTCTTCTGGTGGTTTTGCCAACATAGAAGCAATTGCATGAGGAACAAACACCAGCATACACAACAGAGGAAGAATGGCAGTTAAATATCTTCTTAAAAGAGACTTTGTAATTGCAATGAGAAAATGTAAAATCTGAACCAGTGTAGATGTAAGGGCAAACAACACATTTTTGACAGGTGAACATACCAGATGTGGAAGAAGGTATGTGTGCATCAGAAGTAAAGTAGGGAGGATCCCTATTTTCAAAACACATGCGGATGGTTCTAGTCCTTTTGTAGGAAAATAGTGTTAAAGGGCCAAAGGCAGACAACAAATGATGTGATTCTTTCAAAATGCTCCAATTATTAGTAATGATGTCCCTAATAAGGAACATGTCTCTAGAGATAGGTAAGGGGAAACTGAGTGTCATGTCAGATTTGCTTGAACCATCAGGAATGGTCTTGGGTGTGAAACCATGCAAAAGAATGGGTAAATGTAAAGAATATCTGTTGGAGAAAATTTCATCAAAAATGGAATTAATTAGAGTGGAGGGGTAGTTTCTTATAAGAAACATTTGTTTCAGCAGATTGGACTGAATGACAAACTCATCGTCATGACTGACTAGTCTAGAAATACGAATGAACTGACTACGAACAAGGTTTCTCTTCATAAAAAATGGGTGTGAGCTGCTAAAGTCCAATAGGTTGTTTCTGTAAGTGTCTTTCCTGTGAATAGTAGAGCATAATACTTTAGAAGTTGAGTAGTAAATTCTGGTGTCTAAAAAAGTGACATTATTCCCACAAGCTGAGATAATAAGGTTTAAAAAACCTATGCTGTGTTGTAGGTCTGAAATAAAAATGTCCAAAGAAGTTTGGTTACCATGCCAGGAGAAAAAAATATCATCAATAAATCTTCTGTATATTTGTACCAAATGGAAGTTGTGAATATTTTTGATGTTTTCAAGTTCCCAAGTGCTAAGAACAATGTTAGCAAAGGAAGGAGCAAGGATAGAACCCATGGCCACCCCTTTAATTTGTTTGTAAATATGATTATTAAAGAAAAAGAAATTGTTATTCAGTACTATGTCCACCAGTGTGCATAAAGTGTCAATCTTTAGAGAGGAAAAATTAGTGTATTTGGTTAAGAAAGTTCTGAAATATTGTAAGCCTTCAAAATGTGGAATGTTGGTGTAAAGACCTTCAACATCTAAGGTTACAAAAATGCAATCATTTAAACAATCTTTGTGTAAAAATAAATCATTCAAAAAAGACCAAGAGTCCTTAAGGTAATAGGGAGTGGATTGTACTAATGGATTTAGGATGGAGTCCAAAAATTCTGCTATTTTTTCAGTTTTAGTTTTCTTATTGGAAATAATGTGTCTAAAAGGTGGTTTAAGAGGGTTCTTGTGAATCTTAGGTATACCAAATAACTTTCCAAGGTTGGGAGAAGGTACTGACATGAACATATATTCATCAAAGGAAATTGCATTAATGGACAGCAAGTGTCTTAAAGTTTTATCAATAATAGAAAAATGCTTGTGAACAGATTTCATGTCAACTTTTACAAAAAAGTCATTGTTGCATAAAGTAGATTCAATTTCCTGAACATAAGTGTCTTGTTCCATGAGAACCAAACCATTGCCTTTATCCGCACGCATAATGCGCAAGGATTTGTCTCTGGAGAATTCATTCAAAGATAGCTTTTCAGCTTGAGACAAATTAAACCATTTGCATGTTTTATTGCTGTGGATTAAGTTCCTAATGTCTCTCTCACAGACCTTTAAAAAGGTAAAAATAGAAGTATTCAGTGTGGGGTTATATAGACTTTTCGGTTTGAATGTAGTAACATGGTTGGATCCATCTGAATCACTGCAGGAAGAACTTGAATCAGAGTCAGAGGAGACTTCTGAAAGTGTAGAAATTTTGTTGGTAGTAGGTGGGTCTGTATGGATGAGACGTAAGTTCAGTTTCCTTGCATAAAGCTTGAGGTCCAAAAGTAAATTGGGCAAGTAAGCACGCTGTGCTGGAATAAAGTTGAAGCCTTTTTGCATATATATCTGATCTCACTGAGTTATATCCTTGTTGAGCACTATCCTACTTGCTGTCCCTAGAATAAATCTGTCTGCTTTATAGAAAATAATGCACAGCAAACACATTTTAGTAACCAGATTTTACAATCATGCTAACCTACTGCTTTAAAATATATCACATGACATTTCTTCCAGAATAGAATTATAAAATTGTTTATGCTTGTCAATCAGATGAATTAAATGAATTATAATAAAGTATATGTTTGGAACAGAAGTTTTTAACACAGATTATTATGCTGCTGTTAAGTAGATTTTCAAAAACATTTAAATAAATGTTTCATTTTCTATGCCTTCAAAAATAAGACATTTACTTACTACAAGAAACTACATCATTTAAACTCATTATAACTGACATTTTATGAATAGAGTATTTTTCCTGAATCTGTGGTGTGTCAGTATGATAACTAGGTCAGAGGTTATACTGACTGCTTTCAGTTTCTCTGTGAGAATTCTGTGAGTTGAAGCTTTTGAAGTAGTTCATGGACACTGTGCATGAGACAGCCCACATCCCAGATTGTCTCCCTTAACATTTTGGCGGGAAACTTATTAAAACTTGTGGCAAACATTCATTTTGTCAATAGAGTAAAATATTGTATTCATAGAAATTATTATAAATCATATTGGATAGTTATGCAGATTCTCAGAAACACTTGCATTATTATATAAAAAAGCCATCACACTTACACACACACATACACATACATACACACACACACACACACACACACACACACACACACACACACACATATATATATATATATATATATATATATATATATATATATATCTGATCTCACTGAGTTGTGTCTTTGTTGAACACTATCCTACTTGCTGTCCCTAGAATAAATCTGTCTGCTTTATACAACATAATGCACAGCAAACACATTTTAGTAACCAGATTTTACAATCATGCTAACCTACTGCTTTAAAATATATCACATGACATTTCTTCCAGAATAGAGTTATAAGATTATTTATGCTTGTCAATCAGATTAATTAAATGAGTTATAGTAAAGTATATGTTTGGAACACAAATTTTAACACAGATTATTATGCTGCTGTTAAGTAGATTTTCAAAACATTTAAATAAATGTTTCATTTTCTATGCCTTCTAAAATAAGACATTTACTTACTACAAGAAACTACATCATTTAGACTCATTATAACTGGCATATTTTATGAATAGAGTATTTTTCCTGAATCTGTGGTGTGTCAGTGTGATAACTATGTCAAAGGTTATACTAACTGCTTTCAGTTTCTCTGTGAGAATTCTGTGAGTTGAAGCTTTTGAAGTAGTTCATGGACACTGTGCATGAGACAGCCCACATCTCAGATTGTCTCTCTTAACATTTTGGCGGGAAACTTATTAAAAACTAGTGACAAACATTAATTTGGTAGTGTAAATGCATGTAAACATGACAAAACCTTCACAATGTATTCCACAGACCATTACAGCCTCTTACTTCTTTTCAGAAAGAGAAACAAATTGAATCACAGCTTGCCATTAAATCTTCAGATATTTTGACTGGTTATGAAACAAAACATTATAACTGACATATTTTATGAATAGAGTATTTTCCTGAATCTGTGGTGTGTCGGTGTGATAACTATGTCAAAGGTTATACTAACTGCGTTCAGTTTCTCTGTGAGAATTCTGTGAGCTGAAGCTTCTGAAGTAACTCATGAACACTGTGCATGAGACAGCCCACATCTCAGATTGTCTCTCTTAACATTTTGGCGGGAAACTTATTAAAAACTAGTGACAAACATTCATTTAGCAGTGTAAATGCATCTAAACATGACAAAACCTTCACAATGTATTCCACAGATCATTACGGCCTCTATGTAAGTGAAATTAAGCCCAAAATTACCAACAAGAAATAAAACTCAACATTCTTCTCCCAACTCAATTTTCATACAAATCCTATTATTCACTGTGCCCACACAATCAAAAGCATTTCTATATATTAATAAAGAAAAGAAAGAGAGTAGAAAATAAAAGGGAGTGAGGCAGAAATAAAAAAATGTAAGAGAAAGCTGTAAGAAGTATATACAATGGAATGTTACTTACTGTTTATATTAATAGAGTTAAAATAAAACATATTATTTACTCTTATTTAGTTCTGATTATTATTAGTTAAAGCATAACAGATTATTTACAAACAGGCATAAGCAGTATAATCAAGAAAGTATAATTAGAAATAGCATTTGAAGAACTTATAAAAACTTTTACAAGGAATAAATATGTTATTATTCTATTAATGATATTTTCATTACTGTTCTCTCCCTGCCCTCCCCCACCCTTTACCCACTACATAATCTAAACAGAATGTCATTGTTTAAACAAAGAAAATAATAAAAGAAGGAAAAAAAGGGTAAAGATAAAAAAAAATGTATCAAATTACTAACCTTACTTCTTTTCAGAAAGAGAAACAAATTGAATCACAGCTTGCTATTAAATCTTCAGGTATTTTGACTGGTTATGAAACAAAACATTTCTTTGCACATAGAGAATAACTTTGATTAAATCTTTTCCAAAATATTTGTGGCTTTCTGGAAATGCAGGAACTATATTCAAAAAGATCAATAATGCACTAAAATGATGAGAGAGAAAAAACATATAACAAATCATTTGTTTTTTAGTCTCTTCTTCTTCTCTGAAGTCTTCCACGAAGCTTCAGTTGCCAATCTCTTTAATGAAGAACTAGCCCATTCCATTTCTTCTATTTTATACAAAATCCTTTTTCTTTGACAAACAGTAAAGCAGAGTCTAAATCATCGAAAACCTTAGGACCATCAGGAAGGAAGATTTTAAGCTTGGCAGGAAACAGAAGGTATGTTTTAAACTGTGCTTTTTAAGCTCCCTTATTAGTGGCAGAAAAACTTTTCTTTTAGCAATTACCATGGAAGAATAGTCATTGTCAAAACGCACAGTTGTCTCATTAAACTTAACAGGAGCTTTAGCCCAAGCAGATTTAAGAACCATCTCTTTATCAAAGATGATAGAAATCTAACTATAACTGATCAAGGATATTTTTGTTAGAGTTAGTATTAGCTATAGATCTATGTGCTCTTTCGATACCAAGAGAATGCTTCTGGTAAGTCTAAAGTTTTAGGGAGCCAAGTTGTTAAAAAAGAAGTAATATTGTTACCTTCAATATTTTCTGGCAGTCCAAAAATCCTAATGTTATTGTGCCTAGATCTATTTTCCAGGTCATCCAGCTTTGTTTGTAAATGTGTATTTTGTTTCAGCAGAAACTCAATGTTGATTTCCTCTTCTTGGATTCTATTTTCCATGTCATTCACAGCTTCTTCTATGCCTGTCATCTGGTTCTTCTGTTGTTGCAGGTCTGTATGTAACAGGTCTATTTGTTTTGTAGTTTTTCTATGAAGGTGTCTATTTTAGTATCCATTTTATCCATTTTATCAGTAAGTTGCTGGATTATAATTATCAGAGACTGAAGTTCTTTCTTGATGCTGGAGTCTTGAGAATTTGTCTTACTGGAACTCATTTCAGACTGATAAACTGACAGGAAAATTTCCACAGTGATTTCTGACAGGAATATTGTTAAGATTTCCTTTCTTTTTTAGCTATAGTTCAAGAACTATATAAAACAAACGTATTTAGAAAGAAAATTACTTCAAAAATTAATTTTTTAAGTAATTAATTCCTGTCAGTGTAATGAAATTGGTGGAGCTGAAGAAATCTGCTGCTATCCTGTGTTCATCCTTGGCCACGCCCCCGATTCTGAATGTTTCTTGACTTAATATCTCACATCACTCTTTTTCATTTTTCTTCTCTAATATGTTTCGGAATGTTTCTTGACTTAATATATCACATCTTTCTTTTTTTTCTTCTCTGTTTCTGAATGTTTCTTGACTTAATATCTCACATCTATCTTTTTCATTTTTCTTCTCTGATATGTTTCTTGATTTAATATCTCACATCTCTGTTTTCCTTTTTCTTCTCTAATATGTTTCTGAATGTTTCTTGACTTAATATCTCACATCTCTCTTTTTTCTTCTCTAATATGTTTCTGAATGTTTCTTGACTTAATATCTCACATCTCTCTTTTTCATTTTTCTTCTCTAATATGTTTCTGAATGTTTCTTGACTTAATATCTCACATCTCTCTTTTTATTTTTACTTCTATAATATGTTTCTGAATGTTTCTTGACTTAATATCTCACATCTATCTTTTTAATTTTTCTTCTCTAATATGTTTCTGAATAATTCTTGACTTAATATCTCACATCTATATTTTTCATTTTCTTCTCTAATATGTTTCTGAATGTTTCTTGGCTTAATGTCTCACATCTATCTTTTTAATTTTACTTCTCTAATATGTTTCTTGATTTAATATCTCACATCTCTTTTTCATCTTTCTTCTCTAATATGTTTCTTGATTTAATATCTCACATCTCTCTTTCTTTTTCTTCTCTAATATGTTTCTGAATGTTTCTTGACTTAATATCTCACATCTCTCTTTTTCATTTTTCTTCTCTAATATGTTTCTGAATGTTTCTTGACTTAATATCTCACATCTCTCTTTTCATTTTTCTTCTCTAATATGTTTCTGAATGTTTCTTGACTTAATATCTCACATCTCTCTTTTTCATTTTCTTCTCTAATATGTTTCTGAATGTTTCTTGACTTAATATCTCACATCTCTCTTTTTCATTTTTCTTCTCTAATATGTTTCTGAATGTTTCTTGACTTAATATCTCACATCTCTCTTTTTCATTTTCTTCTTTAATATGTTTCTGAATGTTTCTTGACTTAATATCTCACATCTCTCTTTTTCATTTTTCTTCTCTAATATGTTTCTGAATGTTTCTTGACTTAATATCTCACATCTCTCTTTTTCATTTTTCTTCTCTAATATGTTTCTGAATGTTTCTTGACTTAATATCTCACATCTCTTTTTTCAGTTTTCTTTTCTAATATGTTTCTGAATGTTTCTTGACTTAATATCTCACATCTCTTTTTCTTTTTTCTTCTCTAATATGTTTCTGAATGTTTCTTGACTTAATATCTCACATCTCTCTTTTTCATTTTCTTCTCTAATATGTTTCTGAATGTTTCTTGACTTAATATCTCAAATCTCTCTTTTTCATTATTCTTCTCTAATTTGTTTCTGAATGTTTCTTGACTTAATATCTCACATATCTCTTTTTATTTTCACTTCTATAATATGTTTCTGAATGTTTCTTGACTTAATATCTCACATCTCTCTTTTTCTTTTTTTTCTCTAATATGTTTCTGAATGTTTCCTGACTTAATATCTCAAATCTCTCTTTTTCATTTCTCTTCTGTAATATGTGTCTGAATGATTCTTGACTTAATATCTCACATCTCTCTCTTTACATTTTCTTCTCTAATATGTTTCTGAATGTTTCGTGACTTAATATCTCACATCTCTCTTTTTCATTTTTCTTCTCTAATATGTTTCTGAATGTTTCTTGACTTAATATCTCACATCTCTCTTTTTCTTTTTTCTTCTCTAATATGTTTCTGAATGTTTCTTGACTTAATATCTCACATCTCTCTTTTTCATTTTTTCTCTAATATGTTTCTGAATGTTTCTTGACTTAATATCTCACATCTCTCTTTTTCATTTTTCTTCTCTAATATGTTTCTGAATGTTTCTTGACTTAATATCTCACATCTCTTTTTCATTTTTCTTCTCTAATATGTTTCTGAATGTTTCTTGACTTAATATCTCACATCTCTCTTTTTCTTCTTTTCTCAAATATGTTTCTGAATGTTTCTTGACTTAATATCTCAAATCTCTCTTTTTCTACTTTTCTCAAATATGTTTCTGAATGTTTCTTGACTTAATATCTCAAATCTCTTTTTCATTTTTCTTCTCTAATATGTTTCTGAATGTTTCTTGACTTAATATCTCACATCTCTCTTTTTCATTTTTCTTCTCTAATATGTTTCTGAATGTTTCTTGACTTAATATCTCACATCTCTCTTTTTCATTTTTCTTCTCTAATATGTTTCTGAATGTTTCTTGACTTAATATCTCACATCTCTTTTTCATTTTTCTTCTCTAATATGTTTCTGAATGTTTCTTGACTTAATATCTCACATCTCTCTTTTTCATTTTTTCTCTAATATGTTTCTGAATGTTTCTTGACTTAATATCTCACATCTCTCTTTTCATTTTTCTTCTCTAATATGTTTCTGAATGTTTCTTGACTTAATATCTCACATCTCTCTTTTTCATTTTTCTTCTCTAATATGTTTCTGAATGTTTCTTGACTTAATATCTCACATCTCTCTTTTTTTTCTTCTTTAATATGTTTCTGAATGTTTCTTGACTTAATATCTCACATCTCTCTTTTTCTTTTCTAATATGTTTCTGAATGTTTCTTGACTTAATATCTCACATCTCTCTTTTACATTTTCTTCTCTAATATGTTTCTGAATGTTTCTTGACTTAATATCTCAAATCTCTCTTTTGTTTTTCCTCTCTAATATGTTTCTGAATGTTTCTTGACTTAATATCTCACATCTCTCTTTTTCATTTTTCTTCTCTAATATGTTTCTGAATGTTTCTTGACTTAATATCTCACATCTCTCTTTTTCATTTTTCTTCTCTAATATGTTTCTTGATTTAATATCTCACATCTCTCTTTTTCATTTTTCTTCTCTAATATGTTTCTGAATGTTTCTTGACTTAATATCTCACATCTCTTTTTCATTTTTCTTCTCTAATATGTTTCTGAATGTTTCTTGACTTAATATCTCACATCTCTGTTTTCCTTTTTCTTCTCTAATATGTTTCTGAATGTTTCTTGACTTAATATCTCACATCTCTCTTTTTCATTTTTCTTCTCTAATATGTTTCTGAATGTTTCTTGACTTAATATCTCACATCTCTCTTTTTCATTTTTCTTCTCTAATATGTTTCTGAATGTTTCTTGACTTAATATCTCACATCTCTCTTTTTCATTTTCTTCTCTAATATGTTTCTGAATGTTTCTTGACTTAATATCTCACATCTCTCTTTTTCATTTTCTTCTCTAATATGTTTCTGAATAATTCTTGACCTAATATCTCACATCTAACTTTTTCATTTTTCTTCTCTAATATGTTTCTGAATGTAATATCTCACATCTCTCTTTTTATCTTTCTTCTCTAATATGTTTCTTGATTTAATATCTCACATCTCTCTTTTTCATTTTTCTTCTCTAATATGTTTCTTGATTTAATATCTCACATCTCTGTTTTCCTTTTTCTTCTCTAATATGTTTCTGAATGTTTCTTGACTTAATATCTCACATCTCTCTTTTTCATTTTTCTTCTCTAATATGTTTCTGAATGTTTCTTGACTTAATATCTCACATCTCTCTTTTTCATTTTCTTCTCTAATATGTTTCTGAATGTTTCTTGACTTAATATCTCACATCTCTCTTTTTCATTTTTCTTCTCTAATATGTTTCTGAATGTTTCTTGACTTAATATCTCACATCTCTCTTTTCATTTTTTCTTCTCTAATATGTTTCTGAATGTTTCTTGACTTAATATCTCACATCTCTCTTTTTCATTTTTCTTCTCTAATATGTTTCTGAATGTTTCTTGACTTAATATCTCACATCTCTTTTTCATTTTTCTTCTCTAATATGTTTCTGAATGTTTCTTGACTTAATATCTCACATCTCTCTTTTTCATTTTTTCTCTAATATGTTTCTGAATGTTTCTTGACTTAATATCTCAAATCTCTCTTTTTCATTTTTCTTCTCTAATATGTTTCTGAATGTTTCTTGACTTAATATCTCACATCTCTCTTTTTTTTCTTCTGTAATATGTTTCTGGATGTTTCTTGACTTAATATCTCACATATCTCTTTTTATTTTTACTTCTATAATATGTTTCTGAATGTTTCTTGACTTAATATCTCACATCTCTCTTTTTAATTTCTTCTGTTATATGTTTCTGAATGTTTCTTGACTTAATATCTCACATCTCTCTTTTTCATTTTTCTTCTCTAATATGTTTCTGAATGTTTCTTGACTTAATATCTCACATCTCTCTCTTTCATTTTTCTTCTCTAATATGTTTCTGAATATTTCGTGACTTAATATCTCACATCTCTCTTTTCATTTTTCTTCTCTAATATGTTTCTGAATGTTTCTTGACTTAATATCTCACATCTCTCTTTTTCTTTTTTCTTCTCTAATATGTTTCTGAATGTTTCTTGACTTAATATCTCACATCTCTCTTTTTCATTTTCTTCTCTAATATGTTTCTGAATGTTTCTTGACTTAATATCTCTCATCCCTCTTTTTCATTTTTTCTTCTCTAATATGTTTCTGAATGTTTCTTGACTTAATATCTCACATCTCTCTTTTTTCCTTTTTCTACTCTAATATGCTTCTGAATGTATTTTTGACTTAATACCTCACATCTCCCTTTTTATTTTTGTTCTCTAATAGGTTCCTGAATGTTTCTTGACTTAATATCTCACACCTTTCTTTTTTTTCTTGCTAATATGTTTCTGAATGTCTCGACTTAATATCTCACACCTCCCTTTTTTTCTTTGCTAATATGTTTCTGAATGTTTCTTGACTTAATATCTCACATCTCTTTTTCATTTTTCTTCTCTAATATGTTTCTGAATGTTTCTTGACTTAATATCTCACATCTCTCTTTTTCATTTTTCTTCTCTAATATGTTTCTGACTATTTTGTGACTTAATATCTCACATCTCTCATTTTCATTTTTCTTCTTTTATATGTTTCTGAATGTTTCTTGACTTAATATCTCACATTTCTTTTTTCATTTTTCTTCTCTAATATGTTTCTGAATGTTTCCTAACTTAGTATCCCACATCTCTCTTTTTCTTCTCTAATATGTTTCTGAATGTTTCTTGACTTAATATCTCACATCTCTCTTTTTCTTTTTTCTCAAATATGTTTCTGAATGTTTCTTGACTTAATATCTCAAATCTCTCTTTTTCATTTTTCTTCTCTAATATGTTTCTGAATGTTTCTTGACTTAATATCTCACATCTTTTTCATTTTCTTCTCTAATATGTTTCTGAATGTTTCTTGACATAATATCTCACATCTCTCTTTTTCATTTTTTTCTCTAATATGTTTCTGAATGTTTCTTGACTTAATATCTCACATCTCTCTTTTTCATTTTTCTTCTCTAATATGTTTCTGAATGTTTCTTGACTTAATATCTCACATCTCTCTTTTTCATTTTTCTTCTCTAATATGTTTCTGAATGTTTCTTGACTTAGCATCTCACATCTTTCTTTTTCATTTTTCTTCATTAATATGTTTCTTGATTTAATATCTCACATCTCACTTTTTCATTTTTCTTCTCTAATATGTTTCTTGATTAAATATCTTACATTTCTCTTTTTCATTTTTCTTCTCTAATATGTTTCTGAATGTTTCTTGGCTTAATGTCTCACATCTATCTTTTTAATTTTTCTTTTCTGATATGTTTCTTAATTTAAAATCTCACATCTCATTTTCTTTTTTCTTCTCTTATATGTTTCTGAATGTTTCTTAACTTAATATCTACCATCTCTCTTTTTTTTTTCTTCTCTTATATGTTTCTGAATGTTTCTTAACTTAATATCTACCATCTCTCTTTTTCATTTTTCTTCTCTAATATGTTTCTGAATGTTTCTTGACTTAATATCTCATATCTCTCTTTTTCTTTGTTCTTCTCTAATATGTTTCTGAATGTTTCTTGACTTAATATCTCACATCTCTCTTTTTCATTCTTCTTCTTCTCTAATATGTTTCTGAATGTTTCTTGACTTAATATCTCACATCTCTCTTTTTCATTCTTCTTCTCTAATATGTTTCTGAATATTTCGTGATTTGATATTTCACATCGCTCTATTTCATTTTTCTTCTCTAATATGTTTCTGAATGTTTCTTGACTTAATATCGCACATCTCTCTTTTTCTTTGTTCTTCTCTAATATGTTTCTGAATGTTTCTTGACTTAATATCTCACATCTCTCTTTTTCATTCTTCTTCTCTAATATGTTTCTGAATGTTTCTTGATTTAATATCTCACATCTCTGTGTTCCTTTTTCTTCTGTAATATGTTTCTGAATGAAGACTTAATATCTCACATCTCTTTTTTCTCAAATATGTTTCTGAATGTTTCTTGACTTAATATCTCAAACCTCTCTTTTCATTTTTCTTCTCTAATATGTTTCTGAATGTTTCTTGACTTAATATCTTACATTTCTCTTTTTCATTTTTCTTCTCTAATATGTTTCTGAATGTTTCTTGACTTAATATCTCACATCTATCTTTGTAATTTTTCTTCTCTGATATGTTTCTGAATGTTTCTTGACTTAATATCTCACATCTCTCTTTTTCCTTTTTCTTCTCTAATATGTTTCTGAATGTTTCTTGACTTAATATCACACATCTCTTTTTTTTTCTCAAATATGTTTCTGAATGTTTCTTGACTTAATATCTCACATCTCTCATTTTCATTCTTCTTCTCTAATATGTTTCTGAATTTTTATTGACTTAGTATCTCACATCTTTCTTTTTCATTTTTATTCTCTGACATGTTTCTGAATGTTTTGTGACTTAATATCTCACATCTCTCTCTCTCTCTCTTTTCTTCTTTGATATGTTTCTGAATGTTTCGTGACTTAATATCTACCATCTCTCTTTTTCATTTTTCTTCTCTAATATGTTTCTGAATGTTTCTAGACTTAATATCTCACATCTCTTTTTTCAGTTTTCTTTTCTAATATGTTTCTCAATGTTTCTTGACTTGATATCTCACATCTCTTTTTCATTTTCTTCTCTAATATGTTTCTGAATGTTTCTTGACTTAATATCTCACATATCTCTTTTTATTTTTACTTCTATAATATGTTTCTGAATGTTTCTTGACTTAATATCTCACATCTCTCTTTTTCTAATTTCCTCCCTAATATGTTTTTAAATGTTTCTTGACTTAATATCTCAAATCTCTCTTTTTTGTTTTTCCTCTCTAATATGTTTCTGAATGTTTCTTGACTTAATATCTCACATCACTCTTTTTCATTTTTCTTCTCTAATATGTTTCTGAATGTTTCTTGACTTAATATCTCACATCTCTCTTTTTCATTTTTCTTCTCTAATATGTTTCTGAATGTTTCGTGACTAAATATCTCACATTCTCTTTTTTTTCTCAAATATGATTCTGAATGCTTCTTGACTTAATATCTCAAATCTCTCTTTTTCATTTTTTTCTCTAATATTTTTGAATGTTTCTTGACTTAATATTTCACATCTCTCTTTTCTTTTTTCTTCTCTAATATGTTTCTGAATGTTTCTTGACTTAATATCTCACATCTCTTTTTTCTTTTTTCTTCTCTAATATGTTTCTGAATGTTTCTTGACTTAATATCTCACATCTCTCTTTTTCATTTTTCTACTCTAATATGTTTCTGAATGTCTATTGACTTAGTATCTCACATCTCTCTTTTTGTTTGTTCTTCTCTAATATGTTTCTGAATGTTTCTTGACTTAATATCTCACATCTCTCTTTTTCATTTTTCTTCTCTAATATGTTTCTGAATGTTTCTTGACTTAATATCTCACATCTCTCTTTTTCATTTTCTTCTCAATATGTTTCTGAATGTTTCTTGACTTAATATCTCACATCTCTCTTTTTCATTTTTCTTCTCTAATATGTTTCTGAATGTTTCGTGACTTAATATCTCACATCTCTCTTTTGTTTTTCCTCTCTAATATGTTTCTGAATGTTTCTTGACTTAATATCTCACATCTCTATTTTTCATTTTTTTCTCTAATATGTTTATGAATGTTTCGTGACTAAATATCTCACATTCTCTTTTTTCTTCTCTTATATGTTTCTGAATGTTTCTTGACTTAATATCTCACATCTCTCTTTTTCATTTTTCTTCTCTAATATGTTTCTGAATGTTTCTTGACTTAATATCTCACATCTCTCTTTTTCATTTTCTTCTCTAATATGTTTCTGAATGTTTCTTGACTTAATATCTCACATCTCTCTTTTTCATTTTTCTTCTCTAATATGTTTCTGAATGTTTCTTGACTTAATATTTCACATCTCTCTTTTTCATTTTTCTTCTCTAATATGTTTCTGAATTTTTATTGACTTAGTATCTCACATCTTTCTTTTTCATTTTCTTCTGTAATATGTTTCTGATTGTTTCTTGACTTAATGACTCACATCTCTCTTTTTCATTTTTCTACTCTAATATGTTTCTGAATGTCTATTGACTTAGTATCTCACATCTCTTTTTCATTTTTCTTCTCTAATATGTTACTGAATTTTCTTGACTTAATATCTCATATCTCTCTTTTTTCCTCTCTAATATGTTTCTGAATGTTTCTTGACTTAATATCTACCATCTCTCTTTTTCATTTTCTTCTCTAATATGTTTCTGAATGTTTCTTGACTTAATATCTCACATCTCTCTTTTTCATTTTTCTTCTCTAATATGTTTCTGAATGTTTCTTGACTTAATATCTCACATCTCTCTTTTTCATTTTCTTCTCTAATATGTTTCTGAATGTTTCTTGACTTAATATCTCACATCTCTCTTTTTCATTTTTCTTCTCTAATATGTTTCTGAATGTTTCTTGACTTAATATCTCACATCTCTCTTTTCATTTTCTTCTCTAATATGTTTCTGAATGTTTCTTGACTTAATATCTCACATCTCTCTTTTTCATTTTTCTTCTCTAATATGTTTCTGAATGTTTCTTGACTTAATATCTCACATCTCTCTTTTTCATTTTTCTTCTCTAATATGTTTCTGAATGTTTCTTGACTTAATATCTCAAATCTCTTTTTCATTTTTCTTCTTTAATATGTTTCTGAATGTTTCTTGAGTTAATATCTCATATCTTTTACATTTTCTTCTCTAATATGTTTCTGAATGTTTCATGACTTGACTTAATATCTCACATCTCTCCTTTTTCCTTTTTCTTCTCTAATATGTTTCTGAATGTTTCTTGACTTAATATCTCAAATCTCTCTTTTTCATTTTTCTTTTCTAATATGTTTCTGAATGTTTCTTGACTTGATATCTCACATCTCTCTTTATTTTTTCTTCTCTAATATGTTTCTGAATGTTTCTAGACTTAATATCTCACATCTCTTTTTTCAGTTTTCTTTTCTAATGTGTTTCTCAATGTTTCTTGACTTGATATCTCACATCTCTTTTTATTTTTTCTTCTCTAATAAGTTTCTGAATGTTTCTTGATTTAATATCTCACATCTCTCTTTTCATTTTCTTCTCTAATATGTTTCTGAATGTTTCTAGACTTAATATCTCACATCTCTTTTTTCATTTTTCTTCTCTAATATGTTTCTGAATGTTTCGTGACTTAATATCTCACATCTCGCTTTTTCATTTTTCTTCTCTAATATGTTTCTGAATGTTTCTTGACTTAATATCTCACATCTCTCTTTTACATTTTCTTCTCTAATATGTTTCTGAATGTTTCATGACTTAATATCTCACATCTCTCTTTTTCCTTTTTTCTTCTCTAATATGTTTCTGAATGTTTCTTGACTTAATATCTCACATATCTCTTTTTCATTTTCTTCTCTAATATGTTTCTGAATGTTTCTTGACTTAATATCTCACATATATCTTTTTATTTTCTTCTCTAATATGTTTCTGAATGTTTCTTGACTTAATATCTCACATCTCTCTTTTTCATTTTTCTTCTCTAATATGTTTCTGAATGTTTCTTGACATAATATCTCACATTTCTCTTTTTCATTTTTTTCTCTAATATTTTTGAATGTTTCTTGACTTACTATCTCACATCTCTCTTTTTTTCTTCTCTAATATGTTTCTGAATGTTTCTTGACTTAATATCTCACATCTCTCTTTTTCATTCTTCTTCTCTAATATGTTTCCGAATTTTTATTGACTTAGTATTTCACATCTCTCTTTTCATTTTCTTCTCTAATATGTTTCTGAATGTTTCTTGATTTAATATCTCACATCTCTCTTTCTTTTTTTCTCAAATATGTTTCTGAATGTTTCTTGACTTAATATCTCACATCTCTCTTTTCATTTTCTTCTCTAATATGTTTCTGAATGTTTCTTGACTTAATATCTCACATCTCTCTTTTCATTTTCTTCTCTAATATGTTTCTGAATGTTTCTTGACTTAATATCTCACATCTCTCTTTTCATTTTCTTCTCTAATATGTTTCTGAATGTTTCTTGGCTTAATTTCTCACATCTCTCTTTTCATTTTCTTCTCTAATATGTTTCTGAATGTTTCTTGACTTAATATCGCAAATCTCTTTTTCATTTTTCTTCTCTAATATGTTTCTGAATGTTTTGTGACTTAATATCTCACATCTCTCTTTTCATTTTTTCTTCTCTTATATGTTTCTGAATGTTTCTTGACTTAATATCTCACATCTCTCTTTTCATTTTTTCTTCTCTTATATGTTTCTGAATGTTTCTTGACTTAATATCTCATATCTTTCTTTTTATTTTTTCTTCTCTAATATGTTTCTGAATGTTTCTAGACTTAATATCTCACATCAATCTTTTTCATTCTTCTTCTCTGTTTCTGAATGTTTCTTGACTTAATATCTCACATCTCTGTTTTCCTTTTTCTTCTCTAATATGTTTCTGAATGTTTCTTGACTTAATATCTCACATCTCTCTTTTTCTTTTTTCTCAAATATGTTTCTGAATGTTTCTTGACTTAATATCTCACATCTCTCTTTTTCATTTTTCTTCTCTAATATGTTTCTGAATGTTTCTTGACTTAATATCTCACATCTCTCTTTTTCATTTTTCTTCTCTAATATGTTTCTGAATGTTTCTTGACTTAATATCTCACATCTCTCTTTTTCATTTTTCTTCTCTAATATGTTTCTGAATGTTTCTTGACTTAATATCTCACATCTCTTTTTCATTTTTCTTCTCTAATATGTTTCTGAATGTTTCTTGACTTAATATCTCACATCTCTCTTTTTCATTTTTTCTCTAATATGTTTCTGAATGTTTCTTGACTTAATATCTCATATCTCTCTTTTTATTTTTTCTTCTCCAATATGTTTCTGAATGTTTCCTGACTTAATATCTCACATCTCTCTTTTCATTTTCTTTTATAATATGTTTCTGAATTTTTATTGACTTAGTATCTCACATCTCTTTTTCATTTTTCTTCTCTAACATGTTTCTGAATGTTTTTGACTAAATATCTCACATCTCTCTTTTTCATTTTTTCTTCTGTTATATGTTTCTGAATGTTTCTTGACTTAATATCTCATATCTCTCTTTTTCTTTGTTCTTCTCTAATATGTTTCTGAATGTTTCTTGACTTAATATCTCACATCTCTCTTTTACATTTTCTTCTCTGATATGTTTCTGAATGTTTCATGACTTGACTTAATATCTCACATCTCTCTTTTTCATTTTTCTTCTCTAATATGTTTCTGAATGTTTCTTGACTTAATATCTCACATCTCTCTTTTTCATTTTTCTTCTCTAATATGTTTCTGAATGTTTCTTGACTTAATATCTCACATCTCTCTTTTCATTTTTCTTCTCTAATATGTTTCTGAATGTTTCTTGACTTAATATCTCACATCTCTCTTTTTCATTTTTCTTCTCTAATATGTTTCTGAATGTTTCTTGACTTAATATCTCACATCTCTTTTTCATTTTTCTTCTCTAATATGTTTTTGAATGTTTCTTGACTTAATATCTCACATCTCTCTTTTTCTTCTTTTCTCAAATATGTTTCTGAATGTTTCTTGAATTAATATCTCAAATCTCTCTTTTTCATTTTTCTTCTCTAATATGTTTCTGAATATGTTTCTTGATTTAATATCTCACATCTCTGTTTTCATTTTTCTTCTCTAATATGTTTCTGAATGTTTCTTGACTTAATATTTCACATCTCTCTTTTTCATTTTTCTTCTGTAATATGTTTCTGATTGTTTCTTGACTTAATGACTCACATCTCTCTTTTTCATTTTTCTACTCTAATATGTTTCTGAATGTCTATTGACTTAGTATCTCACATCTCTTTTTCATTTTTCTTCTCTAATATGTTTTTGAATGATTCCTGACTTAATATCTCACACCTCTATTTTTCATTTTTCTTCTCTAATATGTTTCTGAATGTTTCTTGACTTAATATTTCACATCTCTCTTTTTCATTTTTCTTCTGTAATATGTTTCTGATTGTTTCTTGACTTAATGACTCACATCTCTCTTTTTCATTTTTCTTCTGTAATATGTTTCTGATTGTTTCTTGACTTAATGACTCACATCTCTCTTTTTCATTTTTCTACTCTAATATGTTTCTGAATGTCTATTGACTTAGTATCTCACATCTCTTTTTCATTTTTCTTCTCTAATATGTTTTTGAATGATTCCTGACTTAATATCTCACACCTCTATTTTTCATTATTCTTCTCTAATATGTTTCTGAATGTTTCTTGACTTAATATCTCACTTCTTTCTTTTTCATTTTTCTTCTCAAATATGTTTCTTGATTTAATATCTCACATCTCTCTTTTTCATCTTTCTTCTTCAATATGTTTCTTGATTTAATATCTCACATCTGTCTTTTTCTTATTTCTTCTCTAATATGTTTCTGAATGTTTCGTGACATAATATCTCACATCTCGCTTTTTCATGTTTCTTCTCTTATATGTTTCTGAATGTTTCTTGACTTAATATCTCACATCTCTCTTTTTCATTTTTCTTCTCTAATATGTTTCTGAAAGTTTCTTGACTTAATATCTCACATCTCTCTTTTTCATTTTTTCTCTAATATGTTGCTGAATGTTTCTTGACTTAATATCTCATATCTCTTTTTTATTTTTCTTCTCTAATATGTTACTGAATTTTCTTGACTTAATATCTCACAATTCTTTTTCATCTTTCTTCTCTAATATGTTTCTTGATTTAATATCTCACATCTCTGTTTTCCTTTTTCTTCTGTAATATGTTTCTGAATGTTTCTTGACTTAATATCTCACATCTCTTTTTCTTTTTTTCTCAAATATGTTTCTGAATGTTTCTTGACTTACTATCTCACATCTCTCTTTTTCATTTTTTTCTTCTCTTATATGTTTCTGAATGTTTCTTTACTTAATATCTACCATCTCTCATTTTCATTTTTCTTCTCTAATATGTTTCTGAATGTTTCTTGACTTAAAATCTCATATCTCTCTTTTTCTTTTTTCTTCTCTAATATGTTTCGGAATGTTTCTTGACTTAATATCTCACATCTCTCTTTTTCATTTTCTCTATTATGTTTCTGAATTTTTATTGACTTAGTATCTCACATCTCTCTTTTCATTTTTCTTCTCTAATATGTTTCTGAATGTTTCTTGACTTAATATCTCACATCTCTCTTTTTCATTTTTCTTCTCTAATATGTTTCTGAATGTTTCTTGACTTAATATCTCACATCTCTTTTTCATTTTTCTTCTCTAATATGTTTCTGAATGTTTCTTGACTTAATATCTCACATCTCTCTTTTACATTTTCTTCTCTGATATGTTTCTGAATGTTTCTTGACATAATATCTCACATCTCTCTTTTCCTAATTTCTTCTCTAAAATGTTTCTGAATGTTTCTTGACTTAATATCTCACATCTCTCTTTTTCATTTTTTCTCTAATATGTTGCTGAATGTTTCTTGACTTAATATCTCATATCTCTCTTTTTATTTTTTCTTCTCTAATATGTTTCTGAATGTTTCTTGACTTAATATCTCACATCTCTCTTTTTCATTTTTCTTCTCTGATATGTTTCTTGATTTAATATCTCACATCTCTGTTTTCCTTTTTCTTCTCTAATATGTTTCTGAATGTTTCTTGACTTAATATCTCACATCTCTCTTTTTCATTCTTCTCTGTTTCTGAATGTTTCTTGACTTAATATCTCACATCTCTCTTATTCATTATTCTTCTCAAATATGTTTCTGAATGTTTCTTGACTTAATATCTCACATCTCTCTTTTTCATTTTTCTTCTCTAATATGTTTCTGAATGTTTCTTGACTTAATATCTCACATCTCTCTTTTTTTTTCTCAAATATGTTTCTGAATGTTTCTTGACTTAATATCTCACATCTCTCTTTTCTTTTTTCTTCTCTAATATGTTTCTGAATGTTTCTTGACTTAATATCTCACATCTCTCTTTTTCATTCTTCTCTAATATGTTTCTGAATTTTTATTGACTTAATATCTCACATCTCTCTTTTTCATCTTTCTTCTCTAATATGTTTCTTGATTTAATATCTCACATCTCTGTTTTCCTTTTTCTTCTCTAATATGTTTCTGAATGTTTCTTGACTTAATATCTCACATCTCTCTTTTTCATTTTTCTTCTCTAATATGTTTCTGAATATTTTATGACTTAATATCTCACATCTCTCATTTTAAATTTTCTTCTCTTATACGTTTCTGAATGTTTCTTGACTTAATATCTCACATCTCTTTTTCTTTTTTCTTCTCTTATATGTTTCTGAATGTTTCTTAACTTAATATCTACCATCTCTCTTTTTCATTTTTCTTCTCTAATATGTTTCTGAATGTTTCTTGATTTAGTATCTCACATCTCTCTTTTTCTTATTTCCTCCCTAATATGTTTCTGAAGTTTTCTTGACTTAATATCTCACATCACTCTTTTTATTTTTCTTCTCTAATATGTTTGTGAATGTTTCTTGACTTAATTTATCACATCTCTCTTTTTTCTTCTCTGTTTCTGAATTTTTATTGACTTAGTATCTCACATCTTTTTTTTTCATTTTTCTTCTCTAATATGTTTCTGAATGTTTCTTGACTTAATATCTCACATCTCTCTTTTACATTTTCTTCTCTAATATGTTTCTGAATGTTTCTTGACTTAATATCTCACATCTCTCTTTTTCATTTTTCTTCTCTAATATGTTTCTGAATGTTTCTTGACTTAATATCTCACATCTCTTTTTATTTTTTCTTCTATAATAAGTTTCTGAATGTTTCTTGACTTTATATCTAACATCTCTCTTTTTCATTTTCTTCTCTAATATGTTTCTGAAAGTTTCTTGACTTAATATCTCACATCTCTCTTTTTCATTCTTCTCTGTTTCTGAATGTTTCTTGACTTAATATCTCACATCTCTCTTTTTCATTTCTCTTCTGTAATATGTGTCTGAATGATTCTTGACTTAATATCTCACATCTTTTTTTTCTTCTGTAATATGTTTCTTGATTTAATATCTCACATCTCTCTTTTCATTTTTCTTTTCTAATATGTTTCTGAATATTTCTTGACTTAATATCTCACATCTCTCTTCTTATTTTTAATTCTATAAAGATTTTCTGAATGTTTCTTGACTTAATATCTCACATCTCTCTTTTTCATTTTTCTTTTCTAATATGTTTCTGAATGTTTCTTGACTTAATATCTCACACCTCTCTTTTTCATTTACTTCTATAATATGTTTCTGAATGTTTCTTGACTTAATATCTCACATCTCTCTTTTTTCTTTTTTTTCTCTAATATGTTTCTGAATGTTTCCTGACTTAATATCTCACATCTCTCTTTTTTTTTTCTTCTCTAATATGTTTCTGAATGTTTCTTGACTTAATATCTCACATCTCTCTTTTTCATTTTTCTTCTCTAATATGTTTCTGAATGTTTCTTGACTTAATATCTCACATCTCTCTTTTTCATTTTTCTGCTCTGATATGTTTCTGAATGTTTCGTGACTTAATATCTCAAATCACTCCTTTTCATTTTTCTTCTCTAATATGTTTCTGAATGTTTCTTGACTTAATATCTCACATCTCTCTTTTTCATTTTCTTCTCTAATATGTTTCTGAATTTTTATTGACTTAGTATCTCACATCTTTCTTTTTCATTTTTATTCTCTAATATGTTTCTGAATGTTTCTAGACTTAATATCTCACATCTCTTTTTTCAGTTTTCTTTTCTAATATGTTTCTCAATGTTTCTTGACTTGATATCTCACATCTCTTTTTATTTTTTCTTCTCTAATAAGTTTCTGAATGTTTCTTGATTTAATATCTCACATCCCTCTTTTTCATTTTTTCTTCTCTAATATGTCTCTGAATGTTTCCTGACTTAATATCTCAAATCTCTCTTTTTCATTTTCTTCTCTAATATGTTTCTGAATGTTTCTTGACTTAATATCTCACATCTCTCTTTTTCTTTTTTCTCAAATATGTTTCTGAATGTTTCTTGACTTAATATCTCCAATCTCTCTTTTTCATTATTTTTCTCTAATATGTTTCTGAATGTTTTGTGACTTAATATCTCACATCTCTCTTTTTCATTTTTCTTATATGTTTCTGAATGTTTCTTGACTTA
>NC_056743.1:1849788806-1850007172 GCF_019279795.1 Protopterus annectens | reverse complement strand
TTCTTGACTAAATATCTCACATCTCTCTTTTTCATTTTTTCTTCTGTTATATGTTTCTGAATGTTTCTTGACTTAATATCTCATATCTCTCTTTTTCTTTGTTCTTCTCTAATATGTTTCTGAATGTTTCTTGACTTAATATCTCACATCTCTCTTTTTCATTCTTCTTCTCTGTTTCTGAATGTTTCTTGACTTAATATCTCACATCTCTCTTTTTCATTCTTCTTCTCTAATATGTTTCTGAATTTTTATTGACTTAGTATCTCACATCTTTCTTTTTCATTTTTCTTCTCGAATTTGCTTCTTGATTTAATATCTCACATCTCTCTCTTTCATTTTTCTTCTCTAATATGTTTCCTGATTTAATATCTCACATCTATCTTTTTAATTTTTCTTCGCTGATATGTTTCTTGATTTAATATCTCACATCTCTGTTTTCCTTTTTCTTCGTTAATATGTTTCTGAATGTTTCTTGACTTAATATCTCACATCTCTCTTTTTCTTCTTTTCTCAAATATGTTTCTGAATGTTTCTTGACTTAATATCTCAAATCTCTCTTTTTCATTTTTCTTCTCTAATATGTTTCTGAATATTTCGTGACTTAATATCTCACATCTCTCTTTTTCATTTTTCTTCTCTAATATGTTTCTGAATGTTTCTTGACTTAATATTTCACATCTCTCTTTTTCATTTTTCTTCTCTAATATGTTTCTGAAAGTTTCTTGACTTAATATCTCGCACCTCTCTTTTTCATTTTTCTTCTCTAATATGTTTCTGAATGTTTTTTTTACTTAATATCTCATATCTCTCTTTTTCTTTTTTCTTCTCTAATATGTTTATGAATGTTTCTTGACTTAATATCTCACATCTCTCTTTTTCATTCTTCTTTTCTGTTTCTGAATGTTTATGACTTAATATCTCACATCTCTCTTTTTCATTTTTCTTCTCAAATTTGTTTCTTGATTTAATATCTCACATCTCTCTTTTTCATTTTTCTTCTCTAATATGTTTCTTGATTTAATATCTCACATCCCCCTTTTTCATTTTTCTTCTCTAATATGTTTCTGAATGTTTTGTGACTTAATATCTCACATCTCTCTTTTTCATTTTTCTTCTCTAATATATTTCTGAATAATTCTTGACTTAATATCTCACATATATCCTTTTCATTTTTCTTCTCTAATATGTTTCTGAATGTTTCTTGACTTAATAACTCACATTTCTCTTTTTCATTTTTATTCTCTAATATGTTTCTGTATGACTCGGCTTAGTATCTCACATCTTTAATTTTCTTTTTTATCTCTGATATGTTTCTTGATTTAATATCTCACATCTCTTTTTCATCTTTTTTCTCTAATATGTTTCTTGATTTAATATCTCACATCTCTCTTTTTCTTATTTCTTTAATATGTTTCTGAATGTTTCTTAACTTAATATCTCACATCTCTCTTTTTCATTTTCTTTCTCTCATATGTTTCTGAATGTTTCTTGACTTAATATATCACATCTCTCTTTTTCTTTTTTCTTCTCTGTTTCTGAAGTTTTATTGACTTAGTATCTCACATCTTTTTTTTCATTTTTCTTCATTAATGTTTCTTGATTTAATATCTCACATTTCTTTTTTTCATTTTTCTTCTCTATGTTTCTTGATTAAATATCTTACATCTCTCTTTTTCATTTTTCTTCTCTAATATGTTTCTGGATGTTTTGTGACTTAATATCTCACATCTCTCTTTTTCATTTTTCTTCTCTAATATATTTCTGAAAAATCCTTGACTTAATATCTCACATCTATATTTTTCATTTTCTTCTCTAATATGTTTCTGATTGTTTCTTGACTTAATGACTCACATCTCTCTTTTTCATTTTTCTACTCTAATATGTTTCTGAATGTCTATTGACTTAGTATCTCACATCTTTTGTTTTCATTTTTCTTCTCAAATATGTTTCTTGATTTAATATCTCACATCTCTCTTTTTCATCTTTCTTCTTCAATATGTTTCTTGATTTAATATCTCACATCTGTCTTTTTCTTATTTCTTCTCTAATATGTTTCTGAATGTTTCGTGACGTAATATCTCAAATCTATCTTTTTCATGTTTCTTCTCTTATATGTTTCTGAATGTTTCTTGACTTAATATCTCACATCTCTCTTTTTCATTTTTCTTCTCTAATATGTTTCTGAATGTTTCTTGACTTAATATCTCATATCTCTCTTTTTATTTTTTCTTCTCCAATATGTCACATCACATCTCTCTTTTTCTTTTTTCTTCTCTAATATGTTTTTGATTGTTTTTGACTTAATATCTCAGATCTATCTTTTTCATTTTCCTTCTCCATTATGTTTCTTGACTTAATATCTCACATCTCTCTTTTTCTTTTTCTTTTCATATATGTTTCTGAATGTTTCTTGACTTAATATCTCACAATTCTCTTTTTCATTTTTCTTTTCTAATATGTTTCTGAATGATTCTTGACTTAATATCTCACATCTCTCTTTTTCTTGTTTCTTCTCTAATATATTTCTGAATGTTTTGTGACTTAATATCTCACATCTCTCTTTTTCATTTTATTTCTCTAATATGTTTTTGAATGTTTGTGACTTAATGTCTGACATCTCTCTTTTTCGTTTTTCTTCTCTAATATGTTTCTGTGTGTTTCTTGACCTAATATCTCACATCTCTCTTTCTTTTTCTTCTCTAATATGTTTCTGAATGTTTCTTGACTTAATATCTCACATCTTTCTTTTCAATTTTTTCTTCTCTATTTCTGAATATTTCTTGACATAATATCTCACATCTCTCTTTTTCTTCTTTCTTCTCTAATATGTTTCTTGGTTTAATATTTCACATCTCTCTTTTTCATTTTTCTTCTCTAATATGTTTCTGAACGTTTGTGACTTAATGTCTGACATCTCTCTTTTTTATTTTTCTTCTCTAATATGTTTCTTTGTGTTTCTTGACTTAATATCTCATGTCTCTCTTTCTTTTTTCTTCTCTAATATGTTTCTGAATGTTTCTTGACTTAATATTTCACATCTCTCTTTTTCATTTTTCTTCTCTAATATGTTTCTGAAAGTTTCTTGACTTAATATCTCACATCTCTCTTTTTCATTTTTCTTCTCTAATATGTTTCTGAATGTTTTTTGACTTAATATCTCATATCTCTCTTTTTCTTTTTTCTTCTCTAATATGTTTCTGAATGTTTCTTGACTTAATATCTCACATCTCTCTTTTTCATTCTTCTTTTCTGTTTCTGAATGTTTATGACTTAATATCTCACATCTCTCTTTTTCATTTTTCTTCTCTAATATGTTTCTGAATTTTTATTGACTTAGTATCTCACATCTTTCTTTTTCATTTTTCTTCTCAAATTTGCTTCTTGATTTAATATCTCACATCTCTTTTTCATTTTTCTTCTCTAATATGTTTCTTGATTTAATATCTCACATCCCCCTTTTTCATTTTTCTTCTCTAATATGTTTCTGAATGTTTTGTGACTTAATATCTCACATCTCTCTTTTTTATTTTTCTTCTCTAATATATTTCTGAATAATTCTTGACTTAATATCTCACATCTATCTTTTTCATTTTTCTTCTCTAATATGTTTCTGAATGTTTCTTGAATTAATAACTCACATTACACTAAGGCACTGTACGAGCACATCCACTCATGCATGAATCGTGCCATCCCAAATAGAACCAAAATGCTCTCATCCAAAAAAAGTAAGCCAATCTGGTGGTCCCCTGCCATAAACAAACTTTACAACAAAAGGAAGAAACTTTTGCAGAAAAGAGGAAAATCCCAGGATGCAAAACTCCTTACTGGCCTCAGTAAGAAACTGAGATGCCTCATAAAATCCTCCAAAGCTAGTTACGAAAATAAAATTGCCAAAGATTCCAAAGACAACCCCAAAGCATTCTATAACTATGTCAAGAATCTAAATGGCAATGCTCAGATCTGCACTGAGCTAAAACAGAATGGCATTAAATATACTGATCCAAAGGATATTGCCAATATCCTGGCAGATCGATTAAGTGCCAACTTCACCCCTCTCTCACCCCCTAAATGGCCCATCTCAATACCAGAAGATTGCCAAATTCCAGTAATAACGGCCACACAGGTACAAAACACACTCTCTAAAGCCAAGAATACAGCATCCATGGGACCAGATGACATCCCGGGCTGTGTACTACATGAACTACAATATGAACTGGCACCTCACCTAAGTGTCATGTTTAATCATAGCCTCACCTCAGTTTTGTGCCCACTGAGTGGCGCAGAGCTACAGTTATCCCAATCCACAAGGGGGGATCCACCTTGGATCCCAGAAACTACCGTCCCATCAGTCTGACAAGCCTTATCTGTAATGCCATGGAGCGTATCATCATGGAATTTATAAACAAAGACATTGGCAACCTTCAAACACTGGAGCCCACCCAGTTTGGGTTTGTGAAGGGCCGACCTTGTCTCCTGAACCTGATTGACTTATTTGAATCAGTCTCCAGAGCCATGGACAAGGGTAAGGTGGTCCACACAGCCTATCTAGACCTTGCCAAGGCCTTTGACACCATCACCCACTCTGGAATCATAGATAAACTTACTAAGTTGGGCATTAATCCCTATGTCACCCAATGGGTTGCTAAATGGCTTACTGATAGAACCCACACTGTAAAAGTAGCCACTCCAAATCCAGCTCCAGACAAGTGACAAGTGGAGTACCTCAGGGTTCAGTCCTGGGGCCGCTCTTGTTTGGCATCTACTTCTCTGAAGTACAGGTCAACACTAAGGGACTCTGGCTAACAAAGTTTGCAGATGACTGCAAACTGGGAGCCATTATTGAATCCCAAATGATGTGGATACTCTACAAAAGGGCCTTACAGAAACAGATGCTTGGTGCCAGAGCCATGGGCTCAAGCTCAATGCCAAGAAATGTATTGTTATCCCCTTTGGGAAAAACATGTATCCATGAATTACCATATAGGTGGCAGTACACTAAACACAGAAAGTGTGATAAGAGACTTAGGGACACAGGTGGACAGTGGTCTCACCTTCGATAACCACATCACCACAACAGTCAGGAAATCCTTCTATGTGGCACACCTCATCATGAAGGGCTTTTCATCCAGAAAAAGGAGGTCATTGTCCCACTGTACTCATCCCTCATTAGACCCATTATAGAATACAACGCCCCATTTGGTATGTACCTCTCAAGACATCTGCAACAACTGGAAAGGCCTCAGAAATACCTAACTAAAAGAATCACAGGCCTAAAGCAGATGCCCTACGCTGACCGCTTAAAAACTCCAGCTATACTCTGTGCATATCATCTACTCAGAGGCGATCTCTGCTTAACATACAAGGCCATGTCAAACCCAGAGCTGTTGGACATGCTACACTTAAAGAAATCCCAATCCCTCAGAGCCACACGCTCCAGGGATCTAAACCTTGTCATCACAATAAACAAAACATGCTGGAGGGATAGGTTCCTGACCCAGAGACTCCCCAGACTCTGGAATAGATTGCCCATACATGTCAAGCAGAGTGCCTCTTTGGACCTCTTCAAGAGGAACCTAGACGATTGGATGGGAGAAAGGAAATTCACCCCAGGGATCACGTCAGTCGCTCTGCTAGACAGGGGTCCAGGAAAGTAAATAATGTGGGAAGAAATAGCCAGGGAATTGTTATGGCTAGGCTTGTATAGGCCCTAGGGCTGATAGCTTAGTACCAACCTATGAACCTATGAACCTATGAACATTTCTCTTTTTCATTTTTCTTCTCTAATATGTTTCTGTATGACTCGACTTAGTATCTCACATCTTTATTTTTCTTTTTTCATCTCTGATATGTTTCTTGATTTAATATCTCACATCTCTCTTTTTCTTATTTCTTTAATATGTTTCTGAATGTTTCTTAACTTAATATCTCACATCTCTCTTTTTCATTTTCCTTCTCTCATAAGTTTCTGAATGTTTCTTGACTTAATATCTCACATCTCTCTTTTTCTTTTTTCTTCTCTGTTTCTGAATTTTTATTGACTTAGTATCTCACATCTTTTTTTTCATTTTTCTTCATTAATATGTTTCTTGATTTAATATCTCACATCTCTTTTTCATTTTTCTTCTCTGTTTCTTGATTAAATATCTTACATCTTTCTTTTTCATTTTTCTTCTCTAATATGTTTCTGAATGTTTTGTGACTTAATATCTCACATCTCTCTTTTTCATTTTTCTTCTCTAATATATTTCTGAATAATTCTTGACTTAATATCTCACATCTATATTTTTCATTTTCTTCTCTAATATGTTTCTGATTGTTTCTTGACTTAATAACTCACATCTCACTTTTTCATTTTTCTTCTCTAATATGTTTCTTGATTTAATAACTCACATCTCTCTTTTTCATTTTTCTTTCTCTAATATGTTTCTGTATGACTCTTGACGTAGTGTCTCACATCTTTCTTTTTCATTTTTCATCTCTAATATGTTTCTTGATTTAATATCTCACATCTCTCTTTTTCATCTTTCTTCTCTCATATGTTTCTTTATTTAATATCTCACATCTCTCTTTCTTATTTCTTCTCTTATATGTTTCTGAATGTTTCTTGACTTAATATCTCACATCTCTCTTTTTCATTTTTCTTCTCTAATATGTTTCTGAAAGTTTCTTGACTTAATATCTCACATCTCTCTTTTTCATTTTTTCTCTAATATGTTGCTGAATGTTTCTTGACTTAATATCTCATATCTCTTTTTCTTTTTTCTTCTCTAATATGTTTTTGATTGTTTTTGACTTAATATCTCAGATCTATCTTTTTCATTTTCCTTTTCCATTATGTTTCTTGACTTAATATCTCACATTTCTATTTTTCTTTTTTTCTTCTCTAATATGCTACTGAATTTTCTTGACTTAATATCTCACAATTCTCTTTTTCATTTTTCTTTTCTAATATGTTTCTGAATGATTCTTGACTTAATATCTCACATCTCTATTTTTCTTGTTTCTTCTCTAATATATTTCTGAATGTTGTGTGACTTAATATCTCATATCTCTCTTTTTCATTTTATTTCTCTAATATATTTCTGAATGTTGGTGACTTAATGTCTGACATCTCTCTTTTTCATTTTTCTTCTCTAATATGTTTCTGTGTGTTTCTTGACTTAATATCTCACATCTCTCTTTCTTTTTTCTTCTCTAATATGTTTCTGAATGTTTCTTGACTTAATATCTCACATATTTCTTTTCAAATTTTCTTCTCTATTTCTGAATATTTCTTGACTTAATATCTCACATCTCTCTTTTTCTTCTTTCTTCTCTAATATGTTTCTTGGTTTAATATTTCACATCTCTCTTTTTCATTTTTCTTCTCTAATATGTTTCTGAATGTTTCTTGACTTAATATCTCACATCTCTCTTTTTCATTTTTCTTCTCTAATATGTTTCTTGATTTAATATCTCACATCTCTCTTTTTCATTTTTCTTCTCTAATATGTTTCTGAATGTTTCTTGACTTAGCATTTCACATCTTTCTTTTTCATTTTTCTTCTCTAATATGTTTCTTGACTTAGTATCTCACATCTTTCTTTTTCATTTTTCTTCTCTAATATGTTTCTTGATTTAATATCTCACCTCTATCTTTTTTCATTTTTCTTCTCTAATATGTTTCTGAATGTTTGTGACTTCATCTATCACATCTCTCTTTTTCATTTTTCTTCTCTAACATGATTCTGAATTTTTCGTGACTTATTATCTCACATCTCTCTTTTTCATTTTTCTTCTCTAATATATTTCTGAATGTTTCCTGACTTAATATCCCACATCTCTCTTTTTCATTTTTCTTCTCTAATATGTTTCTGAATGTTTCTTGACTTCATATCTCACATCTCTCTTTTTCTTGTTTCTTCTCTAATATATTTCTGAATGTTGTGTGACTTAATATCTCATATCTCTCTTTTTCATTTTATTTCTCTAATATGTTTCTGAATGTTGGTGACTTAATGTCTGACATCTCTCTTTTTCATTTTTCTTCTCTAATATGTTTCTGTGTGTTTCTTGACTTAATATCTCACATCTCTCTTTCTTTTTTCTTCTCTAATATGTTTCTGAATGTTTCTTGACTTAATATCTCACATCATTCTTTTTAATTTTTCTTCTCTATTTCTGAATATTTCTTGACTTAAAATCTCACATCTCTCTTTTTCTTTTTTCTTCTCTAATATGTTTCTTGGTTTAATATCTCACATCTCTTTTTTTCATTTTTCTTCTCTAAAATGTTTCTGAATGTTTCTTGACTTAATATCTCACATCTCTCTTTTTCATTTTTCGTCTCTAATATGTTTCTTGATTTAATATCTCATATCTCTCTTTTTCATTTGTCTTCTCTAATATGTTTCTTGATTTAATATCTCACATGCCTGTTTTCATTATTCTTCTCTAATATGTTTCTGAATGTTTCTTAACTTAGCATTTCACATCTTTCTTTTTCATTTTTCTTCTCTAATATGTTTCTTGATTTAATATCTCACCTCTATCTTTTTTCATTTTTCTTCTCTAATATGTTTCTGAATGTTTGTGACTTCATATATCACATCTCTCTTTTTCATTTTTCTTCTCTAATATGTTATTGAATGTTTCATGACAATATCTCACATCTCTCTTTTTCATTTTTCTTCTCTAATATGTTTCTGAATGTTTCTTGACTTAATATCTCACATCTCTCTTTTTCATTTTTCTTCTCTAATATGTTTCTGAATGTTTCTTGACTTAATATCTCACATTTGTCTTTTTCTTTTTTCTTCTATAATATGTTATTGAATGTTTCTTGACTTAATATCTCACATCTCTTTTTTCTTTTTTCTTTTCTAATATGTTTCTAATAGTTTTTTGACTTGATATCTCACATCTCTCTCTTTCTTTTTTCTTCTCCAAAATCTTTCTGAATGTTTCTTGACTTAATATCTCACATTTGTCTTTTTCTTTTTTCTTCTCTAATATGTTACTGAATGTTTCTTGACTTAATATCTTACATCTCTTTTTCTTTTTTCTTCTCTAATATGTTTCTAATAGTTTCTTGATTTAATATCTCACATTTCTCTTCTTCTTTTTTTCTTCTCTAATATGTTACTGAATGTTTCTTGACTTAATATCTCACATTCCTCGTTCCATTTTTATTTTTTAATTTGTTTTTGAATGTTTCTTGACTTAATATCTCACATATCTCTTTTTCATTTTTCTTCTCTAATATGTTTCTGAATGTTTCTTGTCTTAATATCTCACATTTCTCTTTTTCTTTTTTGTTTTCTTCCTTATACATTCTAAAAACACTTTATTATATTTCTCTTTAAAATGAAGCCAACAAACAACCCATTTCTAATAAATCTGTCTCATATTCATATGATTATTCCACTGTATTTAAAGAGTACAGTGGAAATATACAAAGGGCATCCATGTATATGAAAATCTAAGTTATTATGAAAGACTAAAATATCTGAACTTGTACAGTGTCTCTTATAGATATTTAAGAGGAGATCTTATTCAGGTATATAGGGCATTTAGGGACAACTACCTCTGTTAATTTTTGGGGTTATCAAAAATACTAGCGAATCATCAGATAACCTATGTAGAAGATTCTATAGGAATGAGAAGTGTACTAATTCATTCTCTGACAGAGTAGCTGATGCTTGGAACAAACTACCAAATTACATTAAAGCAAGTACTAGTTTAGATATTTTTAAGAACAGGCTGGACATTTATTATGGTAACAATTGTTTTGGTATATTGGCAAGCTAGAAGTGCATTAATGCCCATGCTTAAAACATTTGTATGTATGTAAGTATGTGTGTATGTATATATGCAATTCCATAAGTTTTTTTTCTCTTCTAAATCTAATTCCTTTTTCATCAATTCTCTTTATTAATTTTCCTATTCTTATATTTTCTTAATTTCCATGTGCTTTAACCCATGCACCCACATCTGAAAATACAGCTTATTTAATTCCATTTTCTTTAAATTTTAAACAATCAGATATTAAAAAATATTCAATTTTTGTCCTAGGTTCATTCCTTTTGTAGGTCCAGTAGTTATTATCCCATACCCTTAACTTTTCACTTCTCTTTTTTTCTTAAATTACAACTAAAATCACCACCACTATAATGTCCATAATTGCACAAATATATTCAAGACTATTTTTAAATATCATTTCTCTCTCCTTTCTTGTTACATATGCATATAAAGGTGTATTTATATACACATATTTTTCTATCTCAAGTCTATTACTATAATTTGTCCTAGTTCTACTATCGTTAGATCTAATATTTTAATGCCTTTTTGACATAACATGCTGTTCAAATTTAAAGCTATTTTCAGATTTTGAGAACAGTTAGTATAAGAACATTTTTATCCCTTTCTTTTCTCGTTTTCTCTAAGCATTATATTTTTTGAATTATCTTTTCCTTTCTTTAACTCTTTTCCCTATCAAATTCTTATTATTTCTTACTGTACACCAGTCAGCTTCTTCCTTACTTGCCTTCTCTTCTTTTTCCTTATTGCTTTCTTCAACTTCATGTGCAACCGCTATACCAGTCACATCCTTTTTTACACTTTCTTGTGTAATACATTCTACTATCTTTTTCTCCTGTATAACTTCATTTTCATTTTTCTGCACATTCATTTCACATTCTAGCCATGAATGACTGGTGTTGCCACATTCTTTGCACTTTAAATCATATTTCTTTACAGTATGCCCTGTTTTACCACATAAATAACATTTTTATCACATTCATTGATTAAATGATAATTTTTCCAAAAAAAATAACAATAACAAGTCTTTAGTTGACCCCTGTATTTCACCAACCCCCTATAACCATGAACATTAATAATAGTAGAAACATGCATAACATTATCATTTCCCTTTTCAATGTTACTTCACATTCCCATCCCCCAGTCTATAGTCCTCTTTCATCATATATTTTTGTAGTGTCCATTACTTCTTTATATATAGTTAACAAATGTTCCTTCAGTTTTATTGCTTCAACTTCAGTTCTTTTTTTATTTTGTCTCTAAAAAGCTTCTACCACATATTCTGATCATAGATAAATATATATATTTTTGTTCATATGCACCCAAAAAAATTTCCATGGCCTGCCCAGTGTCAAATATCAAGTCACAAAAAGATTCTTTATTAATTAAAATAAGTGGTCTTACCTCTCTTCACACTCAGAGGTCCTATGACAGAGTCCCAAACCTCATACCTGCCCAAACTTTCTTATTTTTTACTGCTGACACATATTGTATACTTCTTTTTTGTTTCTTTTATTTCTTCTTTGTTCCTTCCCTAACAGTTTGTGTATACGTTTTTGTCTCTGGAACTTTTCTGGCACAGTGTCTTCTTCTTATATTTTTGCATGATGTTGCTCCATGAAATTGCTGCTCTATTTTTTGGCTCACCTTTGTTTACCATTTCTTCCAAATAATCATCCTGCACCCTCCTCTGACTGGAGGGTTTTAATTATGCATTTTCAGAAGTAACTGTCTCTCCTTCAAACAATCTCCTGTGAAAGTTTTCCTCTAAATCCATGTCTATTTCAACTACAATCCCCTTTTCCTCGAATGTCACTGTTTATTCTGCACCCTATCATCATAAAAAAATGTCTGGTAGTGATTCTACCATTTCAACTACATTTTCAGCAAGTTTCACCCAAATTTCATCAAAAGCTGAATCAGCCATGTTTTTCCTTGTTCCTTCTGGCTGCCTCATTGCCTGGACAGGAAAAAGGAAGGCAGGATGTGTAACACACAAACTCTTTCCCCCAACTACCAAGAATAGGGCAAGTTCCTTGATGCCTCAGTGAAATTTCCTCTTGTAGTACAAGTATGACCTCAGGTCTCCCCTGAACAGAGGCCTCCAGCCTAGTAGAACTAACCCAGTCAACAAAAGAAAGATAGATAGATAGATAGATAGATAGATAGATAGATAGATAGATAGATAGATACACAGATAGATAGTAAATGATGTTGTTTGTGGTTGTGGGGAATTTCCTTCAACCGATGCTCATCTATGGCATTTTATATTGGGGGACTAATTACATGCACAGCTGCCCATCTTAATTGCTGCTTTTTGTGGGTTGGACAATCCCTTTTCTAAATGTGCTTCTGGTTGTTGTGGAGGGGGAGGTAAAGAAACTTATGACAATTATATGGAATTTGATATAATGCAACTGTAACATGTTGTTCTGGGTTAGGGGTGAGGGAATACTAACTGTTGCCATCCAAGAGTGTCTTATCATTCTCACTGATGACTTGCATTAGGCTTAAGCTTAAGCTTGATGTGCACACATGCTAACAATATAGAGCTCACATCAGTGGAGCATGCAGCTGGAATACCTTTTTTGTGATTAACAGTTTGTGTAATGTCCAGGCTGGGTGACAGAAAAAGGAATATTGATAGCACATTCAGAAATGCAACACTAAGAGGGATAGACAAGGTACAGGAGATTGAAGTTGTAGCTGTCCACAGGTGTAGAGAAGACTGTAGGTGTAATGCTGTTAGTGCATGGCATACAGACCACATCATGCTGCAGATATCATGCTAGCTGTAATTATAGGTATAGTACTGTTTTTGGTGTGTGCTATAGGCACATCTTTGATTGGCTGTGGATTACTCCCACATGGCCAGTGCTTTTATAGGTGGCTTATGCTACCTTGTGGGTCAGGTGAAGCAGAATCCATGGTAAATGTAGATTTTGTGGTGGGGTACTGTGTTTTGGGTGTGATGGATATAAAATGATAAAAGCTTACCATATGCCTAACCTCTCACTTACATTGCAGGATGCCTTTGAAGGAGAAGAAGAAGAAGAAGATGGGGAAGTTCTATCAGGCAGAGAATGACACTGTGCTGCAGGCCCTCTGTGAACATGGTCAGTGGATACTCCTTATAAAGAAGAGTGACCAGGCCTTCCACCAACATGAATAGCAGGAATTTGTTGCACAGGTCAGTTGTCTTGGTGGCCATAACTGAGCACCTGAACAAGTATGACATACAGCCACCAATATGATCTATCTTCCCCATAGGTTCATAGGTTCATAGGTTCATACTAGGCTATCTGCCTGAGGGCATTTACAAGCCTAGCCCATAGTTTTGTGGCTTACGCCACCCCTTTATAGGGAACTATACCCATTATTTTGCTGTGCCTCTGTCGAGCAGTGACACTGAGGTAATCCTTGGGGTATATCTGCGATCTCCCATCCATTGGTCAAGATTTCTCTTGAACAAGGCCAGTGAGGTGCTCTGCCTCACGTATACCGGGATTTTATTCCACAGCATAGGGAGTCTTTGGGTGATGAATCTATCCCTCCAGCATGTCCTATTAATAGCCGTGTCGAGGTTTAAGTCTCCCGCCCTTGTGGCTCTGACGGATCTAGATTATTTTGAGGTGAAGCATATTCATCAAATCTGGGTTTGACATGGCCTTGTATGTTAGGCAAAGGTCACCTCTGAGCAAGCGGTGCGCTGAATAGAGCTGGAGTTCTTTCAATCGGGCAGCATAGGACAGATGTTTGAGACCCTTTATCCTTTTGGTGAGGAACTTTTGTGGCCTCTCCAGCTGCTGCAAGTGTCGGGTCAGATACATTCCGAATGGGGCATTATACTCAATCATTGGTCTGATGAGTGATGAGTATAGGGAGACTATGACCTCCCTTGATCTAGATGAGAATCCCTTCATGATAAGGTGGGCAATGTAGAAGGTCTTCCTAACTACTTTAGCTACATGGGTGTTGAATGACAGACTAGACAACACACCTTGTAAAGGAGTGGAAGGCTGTGGGTAGAGTCTACTGACACAGTCATCATTAACTGGCATGGAGGAGTTCCTGACATCTTTGTCTTGGGATGGGACAATTTTTTCCTTCATACCTAGTAGAGGACTTGGAAAAGTTATCTTGTGGACATGGACATGCTCATCTGATGAACATACCTAAAGAGTCTGCTCTTCTGCAGGAGCTGGATCCACACAAACACACATGCACACACATGCACACACACACACACACACACACACACACACACACACACACACACACACACACACACACACACACACACGCACAAATGCAAATACACACAAGCACATGCCATGCACAGATAGCAACCACCTGCAGTAAACCAAATCGGAGGTAGCATGGCAGCACTTAGACTGGGAATTAGAAAACTTTATTGCATTGTGGTGTGTGAAATTGCATAGTGACAGCCACACACACAGCATAAGTGTGATTTATAGACACACTTCTCACTACTTAGGAATAGCGATGCTGGTTCCGCCATATTCTGATGGCCATATAATTAGATAGCAGTCAGCAGCTTTATTGAAATGAGTAGCACTGTGTATGCAAATGGGGCAAAACAAGATGGTGGAGTGATTCATAATTATAAAAATGCTACACAGTGGAGGTGAGCAACTCATGCAAGTGAGCTATGTCAAATCTTTGTGTTCATGCGGAGGGAAGTGTGAAAAAATTTTAGGGATTGTCAAGTGTACACCCTAAGGTGCTGTGTCATCCAAACATACTGAGAGGTTTCATGGAGGTCATGATACTGACATTGTGGACAAGCAACATGTGGCTAGGAGACTTGTGGGTGTGTGTAGATGTCATCTGCAGCTCAGTGGCAGTCACAGCGTACCTGTTCCAGTGAATACTAGGCTATGTGCAGCTTTCTGTATAGTAGCTACATGGACCATTCATTGATCTACTGAGCACACAATGGGGGTATCTCAGGCATCTGTCTTGAGAATTCTTCATAATTTTCTAGATGCCATGCTTTAAAACATGGGGAGCATGTGTGTAGTTCCCACATACACAGATGAAAGAACAAACATCATGTGGGACTTTTATGATACAGCCCATTTCCCTGAGATACTAGGGGCCATAGACTGCACCCATCTTGAGATTAAGGCCTCACCTGTAAGCTGTGATGGAGGTGCCCAATCTATAAAGGGTATCTCTCCATCCACTGCTAGATGGTCTGTAATGCACAGTGTATAATTTACAATGTGTCTGTATGCTACCCAAGTGGCTATACTGACTCCCCATATGGTAAACGTGTGACCTGCATCAACATTTTGCAAGATGACTTCCCCAAAAACATCTCATTGGTGATACTGGATATGCCCTGGAACCTTAACTGAGGACATCAATCAGAAATCCAATGACCAAAACAGACCAGGAGTATAACTATATCAAATTGCAAAACTGAGCATGTGTTTGTGTTGTTGAAGGCATTCATTGGTGCCCTGTGGTATTGATTTTGGCATGTGTGCAAAACATATTTTCAGTATGTGAATGTTGCACAATTTCACAATTATGAGGGAGTTGGAAGGACACTTGCAGGAAGAACAGCCCCCAGTGGAGGCTAAGCCAAATGAGGAGTCAATGTAGGAGCCAGCAGCAGGGGCTAATGATGATAGCTAGAAGCAGACTTAGTATGCCATGCTACTGGCAAAGAGGCTATGGCTTGTGCATAACATGGGTAAAGCAGAGTCTGCTTACCCATGCATAGTCTGGCCACAATGTACATCAGACAATAACAACTCAAGGTTGGTGGTTGGCATAATGTATAAGGTGTTTAACTTTCAAAAAAGAGGTACTGGGTTTGATTCTCACTGGGAGAAATTGGCTAGGCTTAAAATGGCCCACAAGGACAGCTAACCTAGTACTTATCTATAAATCTGTAAGTAATAATGTACAAATGCCAGGACACAATTATCATCATTTGCACAGGAGGGTGAGAAAGGATATATGTGTATATCTTTCACAGGGAAATGTGTGAGAGCTGAGGACAATTAAAAGCAAGATTGCAGTTGTGTGCATGGGCTTTGAGCGTATGGCGAGGGAATCATTGTAAATGGCTTTGTGAAGGACCACTTTCACTAGAAATGTGCATGTGTGATATACTGGAAACCACAGTAAGAGTGTATGTCTTCTGGGATTCAGCCTCATCAGTTGATGCAGCACTGTGTATTCATCCACTGGACAGGTCCATGTATGCATGGTAGTGGGCTGAGCAGCCCTTGCAGGTACCTGCCTGCAATAGTTAGCTGAATCAGTAATTGCACTAGTCATTCCATGGGCCTGGGTAGATGTAGGAATGCTGTGTGACAGGAAATGACATCCATTACCAAATATGTCAAAAGGACAACCCATGTTGCCCACAGATATCTTCGCAATAGATGTAGCTGTCAAAGTGCTAAATTGGCATGAATGTGACCTAGGCCATTCCTAGTCACAATGGTCACCATCCATGGAAGCAGAAGCGGAAAGGTTTCATGGAAGGTAGTACCTGTTGCATCGTAAGTGAGCTTGAGAGGACACAGCATATTCAAGCATGCAATTGTCTATCAAAATGATTGCACATATGGGACATGCACTCTAGACATCATCTTGCATTACTTATTAACTCTGACGCAGCTCTGGTATTTCTAGTCTGTGCATCCATGATGTCATTGCACATTTACTCTGTTGTGCCCATTGACAGAACAATTTCACTTGAAAGGCAGTAACCATGCCTCCAGTGAGCACTAGTACCTCTCTGCCAGCTTCTGCATGGAGTCTTTGTCCACCAGGTAGTGGTACCCTATTTCTCTGTTGTAGAGGACATGAAATGATATTTGCATTTTTTTTCTGCAATGCTGCAGGTGATGGCATGCAGCATTTTGGCTACTAGATGTGCAGATGGTCTAGTAAAATACATTTATGCTCAACCTGCTGCTGCAATTAACAGATTTTTTTCTATGTTAACTAGGAATTTATGATATCAAGCTATATTACACTCCTGTATGTGTTCCCACTGCCTGAGCTGAGGGAGGATATGAGCAGGTTTTGACTTATGTCCATTAAGTAGTACCACACACACACACACACACACACACACACACACACACACACACACACACACACACACACACACACACACACACACACACACACACACACTTCCTTGACTGCTTCTGTCCTCTGTAACCTGTCCTCCATGTGTAGTGTATGTGTGTCTCCTATGTGGTGGAAGGCATAGAGGCTGTGTCCATCCATGGTCTTTGAAGCAGATGCAGTGGTCACGTTTTCTGTGTCCAGCACACATTATACTCCCTGACTGTACCAGCTCCACTTTGCCCTCATCATCATTTGAGGTGGCAGATCCTCAACATCGGGCACTGGCAATTCAACAGTGGTGGTGCTGGGTGGAAATCACCTGTGAACACTACAAAGCTCTATACCCTGTATAAATAAGACCCAATACCAGAAGTATATATGAATGTGAGATCCAAGAATATTATTTAAAAAAAAAAAAACATTTAAATAGCAGACCTTGTGCAGACAGAATCCCTGGTGTTCCTGTATAACCAAAATAAAAAAAAAAAACAGCTTAAAAACCTTGGCCAGTGAGTGATACATCACATGCTAAGGAAGAGCTCTGTGTGATCATGGAAATCAGGGTAAGAATTTAGCTAGGCTTGTAAGGACCCTAGAGTCATTAGCATAGTAACTTCCTATGATCCTATGATCCTATGTATCTGAGGCATGTCCAGCAGATATTGCTGTTACTTGATGAAGGTAAGCACCAATACGCATCACCTCAATGTGGGACCACATAGTGGTGTCACTGCCTCTAACAGAGGCCCACTCAGCAATATCCTGCCCAGAGAGCAAGTGCTATGGAGACAGAGAGCCCTGAGTAGGAAGTCATTCTCATCCTCAAAGAAATTTGTTTTCTATGTAGGTTTTTCAGCAGACTCAGCAATGGGTTTCTGCTTAGTACCTTTTTTAGACATTGATCTGTAGGTATGGGAAACAGTCATTCGTGTCCTAGACAACACCCGATGCTCTCCTTTAATAATATATCATGTTGTTGGTGTGCTTGACATTCATATTTGTCTGCCCAGACAGTTAACCTAATGTCAGTACTGTGGATATGTGCCTCACAGCACTATAGCCTTAACATTCCCACTCCCCAAAGTGATGTGATTGTTTCCCCTCATTGATAAAAAGAATTTTGCACATGTGGTGGATGCATAAGTTGCAGAACAGGCAGGTAACCAGACTGAAAGGGATGGTACAAAGCTGGCCTGATTGTGTTCACATGTGCTCTGAGCATTTGCAGATGTGCATGATTTACATGATAGTAAACAAGCATTCAGAACATTGCTTTACCTTTGGAGTACCCTCTCACTCCACCTGCAGTCTAACCCACAAATGCATTGACAAGGCAAGTTTATCATGTGGTGAGGTAACACTACAGATAACAGTATCCCATGTTTAAAAAGTGAAGTTGAAAATGCAGTGCTTGCCTTGTAGAAGCTTGTACACACCTTGTCTAAATTTAGAGTAAGAATCACATGTTGCAGGTTGGCATGCTGCTGTTCTAGTGCTGTGGTGGTCAGTGGCTTACGCCATGCTTATATCTCAGAAATGTGGGTACTTGGATGTGGGGAGCATGGAAATGAGGACCCAACTCTTTACTCTTTCTGAATCACTCAGTTTCCCTGTCATCCCGACTGGCCAAACTCTGGGATTAATTTTACAGAGTTGTGCACACACTTGGGCTCCTGTGAGCAGAACTACACATGCATAGTTCACTCCATTATTCTAGGGAGATATATGCAATTACAAATGCAACCAAATGCAAATGGAGTTGCTGAAATGTAGGGCTTCTGCACAATGCATAAACAGATATAGGGCTGTCATGTTTCATACCTTAATGTGCAATAGTCAAATGCTGGACTTCTTCTTCTTTTGGCTTTTCCCAGTTAGGGGTCGCCACAGCGGATCACCTTTTTCCATTTCTTTCTGTCCTCTGCATCTTGCTCTGTCACACCAACCACCTGCATGTCCTCTCTCACTACATGCATAAATCTAACCTTAGGCCTTCCTCTTTTCCTCTTACCTGGCAGCTCCATCCTTAGTATCCTTTTCCCAATATACCCAGCATCCCTCCTCAGCACATGTCCAAACTAACGCAATCTCACCTCTCTGGCTTTGTCTCCAATCTGTCCAACCTGGGCTGACCCTCTAATATACTTATTCCTAATCCTGTCTACCCTCATCACACCCAGTGCTAATCTTAACATCTTTAACTCTGCCACATCCAGCTCTGAGTCCTGCCTTTTTGTCAATGCCACTGTCTCCAACCCATATAACATAGCTGGTCTCACTACCCTTTTGCAGACCTTCCCTTTCACTCTTACTGGTACTCATCTGTCACAAATCACTCTTGACACTCTTCTACACCAACTCCACCCTGCCTGTACTCTCTTCTTCACCTCTCTTCCACACTCGCCATTACTCTACTCTGTTGATCCCAAGTATTTAAACTCATCCACCTTTGCCAACTCTACTCCCTGCATCCTCACCATTCCTCTATCCTCCCTTTCATTTACACACATATATTCCATCTTAGTCCAGCTGACCTTCATTCCTCTCCTCTCTAGAGCATATCTCCACATCTCCAGGGTCTCCTCAGCATGTTTCCTACTCTCACTACATATCACAATGTCATCTGCAAATATCATAGTCCACGGGGACTCCTGTCTGATCTCGTCTGTCAACCTGTCCATCACCAGTGCAAATAAGAAAGGGCTCAGAGCTGATCCTTGATGTAATCCCACCTCCACCTTAAATGCATCTGTCATTCCCACTGCAAATCTCACTGCTGTCACACTACCCTTGTACAAATCCTATACCACTCTTGCATACTTCTCTGCCACTCCCGACTTCCTCATACAATACCACAACTCCTCTGTAGGCACCCTGTCATATGCTTTCTCTAAATCCACAAAGACACAATGCAACTCCTTCTGACCTTCTCTGTACTTCTCCATCAACACCCTCAGAGCAAACATCACATCTGTAGTGCTCTTTCCTGGCCTGAAACCATACTGCTGATCACTAATCATCACCTCCCTTCTTAACCTAGCTTCCACTACTCTTTCCCATAATTTCATGCTGTGACTGATCAGTTTTATAATAGTCAAATTTTGGACTACAGTACATATATTAGGTGGTCTGACCACTGGTCAACCTATATAACAGATAATGCATAAACTTCCACAGAGGTGAATAGCCCTAATTGCCACACCAAGGTATTTGTGAACCACTATCATTAAAGATATACAGCTTAAAGCGTGACAGGTACTATACTTCAATTAGGCCTGTATGTGTGTGTCATTAAAATGTCCTGGTTCATTTCTTCGCAGGTGCACCAAATTTAAGTTTTCATTTTTTCCTTAAGCAGTGAACTGTGTTTGCACTATGCCATGCACATCACACAAGATAAAGGCAAAAATAAATAAGCAAATAAATAAATAATAAAAACAAGATTAGAAAATGGTTAAACAACTAGACAGTTGTGGATTTGAACCATCAGGCTACTGCACTTATACAATACAGTTATAGTGGATTATGTCTCTTTGCCACAGATGCAGCCAAATAATGTGCATGCAGATAATTCACATTTCATATCCAGTAATAACCAGTTCATACAGTTGGACATTCCCAGTTTATTGTACATGTGCCGATAACATACTTAGTGGAAAGAGTGGTTACACAATATTTATGAATATGTTTGCAAAACTACAGCTCTGTCTTCTCTTTGTATTCTGGGAATTCTTTCCTTGACTCTGCTTTATTATCAGACATGCAATCTCTAGTGTATATCCTCTCATTTTTCTTTCAAGGTGTGATAGAAATACATGATAGTGAACAACAGTTTTCAGCAAAGGCAGGAAACTGTGCTATTATGCTGAGGAAATATACATGTGGGATGTCTGATTTTGTTTAAAAGCTTACTGCAGTTAGTTCCATACTTTGTAAGTGTATCCTCACTGACACGCCCACTTCAGGGAAGGGAGCCCATGAATTACTGTGTTTTGCTTCAATCAGACTAATCATTCATAGTTGTAAGTCATTAGCACCTAACAATGGTGTATAGGCTACACTCTGTTTACATCTGCTACACAACGTCAAAAGTTGGCATTCAGCTATTTTAATGAGTTCAAACCTCATTTGCCTATTCAGAGTGGTCAGAGGACTGCAAAGCTAAGAAGATGGAAACTTGCATCATGTATTGGGACATTAAAATGAAACCACTTTGTTTAAATATATACATGAAGCAAGACAAGGAAAAGGGAAGTGATATTTTAAAACTTGTGGTTAAGCCAGGGCAGGGAGAACATAATCATACCCGTAAAAAAGATTCACCCTACATTAACACTTCTGCTATATTAGCATCCCAAATCCACAAACAGCATCTATATGTTGTAATGTTAATGTGAAACAAGTTAACGTTTAACAAGTCATTAGTAAAATGTACTTAAAAGAGTTTAAAATGCAACAACAATAAAAAAATAATACTAAATATGCAGTGAGAACATCAAAAGTGTTTGAACTCTGGATTAGTATTCATATTAGTATTAATGTCCCTGTAAAGTTTGGGATGATCAAGTCAAGGCACCTTGTGTCATTTGTATAAATTTATTTAAGGGTGTTACCCATAAATACACACATTTATACAGTGCTTAGTTTTAAATAAAACCTGAAAACATTAGTGATCTCACTGGTGATGTCTAGGTTGATTAATAAGTTATCAGAGAACCTGCATTTATACAAATATTCTTGGTCATATATTGATTTACTTACAGAAGATGAACTTTGATGGTGATATATTAAATACAACAGCAACCAATGCAGTACAAAGACCAAGGTGGCAATAGGATAGCAGGTAATGATAGATCAGCATTAGTTGAGATCAACTGATTTGCCAAGAAATAAAAAGGAAATAAAAGTTATTAATGAAAACGAGAATCATAATAATAATAGTCAGAGGAGAACAAAGCTTTTATGGACATTTTATATGACATTTGGAAAAGTAAGAGGATTTAAATAATGTAGTCTTGTTTATAAAGTGTCTAACATATTTAGGAGTTTTAAGAATAACTAAAAACATTTTATTTCTTATCTGCATATATACCACTGAAATACTATAGTTCTCTAATAGGTTCACCTCTGCTCCAGGCATGATAAGTTGAGGGCAAGGCTGCTTTATCTTCAGAGATGTTTATAGGTTCATAAGTGTTTACTAGGCTAATGGGCCTTTTTAAGCTTAGCCATGCATCCCAAATCTCTGACAAGTTCTGATAAGTGTAAACAGGGGCTTTGGAGATGAAACATTTACAAGCTATGGCCTTGGAGATGAACCATTTACAGATTGTCTGTGTCCATTACAGACATAGGTAACAAGCCAGGCATGAATTTCCTGCTCTATATCCAATTGCCCAAGTTCCACTTGAAATGGGTGAGAAAGGAACTCTGCTTTACATGGAGAGGGAGTCTTTTCCAGAGGTGGGCTAATCTCTGGGATACATACCTGTCTCTCCAGGAGGTCATATTTATATCACTGGCAAGGTTCAAGTCCTTAGAAACCATTAATTCTGGTGATGTTTGTTTTGCAGATATACAAGAGGTCAATCAGAGTGGGGTCTGCCAATGCCCTGTATGTCAGTCATAGTTTTCCCCTCAAAAGCCTGTAGGAGACAGAATACAGGGATAGATCCTTGAGGCAGTCTATATAGGACATTTTACTTACTCCCTGTATTCTTTTAGTGAGGAACCTCTGTGGACGTTTCAATTGCTGGATATGCCTGGTTAGGTACATACCAGGTGTGTTTCAACTTGAGGAAGCAAAAATGTTATACTTTTCTTCTGCTACATTTTGTCTTAAAGAACATTACATTTTAAACATGTGCCAAAAAGTTAGGCAACTACCTTTAAGTTAACCGAGCTTGATTTTATTGTAAATCATCAAAATTCCTGACTTAGAACAGAAAGGTTAAGCCAACACTAAGTACAGGGACATCACATAAAAGTGGAGCCCAGCTAATTAAAAACATTAATTAGCTAAATATAATCAGAAAGGTAGATTCATTATAAGTTCAATTAACTATGCAACTTATCAGCAAATCAATGGAGCAATATCTCTGCTTTAAGTGATTGCATGTTTTTGTAGAAAGTTACAGCAAGATTTTATATACTTAAAAATGTTGTTAGTATATAAATTCAGTCTTTCAGAGGGAATATCTCCTATCATATTACAATGTTTACTGGTGGTATTTAGAACATTATAACAGCAGAAGCGTTTTAATAAAAAAACTGCAATCACATTTCTATAGGCCGGGAAACTGAGGCAGTGAGATACACTACTAATAGTAATTATTGTATTACTTCACCTCTGTTCTGGGCATGATCATTTGAGACTAGAGTTGCTTCAATGTCTGGGACATTTACATCAAGTTAAGGAATCATAGAACTGCCACAGAATACTGTTTAGTTTACTTCTGTAACTTTTGCATTGTATTTAGAAATAATTTTTCAAATGTAACAGAAAGGTGACAAAAAGCTAAGTAACTACTTTTTATTTGTTCACCTTATAACAAAGTCAGCCTGTATATGACAGATAAAATATTTTTATGCATGGAATAGGGCATTTTCGCCTTAGAAACTTTTAAGATTCAATAACGGAATGTTGATTTCCACAAAATAAAATACTGTACTTGGTACTTTAGAATGAAAAATCAAAGGACTGTAGTACAACTAATTTATGTGACTGCGGTCAAAAAAGATATATAAATTGAAAATCTTTGTAATTAATGTATTAGTAACATTTTACTTACCTTTCCCCACATGCATTTTTGTGTAATAAGAAATCAGTTGCACATTCCTCACTAATTTAGGTCACGAGGACTCAATTACTTTTTTTTACTTTAAGATTTATTTAATGCCATTTTGTGTAATTTTTCTGTTTTTATGGTGTAACGTCCTGGTATTACCGTTCTTTATTTGATTTCTTTCTGCTGCCCAGCAATGCTCTCCCCATTTACAAGTAAATACTTCAGTCCATGTTTTACTCTAGATTTTTGGTAATGTTCTAAAGCTATTTTCCAGCATTTACCCTTTTTATGCATGGATGCCTAGCATTTTATAGGGATATTTTGTTGTTTGTTTTAAGGTTTGGTACCTGATTTTTTTATTTATGTTTATTTATTTTTCATATGGTGACAAACACATTCTTCAAAAATATTTCTAGCTATCAGGCCGCCCTCACTAATATTAAAGTGGGACATTGCTGTTATCCTTTTTAACCTGTACTTTATTTATTTATTTTAGCCATGCTCTTCTTTGGAAGCAAGTACATACCTAAAAGTGCCATAGTCCACAAAGTAATTATTAGCATAAATCACCTGGGTATACCCTCCCATGCTAGCCTTCCAGTATAGCAGTTACTAAATGAACCTAAGTTACTGACAGAGTTTTGTTAGGTTTGTTTTTTGTTGTCTTTTTTTATTTTATTTAGTGACATTCACACATGGGTTCATAGGTTCATAGGTACGTACTAGGCTATCTGCCCTAAGGCATTTATAAGCCTAGCCAGAATGTGTTGGCTTTCGCCACCCCCTTAGATTAGTTCCCTATGCCTCTGTCCAGCAGACCCACTGAAGTGATCCCCGGGGTAAACTTTCTGTTTTCCATCCACTCGTCAAGGTTTCTCTTGAAGAGTGTTAGCGAGGAGCTCTGCCTAATGTAGAATGGAATCTTGTTCCAAAGCCTGGGAAGTCTCTGGGACAGGAATCTATCACTCCAGCACGTCCTATTTATTGTTGTGGTGAGGTTTAGATCCCTAGAACATGTGGCTCGAGGGGATAAGGTTTTCTTTAGGTGGAGCATGTCCATCAATTCTGGGTTGGACATGGTCTTGTATGTCAGGCAGAGATCACCTCTGAGTAGGCGGTATACAACTGAGTACAGCTGGAGTTTCTTCAGTCGAGCTGCATAGGGTAGTGATCTTCTTGGAGATGTACTTCTGTGGTCTTTCCAGCTGTTGTAGGTGTCTTGTAAGGTACATCCCAAATGGGGCGTTGTACTCTATGATGGGTCTGATGAGTGATGAGTAGAGGGTCACAATGACCTCTTCTGATCTGGATGTGAACCCTTTTGTGATAAGGTGGGCCACATAGAAGGATTTTCTAACCACTTTGGCAATGTGATTATCAAAGGAGAGATTACTATCTACTTGGTCCCCAGATCCCTTATTACATCTTCCATATTTAGGGGACTACCACCTATGTGGTAGTTTGTGGGTACTTTGTTTTTTCCAAAGGGGATGACTATGCACTTTTTGGCATTTAGCTTGAGGCCATGCTTTTGACACCAGGTATCCATCTCAGTGAGACCCTTTTGGAGGATGTCTGTGACAGCTGGAGAGTCAGTTATAGGCCCTAGTTTGCAGTCGTCTGTGAACTTGGTCAGCCGTAGTCCTCCTGTGCTTGCCTGTACATCTGAGAAGTATATGCCGGACAGGAGGGGTCCTAGGACTAAGCCCTGAGGAATGCCACTTGTAACCGGTTTAGGGTCAGACCTAGCTCCTGCAACTCTTACCATATGGGTTCTGTCGATGATCCAGTTGGCAACCCATCTTGTGACGTAAAGGTTTAAGTTCAGGCTGGTGAGCTTGTCTACAAGACCAGAATGGGGAATGGTGTTGAAGGCCTTTGCTAGGTCTAGGTAAGCTGTGTGTACCACTTTTCCCTCATCTATAGCCTTAGTAACTATCTCAAAGAAGTCCACCAGGTTTAGGAGGCATGATCTGCCCTTAACAAAGCCGAACTGGGTAGGGTCCAGTGTTTGGAGGTTCTCAATATCTCTGTTAAGGAGTTCCATGATGATGCGCTCCATAGCCTTGCAGACCAAGCTAGTCAGGCTTATAGGGTGATAGTTCCCGGGGTCTGTTGTGGCTCCACCTTTGTGGAGTGGAATAACTATTGCTGTGCACCACTCTATGGGTATGTAACCTGTGGAAAGGCTGAGTTTGAACAGTGTGTTTAGATGAGGGGTTAGTTCATCTTTGAGCTCATGTAGGACGCAGCCTGGGACACTGTACAGTCTCATTGATGCTGTGTTTTTGGCTTTGGAGAGGGCTGTTTTAACCTGAGGGTCTGTGATTTCATGGGCTCTACATTCTTCTGGTATGGTTATGGGCCTTTGTGGGGATGAGAGGCGGGTGAAGTTTGTGCTGAAACTGTCTGGCAGGATGTTGGCAATATCGGTTGGTTCAGTGTATTTTGTGCCATTCTGCACTAACTCCGACCAGATCTGAGCATTGCCACTTACATTCTTGACATAGGTTCATAGGTTCATAGGTTAGTACTAGGCTAACTGCCCTTGCAAGCCATTGCAAGCCTAGCCAATTATCCCTTGTGAGACTCAAACCCTGCACCTTGTGTTTGTAAGGCAAACAACTTAACCATTAGGCCACCCTCCCAACCCAAAATGCATACATAGCTAAAGAATGCCTTGTGGTTGTCTTTGGAGTACTTGGCAATTTTTCTTTCGAAGCTCACCTTGGATGATTTTATGAGGAATCAAAGTTTCTTGCTGATACTGATCAGGGATGTTTTCCCTTCTTGGGATTTTACGCTATTCTGTACTAGTTTCCTCCTTCTATTGTATAGCTTGTTTATGGCAGGAGTCCACCAGACTGGTTTCCTTTTCTTGGAGGAGTGAGTCTTGGTTTTGCTTGGGATAGCATGATCCATGCATTCTTGTAAGTGCCCATTTAATGCATTAGTAAAGGATTTTGCAGCTTGGACAGCATTATCCTTTAGCATGGGGGCTTTGAAACTTTTCCCCTCGGTCTTAAGTAATGTGAAGTTTGCTTTTGAAAAGTTTTTTTCATGGTGGTTTCCTTGTCTGGGGGTGGGGGCAGAATGTGGATATCCAAAGTGATTTGTTTATGGCCAGATCTAACCAGCGAGGGATTGACCTCCGGTGCGGAGCACCAGTCGCCCATGTTGGTGATGACCAGGTCCAATATGTTGACACCTCTGGTGGGAGTGCTGACCAGTTGATCCAGGGCACTTGAGTTTATAAATTCTATGAAATGTTGGGCAAGGGAGTTAGTACTTGAGTAGCTCTCCCAGTTAATGTTTGGGTAATTGAAATCACCCAATATTAAGGTGTTTGGTAGGACCTTTATATTTCTCATTCTTTCCAGAAATGTGGAATGGGGGTCCTGGTACATGGTGGGTGATCTGTAGCAAGCTACAATTTGAATTGCAGTTTTCCCTCTTGTTAGTTGCATGTGGATGATCTCTGAAGCATCATGCTGTGCCACTAACCTGGAGGTGTGGGTATCCTTGATGAATATGGATACGCCCCCACCTTTTGTATTTCGGTCCGGGTTCTGTGGCCAAAATGTATGGTATGAGTTGTAGCCTGGTAGTGCTGGGGTGCTCTCTAGAGCCTTAAACCAGGTTTCAGTTACTGCACATATATAGATTTTCTCCATACTGAGGAGTGCCTCGAATGCATGCATTTTGAGGTTTAGACTTCTGGCATTGAGTAGCATTACCCTCAGTTTTTTGTTACTTGTGCTATTTACGGCAGTGGGTTTGTCTTTTGAGCCTTGCTTAAAACAGGCACTATGGGGGTGGCAAGAGCAATGGCCAGTATTCGAAAGCCTAAGGTTGACAGGTGCAAGCCATTTCTGCCATCTCTAGAGAAGCAGCCTGGCCTGTCGAGCATGTCATCCCAGGCGGACAGACACTGGATCCCCTTTGAATGACACCAGAAACTTAGCCAATTGTTGAAATTGATCAATTTTTCTTTATACCGTGGTATCATTCTTGGTGAGGGTAGGATGCTGCTCAGGGTCAGGGTCATACCGGCCTGGGCTACGTGATCAGAGAGCTCTTCCATGTCTCTTTTCATGTAGTTCAGGGAGGTACGGCTCACATTAGTCATTCCAACATGGACAATGACAGAGTCATATTTGTACTTGTTCTGGAGTGACCTGAGTGCTTGTGTTATGTGGCGGATCCTGGCATCCGACAGGCAGCTAACAGTAACCTTCTCCTTTTTCTGCGTAGTGAGTGGGACGTCAGTGTGCCTGACTATAGAGTCACCTATTTCTAGTATGTTGGGTATGTTATTTTGCCTTAAGGGCTGTGATTGCATGGCACACTGGTTTTGTGAAGTATGTGCTTCATGATTTGTGTTGGGGGTAGAGGTTGCTTGGATGTCTGCTTTGGTGGTCTCTGTTGCTTTTGCAGATTTTTATTTAGTGCCTCTGAGTATGTTTTCATGTATTTATGTGTGTTTTTTGACTGTGCTGCTTTAATGGGTCTATGTGAGACTGGTGGTGTGATGCAAGTATTTCCCTTCTCCTCTTGACTGTCTGATCCAGCCTTGGGTTGAGAGAGCTTAGCCTCCAGTTTGGCTGTATAATTGCATCTCCTGCATGTATTAGTGTTTGGTGGTAGGAAGAGAGGGTTGTCTGTGTACATGAGGCAGTTTTAACATTGCCTTAAAATGCCCAGATTCACCAGTTGGACTGGAGAGTACACCTGAAACTGCCCTTTGGACATGCCTGGATAGGTACAGTGAACTGTTTTACTGAATGGCTGGTAAGGTCAAAAAGAGAGCCTTGACCTTCTGTACAGTATAGGAGGTTCTAATGCTAGGGTTTATAAGTGCTTGCTAAGAGTTTTGAGCAAGTGCCGGGCTGAGAAATGAATGTCTTGAGTGCTTAAGTTGAAAGTTTGTTTAGTTCCAAGTGAAAAATTGAAGAGGAGACTTTGTGAAGCCAGGAGTATGGCTGTTTACACACTTTGTGTGTGTTTCTCTTGTTTACAAGACTGACAGATGTCCTGATTCCACACCAGCATGACATCTCTCTTTTCGGGCCTATATAATTGGCTCTACAAGCTGAGTTAACTAGGTGATTCTATGGATTTATGAAAGGACAAGGATTCTTATATTAATCTGGGAATATCTGGTAGATTTTAATTTAAATATTAGCTTCCTACTTAAATTTAAATGCAATGATACTAACAGAACAGTGGAGGGAAAAGGCATCCCACACTTCAGTCTCGTCATCCTGTCTCCAAAGTCTTCATTCCTCATGGACAGTTGTTGGGAATATCACTCATTCTCAGGACCACATCTAAAACTAGCACACATTCCATTGATATAGGAAAATCAAAAGACTGTGGATTCTATTTGCACTCCAGGTACTGGATTTTCTTTCCAGTTCTGACATTACAATGTAGAATAGATTATTCGATATTTCTGTATTTGATAAAGTATATTTTTAAGGTTGATAAGTTTGGCATAATAATTAAGGCCTTCACCTCATAAACACAATATATAGGGTTTGATAGTAACCTTAGGATACCAGTTAGACATAAAATAGTCCTTCAGGGCAGTTAGTCTAGTATTCACCTATGAACTTATAAGGGTAATGCTGTACTCCTGGATATGACCTCTTTTGAATGACATGTGTAACAAATGTCACATTGGACTGAATTGCTGGTAGCTTAGATGGATGTAAAGCATTCCATGGCACTTATCAAAGAGAGTAGTGCCACAAAATCCTAACATGCATACACGTGTGTTCATGCAAACTATCAAGTGGTAATACTGATGTGATGTACGGGTGATGCAGTACAGTCACAGTATAATTGTACTTTTGCCAGAGTTGGACTTCAAGCTGTACATCACCTCCACATAAAGTCTCAACTATGAATCACTTGTGACACAATGGAACTGTTAACACAGCTGTACAGCTATACCTATTTGATGTCATTACATCAGTTGTACATCATATGCCTATCAGCCCTGACACCATATTTGGATACATTATAACTGAGGTGGATGCAGTTCATGCAGAACAGTTAAAGTTAATGGCACAAACATTGACAGTCACACAATGCTGCAGAGGAACACCTGAATAATCCTTGTGAATATCAGCATAATAGTGCATACAATGAATTCACCAAGGTTGCAAGCAATCTCAAAATGTCATATGTTTGTGCATATAACAGCATTACAACATGTTGAGGAACCCAAGAGTATGTGCTCATGTATTCACTATGACATAATACTGCTGTATGGCAAATAATGTTTCCAGGTGCTAGGTATACACATGCACACCTGTGCCACACTGCAGCTGTCACTGCAATGGTTGAATGAGAACTGTGTAGAATGTGGACATACTTCACTATCAGAACATGTGTCTTAGTAAGGCAACAATATACATCGCATCAGCCAATGTCCTCAGTAGGCATATTACTAAAGCTGTTATGGATGGAACATGTGACCAAATGGCAGCAGCAGGTATCAATACAGTAGCTCAAATCCCAGATGGGAATATACTTTTGTAGGACTACAGTACATCAACACCTTAACATGGCACATGTGGGTGACAACGGCATCGACATGTGCAATGTTTATAGGGTCACAGGGTTTACTAGGCTAACTCTGCCTCTGTTCATATGGGATATGGGCACAACCCCATGACTGACTAGCAATCACACATCCAGTGGTATGGAGAGGGCTTGTAGAGGGTCATGTGCTGGAACTGAATTCATCCTCAAGTGTTGGTGAGTATCTTCATGAGGTAGACCCTGTTTTTCACAAAATCTCACCAAGACAACATTGATATATAGACTGTATCTTATATAGCATATATCATGGACAGAAGTAGATTAAAAAACAAAAAAGATAGCTGGGTCCACAAGACCCAGGATAAAAAGTGCCCAATCCTGGTAGATGCACTGGTGCCAGGACTGGCCAAAATGACAGTGTAGAATACTCAAGACATGGAAACATTCCTACAATGGGATTAGACCAGGCCCAGGGGAAGATGCCTCCCCTGTTGCAGAAGGAAGTAGCAGTCCACAAAAATCACAAAAACTGATAGGCCAAAGAAGAGCCATAAAGATGATAGAGTGGACTACTGAGGATAAGAAAGAAATTATGCATTGTTATTATTATGCAAGAAGCCCAGAATTTCCAGACAGAAGATATACAAAAAAAAAAAAAAAAAAAAAAAAAACTGCCAAAAGCATCAAATACAAATGTGTGTTTATTTATACATATTTATGAAAAACGTTATATAGATCAAGAAATTTTTGTCTGTTTGGAAAAAGAATTGACTAAAAAAGTGAAAAAATATAAAGAACAAAATTTGGAGACTTTTGAATGCTATAAAAAGGAAACATGGGAAAGAAAGAGATCTGATATGGTACAATATTTATGCAAAGGAGAAAGCTAAATTAATCAACACAAAAAGGCAGCCCCAAATATATTTGAAGATATACAGGCAAAGGTGGAAAAATTCACAACAAAAAAAAAAAAAAAAAAAGAAAAACACATAAGATCACAAACAAGGAATTTAGAACAGAAGATTAGTAAAGTAGAAGTTAAAAAAACAGAAGATGAAGTTATGGAATACTTGCAAAGTGAAAGATTTAGTGCAGAAAGTCAAAAACAGGTTACATCACAGCATGACAAAACAATGAGCCCCCAAAGTAAGGAGAAACAGGAGGAGCAGGAGACATCTGAAGAAGAAATATGGACATGGGAAAGAAAAAAAAAAGATTTAATATGGTGCAATATTTATGCAAAGGAGAAATGAAAATTAATCAATACAAAAATAGCAGCACCAAAGATATTTGAAGAGAAATACAGGCAAAAGCTTCTGGACATGGAAAATTTTACAACACAAAAAAAAAGAAAACAGAGGAAAAGTAGAAAAGAAGATTAGTAATGGAGAAGTTAAATAAATAGAAACTGAGGTCATGGATTACCTGTGAAGTGAAGGATTTAGTATAGAAAATCTAACTCAGATAACATCAGAGCAGGGTAGAGCAATAGATCCACATATTAAGGAGAAACCAGTGGAGAGGGAAACATCTGATCAGTTGTCATACGAAGATAGTTTGGAGCCTTTCATAGGAAACCAGTACAAACATTCACTCAGTCAATGTTGTGAAACGATAGGACAGTGAGTTCCCGTATGAAAGAGCAACAGATGACACAGGATGAAACTGAGGAGAATGTGGCACAGGAAGATGTTCTGAAACTTTCTATAGAACGCCCACAGGAAATGGAGAACAAAGAATATGCCCTCAGTTTCGAAGAAAATGATCTAAGAGAAGAGATGCTTGATTTAATAGAAATGGACAGACAAATTAAGATCGTTGAAAGAAACAGACTTCAGAATGTTTATAAAATCCAAAAATTTAGAAGTCTGATAAAACAAATGAACACAGTAATTAGAACTGTCCATAGAGATCCATGTGATATAACATAAATAAATAGGATATGTTACTGTGCAAATAAAGTAATAACCAATAAATTCTTACCACAAAACAAGGGGTAATAAAGGAAAGGAAAGGGAGAAAAATGCCATCGTGGAAGTAGTGAACAGAGAAAACTATAAAGCAATTAAGACAAGAAGTGTCAGTGTTAGAAGAGGGAACAGATCAACAAAAATACTTAGATATATACTAAGATAGATGTGATAAAAGCAAAGCGCAGTATCAGAACAGATTAGGATATGTTAACTACTATTGCAAATAATAAACTAAAAATATAAGCACAGGAAGAAAAACTTTCAAGATATGTAGATAAACATAAAATGAAAAGTACAAAATAAGCAATTTACTGATGACCCAAAAAAGCTTTATAGAGAATTGGGAAACAAGGCAAAAGGAATTGGAAAACAGATAATTTTGGAGAAATATCTATGATGATCCCATGGAACATAACAAATATGCTGAATGGATAGAAGTAAAAGAAAGAATAAGAAGTTCAAATTTACATGATATAAAATGGAATGATGTAACAGCCAGAGAGATTGACACAAAGTTAAAAAAAGCTCCTTACTCGAAAACCCCCAGGCCAGATATGGTACTTATCTTCTGGCTTAAAGAATAAACATAGTTACATGTAGACGTAGCCAAGAGTAGGAACTATTTATATGCACACTGTGAACAGAACAGCCTTGTTAACAACAGGAAAAACAATACTCTTACTTCAAAGTGAACTTGCAAGCTATCATAAACACTATAGACCAATAACTTGTCTTCTGATGACATATAAATTATACACTAGAATTGATGCCAGCAGAGTTTATAGTCATTTAGAAGAAAACTCAATCATGGCAATAGCACAAAAGTGTAATAAAAGAAAGTTATGTGAAACAAAGGATCATTTGCTGTTAAATAAATTCATAATGGAGAACTATAAAAAGGGGAATAATTTAAGTGTGGCATGGATAGATGACAAAAAAGTAATTGACAGTATCCAACATGCTGCTAAACCCTAGGAGTCTTAGCATGAGACTACACTCATTGTGAGCATTCCTTGCCCTGGAGGATTCTGACATTTGTGCAGTCACTGTAACCTTGTTCAAAGCTGTGGAGAGCACCACAACCTTACCAGGTTACTCATCCTACCATACTTTCAGACCCCAAATGGAGGGCTACAAAGCCAAAGGAGGAAGAATTTCAATATTTATACATACCTCCAGGATGGTCAAACAGTATGATGCACAGGAGACAGTCCAACTGCAGTTAACTGTTGACAAAACACCTATTCAAATAATAGCTAGCTACAGACCCCAACCATGACTCAGGGTGCCCACTCCACCTATCTGGACTTACCTGAATCCATCAAGATTCAGCCATCTACCCTGATTTTGGGTAACTTTAACTACCCAACCACAGAGTGGAAGACCTATTCTACTCCAAACATGAATGCTCAGAGATTCCTCAACTTCATCAATGCCAATGTATTGGATCAGCTGGTCGACACCCCCAATAGAGGTGAAAATATCCTGGACCTGGTCCTAACCAACATGAGTAGCCACTGTAGCACTCTTACAGTGTCATCCATCTTGGTAATATCCTACCATAAAGCAATCACTTTTGAAGTCACCATCTCCCGTGACCCCCCCCCCCGTTTGTCAAGATCAAACAAAAAAAACATTTCCAAAGCTGACTATAATCTCCTCAGAGCAGGTATAAGCATATTCACGGCCACTGTCCCTTCAGTTGGAACTAGCACTAATGTCCAGGCCTACACCAAAAAACTATATGAGCACCTACATAGCTGTATGGACTCAGCAATTCCTGACAGGACCAAATCATCTTCCTCAAGGAAAAGTAAACCTGTCTGGTGGACAGCAGTAATAACCAAACTCTTTAACAGAAGCAAATAATTGCTGTCTAGAGCAAAGAAGAAGCAGGTGCCAGGAGGAAGCAATCTATCCTTTGTCTGAACAAGCAAATATGGTCACTGGTGAAATCGTCTAAGGCTAACTTCAAGTCTAAATTGGTTACATCCACCAAGGACAATCATAAGGCCTTCTTCACATATTTCTGCAATCTCAAAGGCAACACCCAGATCTGCTCTTAAATGGTGGTCAATAACACCACATACACAAATGCCATAGATATAGCCAACCTGCTGGCAGACAGGTTCAGTGAAAACTTCACCCCCTCTGCCCCCCATCAGTAAACCAGGGCATCCCCAGCACCCACCCCCTCCCCTCATCACCAGGGAGCAGGTCCTTAATGCCGTCTCAAAGGCAAAAAATAAAGTCTCCATGGGACCTAATAACATCCCTGGTTGTATCCTACATGAACTCAGGCATGAGCTCTCAGCTCCATTAGACACCCTATTCAACCAAAGCCTGAGCACCAGCTTCATCCCAGCTGAATGGAGGACAGCCACTGTCATCCCTCTACACAAAGGTGGAACATCAACTGACCCAGGCAATTATAGGCCCATCAGCCTAATTAGCCTGATCTGCAAGGCCATGGAACGCATTATCATGGACCTTATAAACAAGGACATTGTCAACCTCCAAACACTTGAGCCCACACAGTTTGGTTTTAGTCAAAGGAAGATCATACCTGTTAAACTTTGTCAATTTCTTTGAAACAGTCAACAAAGCCACGGATGAGAGGAAGATGGTGCACACTGCCTACCTTGACCTAGCCAAAGCCTTTGACACTATTCCACACTTGGGCATAATAGATAAACTCGCCCAGCTAGGTATCAACCCATATGTTACCAGCTGGGTAGCTAACTGGCTCACTGATAGAACCCATTCAGTCAAAGTAGGGGAAGCCACCTCTAGCAGTAGACCAATAACAAGTGGTGTACCCCAAGGATTGGTCTTCGGGGCTCTACTTTTTGGGATATACTTTTCTGAAGTGCAAGCCAAAACCAGTGGTCTGCAGTTGACCAAGTTTGCAGATGACTGCAATCTGGGTGCTGTCTTAAATTGCCCTAGTGATGTGAACACCCTCCAAGAGGGCCTTACCCAAACTCATGACTGGTGCCAGAAGCATGGCCTCAAGCTGAATGTTAAGAAATGCATCATTATCCCCTTTGGGGAAAATGTCATCCCCACTAATTATCACATTAATAACAATGTACTAAGCATGCAATCAGTCGTGAGGGACTTGGGCACGCAGGTTGATAGCAACCTGACTTTTGATCACCACATTGCCTCCACTGTATGGAAGGCTTTCTAAATCACCCACCTCATAAATAAGGGTATTTCATCCAGGAACAAGGAGGTCATAACATCCCTGTACTCCTTCCCTATCAGACCCATTATTGAGTACAATGCCCTGTTTGGCATGTACCTTGCCAAGCATATGCAGCAGTTGCAGAGACACCAGAGGTTCATGACCAAGAAAATCCAGAGTCTCAAACACCTATCCTTTACAGATAGGCTAAAAGTCCTGTCCCTCTATGCAGTCTCATACAGACTGCTAAGAGGTGACCTGTGTCTGGCATACAAGGCCATTTCAAACCCAGCCTTGATGGAGTTGCTAAATATCTGTAAGACAAACTCCACTCAAGCAACACGCATGTAAGGCCTTAATTTGTTCTTTGACATTAATAAAACTTGTTGGTGGGATAGATTTTTGTCCCAAAGACTGCCCCATCTGTGGAATAGACTCCCTCTCCATGTCAAGCAGAGTACCTCTCTAGCCCTCTTTAAGAGGAACCTGAATAACTCGATGGGAAACAGAAAATACACCCCTGGGATCCCACCTGCGTACCTGCTGGACAAGGGAAACAGGTGCTGATTTTGAGGGAACATGGGCAAAATTCTTGGCTAAGCTTATAAGGGCCTTTGGGCCAATAGCCTAGTATCATCCTATGAACCTATGAACCTATAAAAGTACTTAAAAAATGTATATGTTACACCCTACACTGATCAATTACATTATAGCAACTATGAAACAGTGGCAGACTACTTTTCCAGTTAAGCCATGACAAAGGACAAATTATTATTCCAGGGATAAAAATTCAAAGGCAAATATTCCAGGATGACACTATGTCACCACTGTGCTTTTGTCTTGCGCTTAAACCATTAAACTATTTACTTAACAGATTAGAGCATGGCTACAATTTTGCTCCCAGAAAACAACAAAGCATAAAGACTTAGCATCTTCTTTTTGTAGATGATTTAAAACTGTATAGTTTATCAGATGAGGAACAGAAAGCACAACTACAAGTGGTTAAAACATTTTCAGATAATATCAGAATGTCATTTGGTCTTTATAAATGTGCAAAAGCAACCTTTAAAGCAGGAAAGCTGCAGCACCAAGAAAATATCAGCTTGGGACAGGAATGGGATACAAAAAAACGTGAGCAAGAGGAATTGTATAAATATTTGGGAATTGACGAAGGATCAACAATAAAACATGAACAAATGTGAATAAAAATAAGGAATATTTTAAAAGAATAAAGTAATCCTGAAAGCAGCATTGATATCTAGGACAAAGTTCAAGCTATAAACCAATTTGCTCTTGCTGTCCTAAATAACAGTTTTGGAGTGACTGACTGACCCCAAAAGGTGTTGGATAGGTTGGTTGAATATAAGGTAAAGGATCATATGAGAAGGCAAGAAATGTGGAAAATGCATAAATATAGTTGCAAGTATAGAAAACTCTTGGAACACCTTCATGTTGATCAGGATCAAATGTAGGAATGGTTAAGGAGAGGGAAATTCAAACCAAAAGAAGAAAGGTTAATATTGGCAGCACAAGATAGTGGACTACGTACACATTGGTTTATAAAGTCCATTGAACATGTGGGCGAAACAGACAAATGTAGGATTTGTAAAACACATCTTGTTGCTGGTTGTGATACACTAATGGCAGAAGAACTGCATACAGAAAGGTGTAATTATGCAGCAAGGCTGTTGCATTGGGGATTGTACAAACATTATAATACTAAAGTAGCTGAAAAACAATGGAAATATTGGCCACAAAGCATCACAGAAAATGATGACATTTATAGCACAAGGGTAATCCATTACCAACAGTTCAAAAACTAGATACGAAAAAAAACAGAAATAGTAGTCCATAAAAAGAAGACAAAATTAGCATTTATCACTGAAATAGCCACATCCAGTGACTACAGTGTCTTAGGTACATAGAGACACAAATTCATGATATACCAGGATTTGCGGGCAGAAATGAGGGCAGCGAGGGAGAAAGATAGCCAGACAGTTCCAGTAGTAGCAGGAGAAATGGGTCTTACAAAAAAGAGTTTACAGTCATACTTAGATATGTTACCAATACATGTAACTCCATATGAATTGCAGAAGGAGTCATTACTGGGCATATTGTGGGTGCTGGGAAGAGCACTTCTAGTTGACATCAAAGATTGAAACAATACTAATTTCATGAACTTTAATCATACTTTGACTTAGGAATAGGGTCCATTCCCATTGTCGTATTAGAAACACAAAAGACTTGGAGACATTAAGAAAAAAGACTGAAATAGCAATCACACACCCAGTCATCTGAAGAAATCTTGTAGAGGGACATGGAGGGGCTCTGCCTCATGATGTGCATATGCATTTTTGAGATGATGACATCCTTAGTGTTCCACAGAAAGGATGTTACATTGGCAGAGGGAAAAATGGGAAGTTTGATTCAGGGGGTTATGTAAAATGTTTTTCTGAGTGGTGTCAAATAAGAACAGATTCAAAACATCATACAGTGACCATAATGTACTACAAACCCACACAAACCAATGGAATGAGGTCAGATTAAAATACCATACCTGTCAAGGTATACAAGGTGGATTCCATGCAATGTAAGACTAGCACCACTACAGAAGTCTCACTTAAACACTGTCAGAGTACACTTTATCAGATTATGCTGAAAAAAAGATTCCGGGAGGAGTTTCTGCCATAGCTTTGGACTCACATCCTGGTTTAAAATTGTCTCCAGACTGATAGTAGAAGGAAGACAACAGGAGGTAGGCTTAAGCTGATGAGAGTCTGCACACACATACATTGACTGCTGTTAGATTAGCATCATTACATATCAAGGTACACAAGCTAGAGAGCACAGTGCTTAATGCCAGTGCAGAAATCTGACTTAATCCATGTCAGAATACACTTTATAGAGCATGACGTCATCAGTATATGCTGAGGAAAAAGATGCCGAGATGGCTGCTTGCAATTGCTGTGGAGTTATATAACAGTGTAAAATTATCCTATGAATGTTACTTGAGCAAGAGCAGCAGGACCTGGACTCATGTGCATCTGATTATGCATACAACCACTCAAACACAGACACACACAAGTTGGCTGCTGTATGATTAGAACCCCTGCTTATCTAGTCACACAGGCTAGAGACACAGTTCTTAGCCCTAGCACCAACACAGAAGTTTGACTTTTATAGTGTCAGAGTGTACTTTACAGATGCTGACATCATCTGTGCACTGGCCCAGTAATCAAGGAGCCTCAGTCTTCACCACTAGCACCAGTGAGGGGCATCCACATTGGAAGGGATAACAAGTACACACACGGTAAAGTTCAATTTCCCTTAAGATCACACAGAGATTGCAGTCAGTCCAGGACTGGTTTCCCCTTTCTCTCCAGATCCTCAATAAGACTCCCCACTGGCACAGCAATAAGGTACAGGTCTTAGCCTAGTGGTCAAGCTAAAACCTCCAGCACCCTCTGTGTCCAACCAGTGCTTCATGTCCCTGCCCAAGTATCTCACACACACACACACACACACACACACACACACACACACACACACACACACACACACACACACACACACACACACTTTGAGATATGAGTTATATACAAGCACACAGACACTCCTGGGGAAGGCTGGCACAGGTTCTCCAGCTATGCCACCTTCTCTGCCCAAGCTATAAGGTAGAAATCACTGCCACCAACCACTAATATCAGCCACTAATAAGGCCCTTCTCAAAGGGTAACCAATTTTACTGTGCAATATTATTATCTAAATAGTAAATGGACAAACAGCAAGGCTTATTGGAGTGGCTTTGTACAGTATCGCCAAATACATGCAAGTACTCTCTAAGAGCTTAAATTATCTCTACACTAAACAGCCACAGTTGAAAGGTTTAAATATTTAATAATAAATTATAAAAACACAAGACAAATTTCTTCAATTCAACACAGTGCTAGTCAAGAGTTTAGACACAGGAAGATTCTTAAAATAATACTGTAGAATAGTCTGACATAAATATAGAAAATAGCTAAACTAAACTTACTATTTTCTATCTATTTCTAAGGGACATCACTGTTCTAAATAAATATCCTACTTACAAGACAAAGAGCTGGTGAGTGGATGTTCTTCAGACAAAATCCAAAAAAAACTTGCATCGTGCGTCTGAATATCTCTTATGAGCTGACATTTGTAATTTCATTTAGGATGCACTTGTGTGGTCCTAAATGACAATAAAGTTTCTTTGAATCTTTTGAATCTTTGAATATGCTGTTATGAGACTTGGGTGCAAAGCCAGGTTTTGTGATATGACTGTTTGAGCAGAATTTGCAAAAGTACTTACAAATACATCCTAGTAACCTAGGTCAAATAAGCTGCCAGGAATGTATATTGCAAAAGTGAGAAACAGAAACTCGGAAAAATAATAAAGTTTTGTGTTTTTACTATTTTTCCAAGTTTCTGTGTATACACAGACACACAGACACACAGACACACACACACACACACACACACACACACACACACACACACACACACACACACACACACACACACACACACACTTGGAAAACACTGGTAGTGCAATGATGGAATTATGTGTCTTGATATTTGGATGAGGGTATATCTGCATTAATACAAGTTATTGGCAATGTAAATGAGATATGACCATGCATGACCAATGTCCAGTGTCACTCTAACCCCATACTAAATGTAACAATGCAGTTTGGCTATATAGTCCTATGGTTTCTTTGGCAATGGCCCAAGTACTGATCTATCATTTGCAAGTGCATTGCTGCATGGCACACATCAATATCAGAAAGTATGTATTCAGTCAATCACACAATTCACTGCTCTTCTCTTGTGTTTATGAATGCATTTCCATTTATTGAAGGATTACAATCCAGTAACCAGAGTTAGACATGCTATGCACCTCTTCAGAAAGCACATCGCAAAGAAGCTGATTTGTGTGGATGATGGCAAAGTAATAAAGCATGTGTGATTCAAATTTCTGGAATTCAACTTGTACTTGTGAAGTTGCAGAGCCCACTTGTGCTCATTGCCAAACTGTGCACATAAAGGAACATATAATAACTGACCTGATTGGGTTTAACTGCAAAATGCATCTGTTTGTTCTTAATGTTTCATGTGTCAGGCTTGTAAGATGTGTTATGGGAGAAATTCCTGGCAGCTTGTATAATATGCATGCTGTAGTCTATCTTTGAAATGTTGGGGCCAAAGGTTTATTACATAAATAATTGTTGACCTTGCCTTTCTGCTTTGTGCAATGTTAAGTGCCTAGCAAAAGAGTTTCTATGCTTAAGGAAAACAGTGAACATTTTAATGTAGTACACCTTCCTTCACACAAACAGACTCAGTGTCAATGCACATCTGTCTGCACTCTGGATGATACTGAGTGTGGAAAATACACCTCCTGCCAAGCTTTGTCTTTGACAAAGGGTGTAAGGGCAGTGAGTTCCTGGTCAGAGCACAGGCTAGCTAGGGTGCAAATTGAGATATATCTCTTTTATTTTCAAATGGTGTCAGTATGTCATTAGTTAAGTAAATGTGATCAGGACTGCAAATGTGATTATCAGCAATTACATTAAAGTGTGTGCCTTCCCCAAACTGTATCAGTAACTCCTACCTCAATACACTTCTACTAGTAGGTGTTTTTCAGGACTCATTGCAAATCAGAAATTAATTATGAGTACAGCTTGCTAAAAATGACAAGGGGTGGTACAGCTTTTGAAATAATCAGTAGTTATGCTAACTAATGCGTAGGGCCAGATATCCTGAAAAGTGTGCGGAGTATGCTTCTTCACAGTAAGGACAGTTTCCACATTGTATTAGATTAACATTTTATGCATCATCCTACTAAAGATGCTACATTATATTCTTTCTTTCATTTAACATTTGTTTACCGGGAAAGTCTGACTTGGAATGAAGCCAATTTTCAGTGGATGCCCAGGAGAAACACTCCAGATGCATGCCTTTGTAATGTGGGAGGAAACCAGAGTACCTGGACAAAACCCACATGAACGCAGGAGGACATGCAGACTCTGCACAGAAGGTAGTCCAGCCGAGAATCAAACCGGAGAACCTCTTGCTGTGAGGTGACAAAGCTATCACTGCACCACTGCTTCATCCAGTGATAGAGGAAGTGATGACAGACACATGGCTGTAGAAGCTGTAGAAGGTTCTTTTCTGGCACATTCATCATAATTGAAATGGTGTGTTGGTATGACGTACCTTCTTAATCAGAATATGTCCAGCTCTGTAGTATGAATTGCATGAGATAAGGATAGAGGAGATATAGAGTGGCAATAATTAATACATCCATATAAATCTGCTTCAAGAAGATGTGGGACATCTGAAATATAATGGTGCCATGTGGGAAGTGATTTTTGACAGTTATACCAATTGTGGTCCATCTTACAGTTGTACAGTTTACTTATTATGCAGACATATCTTACATATGTAGGAGAAGGGGTAGACAGATGGATAGGTAACAGACACACAGGAAAGAGATCTCTGAAAACACTCCTTAAGAGCATCCCCTAATGTTGGGTTATAAGTCTTGACAAGATGCAAACATACGTTTATACATCTGATCATCACCTGAACGTGGCACAGCAGATTTTGAAACTTTGCACACTACAGGAGCACTGATAACCTATCAAATCAAGGTGACATGTTGGTATTATCCATCAGCAGAGTCCTGACAGCATGCAGAAACCATTAAATGGCCTTTATATCCATCAACCTGATACACACATGTAAAGAGGGGGAGTGAAGGGGTGAATACAAGGAGTGATGGACATACACATAATGTTTGGCATTAGAGGAGAAAACATACTTGATCTCATCATCACAAACATGGGATCAAAATGTTCAACACCGGAAGTAAACCCCTCACTGGTGAGATCAGATCATAAACTAATCTCGCTGGAGGTCCTCATCCCGCCCCCACCTGAAATAAAAGAGACCACAGTGAAAAGCCGACTTCACACTTCTAAAAACTAGTGTGGTCTCCTTTAAGGCCCCTGAGCCAGTGGTAAACATTACTCAAACCGCTGAATCACTTACAAATGCCTTCTACCAGCACCTACAGGACTACATGGATCAGGCAATCCCAAACAAAACTAAGACTCTTTGTACCAAAGGCAAGCGTCCAGTCTGGTGGACCCCAGCCATAAACAAGCTCTGCAACAAAAGGAGGAAGCTACTACAAGATAGAGCAAAATCCTTGAAAGGTAAGACACCTTTGATCATTATAAGTAAAAAACTAAGAGCTCTCATAAAATCATCCAAGGCTAACTTTGAGAGAAAAATTGCCAAGGACACAAACGACAATCATAAGGCCTTCTTTAGCTATGTTAGAAACCTAGGAGGAAACTCCCAGATATGCTCAGAATTAGTCCAAAATGATGTGAAGATTACTGAACCTACACACATTGCCAACATACTGGCTGACAGGTTCAGTGCAAACTCCCCCCCTCCCCCCCAAAAGGAGAGATATCTATACCAGAGGATTGTAGCCCCCCAAACATCTCCAACGCCCAGGTGGGAACTGCTCTCTCCAAGGCAAAAAATACAGCATCCATGGGACCGGATGGTGTCCCCGGCTGTGTGCTCCATGAACTCAATGAGGAATTAAACCTGCAGTTAGGACAGCTGTTTAATCTTAGCATCACCTCAGGATACGTACCCAAGGAGTGGCGCACTGCGACTGTGGTCCCACTTCACAAGGGCGGTGCCTCCACCGACCCTGGAAATTACCATCCCATTAGCTTGACAAGCCTTATCTGCAAAGCCATGGAGAGGATCATAATGGAACTCATAAATAAAGACATAGGGAACTTGCAGACTTTGGATCCAACCCAGTTTGGCTTTGCTATGCCTTTTAAACTTGGTTGACTTTTTCGAAACAGTCACCAAGGCCATTGATGAGGGAAAGGCAGTCCATACAGCCTACCTCGACCTGGCAAAGGCCTTCAACACAATACCCCACTCAGGTATTATCGAAAAACTCATCAGCTTGAATGTAAACCCATACATCACAAGATGGGTTGCAAACTGGCTAAGTGACAGAACCCACAGGGTCAGAGTTGCTGGAGCCATGTCAGACTCAAAGCCTGTCACAAGTGGTGTCCCACATGGCACAGTCCTGGGTCCACTCTTGTTCGGCATCTACTTTTCTGAAGTACAAGCTAACACAGGAGGGTTATGGCTGAAAAAGTTTGCAGATGACTGCAAACTGGGCGCCATAGTCGAAAACACTTCTGACACAGATATCCTTCAGAAGGGCCTCACAGAAATGGATAACTGGTGCCAGAGCCATGGCCTAAAGTTAAACGCCAAGAAATGCATAGTCATACCCTTCAGGAAAAACAAGGTTACCCCTAGCTACCATATAGGTGGCAATCCACTGAGCACAGAAGAAGTCATCAGGGACCTGGGGACCCAGGTTGACACTAGCCTTTCGTTTGACACTCATGTTGCTAAAGTAGTCAGGAAAACCTTCTACATTGCCCACCTGATCATGAAGGGATTCACATCTAGATCAAGGGAGGTCATCGTCCCCCTGAACTCATCACTCATTAGACCTATGATTGAGTACAATGCCCCATTCGGAATGTATCTGACCCGACACCTGCAGCAGCTGGAAAGGCCCCAAAAGTTCCTCACCAAGAGGATAAAGGGTCTCAAAAATATGTCTTATGCTGCCTGACTGAAAGAACTCCAGCTCTATTCAGTCTCATACCGCTTGCTCAGAGGTGACCTGTGCCTGACATATAAGGCCATGTCAAACCCAGATTTGATGAATATGCTTCACCTCAAAAAATCTAGATCCCTCAGAACCACAAGGGCGGGAGACTTAAACCTTGACACGGTTATTAATAGGACGTGCTGGAGGGACAGATTCATCATCCAGAGACTCCCTATGCTGTGGAACAAAATCCTGGTAAATGTGAGGCAGAGCACCTCGCTGGCCTTGTTCAAGAGGAATCTTGACCAATGGATGGGAGATCACAGATATACCCCAGGGATTACTTCAGTGTCACTGCTCGACAGAGGCACAGCAAAATAATAGGCATAGTTTTATTCAAACGAAAGGGGTGGTGAAAGCCACATATCTATGGGCTAGGCTTATAAATGCCCTTGGGCAGATAGCCTAGTATGAACCTATGAACCTATGAACCTATAATGGAACATTGATGGACATGTTTTTGGTGTGTTCTCATAATAAACCTGCCAAGCTTTGTAGTATGAATTGACCAGTACAGGGATAAACATGAGATGAGAGATGGACAACAGGCTTATGACAAGCAGAACAAGGTTGGATAAATATCTCATAGTTGTGGGATGGATGTCACTTCAAATACTCTTTTTGGGCAGTATTCAATATATCTTCATGAGAACTCATAACTGTGGGAAATGTTAAAATGTTGGTGATTAAACATATCATAGATATGTAATATCAGACTAAGAAATTATGTGTGATACATCTGGAATTAAACCTGTGATGCTATGGGCAAAACAATCTTCAGTCAATTGATTCTTGTCAACACTCCATATAGGAAGTGCATTTTTTTATATCCAGCAGTTTAAGAACTGACAGAGTAACTGTTTTATAGTAGTGTCTATACTCTGCTTTAACTCTAGGTTCCTCCAGCACAGCGAGTTTAAGAGGTATTGTGAGGAGATAACCGGACTAATGCAGCTGATAGCAAAACTCACCAAGTTTTGCCATATGACATGAACAGCCATTCACAGCCATGTGCCATTGATGAGTGATGTCAAATTCATATAGATGTAGACGACAAAAAGTGAATGCTTTTTTATGGGCCCTTTCTGGCCATTTGTGTTGTGTGTGTGTGATTCTATTTTTTGAACAGATTAAATGTGTGAAAATGGGATGGGTAGGAAAGTGATGAAACTGGGAGGCAAGCAGTGGGAAGAGCAAAGAGGAAGCAATATAGGCATTTGCAGGAAGGAACTGGGAGAGAACCCTGGATATCCACTTCTTTACCAGAGTAATGTACACGGGTAGACAAAATTGGATGATTTTGGATTATCACCACAACACCGATGGGTGACAACAATCTAGTGATGTTGTATAGCCAATTGGACCAAATTCAATCCATCAAGAAGACATTTTTGTGAAGTAAACAGCTACGCATGGGACAGATTTTTTTTAGGATAGGTGCACATTTTTTGTTTGTTTCAAAAAGAGAAGAATGTTGGGAAAGGGATTTAGGAATGCGGGTGCCAGGTAGGTAGGGTAAGTGAGGAAGCAAGTGAAGACAAACAGGGAATAAAAAACAGAGATAGGGATAGTGATGACACAAAAAGGTTGGAGAACACTATAATTGGGGATCGGTAGGGGAAATCAGAGGCAAAAATGGCCATCAAGCATGGGAACAGTAAGAATCTAATCCTCACTGGCAGAACTATCATCACTCTGCCTTTCCTCATTTGCCTGTGAGACTGCTTGATGTGGGAGTCCTTTTTCAATTTTCAGAGTCCTGAGTCATTTTAAAGCTCTCGTCTGTCCATAAGGGACATGGGCAGTACTCTGGAGTGAATTTACAGTTCCAGGATACCCACACCTCCAGGTTGGTGGCAACGCACGAAGCTTCGGAAACCATCCAGGTGCAACTAACCATAGGCAAAACTGCTCTACAAATTGTAGCATTCTACAGTCCACCCTCTCAAACTCAGGAACCCCACACAGCCTTCCTGAAGACACTGGAGGGTATAAATGTATCTCCAAACACCATCATATTGGGTGACTTCAACTACCCAAATATAGACTGGGAACATTACTCAAGCCCTAACTTTCTAGCCCAATGGTTCCTGGAGTTCATAAATTCAAATGCCATGGAACAGCTAGTCACTGTTCCCACGAGAGGAGAAAATATACTAGATCTCATTATCACAAACATGGGGACAAAATGCTCCACACCGGAAGTATATCCCTCATTGGTGAGATCTGATCATAAACTAATCTCACTGGAAATCCACATCCCGTCCCCCCCCCAAACTAAAAAGACCACAGTGAAGAACTTCTCTAAAGCAAACTTCACACTACTCAAGACTGGTGTGGTATCCTTCAAGGCCCCTGAGCCAATGGAAACCACAACCCAAGCTGCGGAAGCCCTTACAAATGCCTTCTATGAACACCTCCAGGACTGCATGGATCAGGCAATCCCAAATAAAACCAAGACTCTTTCCACAAAGGGCAAACGTCCAGTCTGGTGGACCCCAGCTATTAACAAACTTTACAATAAGAGGAGAAAGCTATTACATGATAGAACAAAATCCATAAAAGGGAAGTCACCCCTGATCATTATTAGTAAAAAAATACGAGCACTCATAAAATCAACTAAGGCCAATTTTGAGAGAAAAATTGCCATGGATTCAAAGGACAATCATAAGGCCTTTTTCAGCTATGTTAGGAACCTGGGTGGAAACTCCCAGATATGCTCAGAATTAGTCCAAAATGATACAAAAATTACTGAACCCACAGACATTGCCAACATACTGGCAGACAGGTTCAGTGCAAACTTCACCCCCCTCCCCCCCCCTAAAGGAGAGATAACTATCCCAGCGGAGTGTAGCCTCCCAGACATCTCAAATGCGCAGGTGAAAGCTGCTCTCTCTAAAGCTAAAAACACAGCATCAATGGGACCGGATGGTGTCCCCGGCTGTGTGCTACACGAGCTAAATGAGGAATTAAACCCGCACATAAGGCATCTGTTTAATCTCAGCCTTACCACAGGATACGTGCCCAAGGAGTGGCATACGGCAACTGTGGTCCCACTCCACAAAGGCGGTGCCTCTACAGACCCTGGTAATTACCGCCCCATAAGCTTAACAAGTCTAGTCTGCAAAGCTATGGAGAGGATCATAATGGAGCTCATAAACAAAGATATAGGGGACTTGCAGACATTGGACCCGACCCAGTTTGGCTTCATCAAGGGAAGATCATGCCTTTTGAACTTGGTCGACTTCTTCGAAACAGTCACCAAGGCCATTGATGAGGGAAAGGCAGTCCATACAGCCTACCTTGACCTTGCAAAGGCTTTCGACACAATACCCCACTCGGGTATAGTAGAAAAACCTTACCAGCTTAAATGTAAACCCTTATGTCACAAGATGGATTGCAAACTGGCTTAAGGACAGAACCCACAGGGTTAGAGTTGCTGGCGCTATGTCAGACTCCAAGCCAGCCACAAGTGGTGTCCCACAGGGCTCGGTCCTTGGCCCCCTATTGTTCGGCATCTACTTCTCAGAAGTACAGGCCAACATGGGAGGACTTTGGCTGGCAAAGTTTGCAGATGACTGCAAACTGGGCGCCATAGTGGAAAGTGCATCGGACACGGATATCCTTCAGAAGGGACTCACGGAAACAGATAGCTGGTGCCAGAGCCATGGCCTGAAGTTAAACGCCAAAAATGTATAGTCATACCCTTTGGGAAAAACAAGGTAACCCCAAGCTACCATATAGGTGGCAATCCACTAAGCACAGAAGAGGTTATCAGGGACCTGGGGACCCAGGTTGACAGTGGCCTTTCTTTTGACACTCACGTTGCTAAAGTGGTTAGAAAGACCTTCTACATTGCCCACCTGATCATGAAGGGATTCACATCCAGATCTAGTGAGGTCATTGTTCCCCTGTACTCTTCACTTATCAGACCAATGATCGAGTACAATGCCCCATTCGGGATGTATCTCACCTGACATCTGCAGCAATTGGAGAGACCCCAAAAGTTCCTCACCAAAAGGATAAAGGGACTCCAAAATCTGTCATATGCTGCCAGAGTGAAGAAACTCCAGCTCTATTCAGTCGCATACCATCTGCTCAGAGGTGACATGTGCCTGACATACAAGGCCATGTCCAACCCGGAATTAATGGACATGCTCCACCTCAAAAAATCCAAATCCACCAAAACCACTAGAGCAAGCAACTTAAACCTTAGCACGGACATAAATAGGACATGCTGGAGGGATAGATTTATCACTCAGAGACTCCCTATGCTGTGGAATAAAATCCCGGTCCATGTGAGGCAGAGCACCTCGCTGGCTCTGTTCAAGAGAAATCTTGACCTGTGGATGGGAGATCGTAGGTTTACCCCTGGAATCATCTCTGTGTCACTGCTGGACAGAGGCACAACAAACTAATGGGCACAGTATTTTTTCATATAAGGGGTGGCGTAAGCCACAAAAATTTGGGCTAGGCTTATAAATGCCTTAGGGCAGATAGCCTAGTATAAACCTATGAACCTATGAACCAACCATTTATCCAAATTCTTTTTGAAGAGAGTGAGGAGCAGACTTTGTTTTATGGAGATGGTAAGTTTATTCCATAGATGAGGTAGCCTTTGGGATACAAATCTGTCTCTCCAGCAAGTTCTGTTAGCATCACAAATAAGGTTTAGGTCCATGGAAAAGCTACAGGATAACGCATGCATGCTTGCTCTTACAGTTAAGGTATACATGCTGAATTTGCAACTGATCTATGGAATCACAATAATTACTACAATCAGGATCAGTTGTGCTGCAGACATACACTTGCCTCTCTGAGTCACGCTAGTCTCTCAGCATGTGCCTCTCTGTTTGCCATGATTGACTCTGCAGCTGTAAAATAAAGAATGGGAGAAGAGGAGAGAAGAAAGCAGTATGCATATCAGTCTTGGCTAGCTACACAATTCCATATCATTCAACCTGAATACTTAAAACTAGGGGGGTGTTTGCAGTTCTAAACCCATGCAGCCACTGGTCAGAGTTTTCCTGCTTGCACCTCTTATGGTCACTGTAGTAGAACCTACACTGCTCCCCAGTGCTATTTGTACTCAAGGCTATAGCACAGTGGCTGTTCCAAGCCTTTTCCTTGTACTGGGACCCAGTATAGTTCCTCTGCAGTAGCCTTCAGCTGTAGAGCTTGAGGATGAGTGCAATGAAGATTTTCGACTCCTCCACACCCCACCTCGGTGCCTTGAACTTGGCACCATCATTTCCATCACCTGCCATGCCTGCAGAGGTCCTGCAACAACAGCAGCAATGGTTTGGCACCAAATTGTGATCTCACATTTTAAGACCAGTACACAAACATGCACAACCATGCCATAAGCATTTGCATGATAGGTTCATAGGTTAGTACTAGGCTAACTGCCCTTGGGAGCCATTTTAAGCCTAGCCAATTATCCCTTGTGAGATTCAAACCCTGCACCTTGTGTTTGCAAGGCAAACACCTTAACCATTAGGCCACCCTCCCAACCCAATGGTAAGCAACAAGAGATATTGATAAACAGAGGAAAGGAGTTTATGAAACAGCAGTTGTGATGTGATACTTGGCAGTCATCTTTGGCAAGTGTGATGCTATACCTGGTCACACTTTGTCCAGTGATCAACACTGAAATGCTCACCGGGTTAGCTTTTTAGCTTCGATTTTGGAGGGATCAATGGGATGACTTGGCACATATTTTGTTGTGGCTTACAATCTATTAAGAGTAATTTGTAGAAGGTGGGCTTCAAACCTATATATGAAAAAAGAATGAATAAACCTCCAAAGTGGTGATTAGCCCTCATTGCCACAGAGAAGCATTTATGAACCACCCTCATTAAAGATATACAGCTTAAGGAATGACTGGTGCTATACTTCGATTAGGCCTGTATTGTATGTTTGTGAAATTAAAATGTCCTTGTTCCTGTATTCTCAGCTGCATCAAATTAAATTTTTCACTTTTTCCTTAAGCAGTGAACTGTGTTTGTGCTGTGCCATGAATATTATACACGCTAAAGGCAAAAATAAATAAATACAGTAAACTCTTGGTTAACTGGCAACCATGTGGATTGCTAGATGCTGGATAACTGTAGTTTCTGGTTGCTTGAGAGTTACTATTAAAAATAGGCCTGACTAATACTGTACCCTGTACTATTTGTTTGGTTTGACTTCTTTGTAGGTTGGGGAGAGAGGGTACTTATTCCTATCTTCCTTTGCAAAACTCTAAAACTGTAAAAAATGTAAGGTACTTTTCTGCGTTGGGGGGGCAGAAAGTACAACACATGAAAATTGCACTGTATTTCTTGGATTTTTTTTCTGGTTGCCTGAGAGTTCTGGTTGCTTGAGTTCCAGTTAACTGAGAGTTTACTGTAATAATACATAGATTAGAATATGGAAACAAAGGTTAAACAATGAGAGAGCTAATAGAAAATGGAAACAAAGGTTAAACAACTAGACAGATAATAGAAAATGGAAACAAAGGTTAAACAACTAGCAGCTAATAGAAAATGGAAACAAAGGTTAAACAACTGGACAGCTAATAGAAAATGGAAACAAAGGTTAAACAACTAGCAGCTAATAGAATATGGAAACAAAGGTTAAACAACTAGAGAGCTAATAGAAAATGGAAACAAAGGTTAAACAACTAGACAGCTAATAGAAAATGGAAACAAAGGTTAAACAACTAGAGAGCTAACAGAAAATGGAAACAAAGGTTAAACAACTAGACATCTAATAGAAAATGGAAACAAAGGTTAAACAACTAGACAGCTAATAGAAAATGGAAACACAGGTTAAACCACTAGAGAAGTAACAGAAAATGGAAACAAAGGTTAAACAACTAGAGAGCTAATAGAATATGGAAACAAAGGTTAAACAACTAGAGAGCTAATAGAAAATGGAAACAAAGGTTAAACAACTAGACAGCTAATAGAAAATGGAAATAAAGGTTAAACAACTAGAGAGCTAATAGAATATGGAAACAAAGGTTAAACAGCTAGCAGCTAATAGAATATGGAAACAAAGGTTAAACAACTAGAGAGCTAATAGAAAATGGAAACAAAGGTTAAGTAACTAGACAGCTAATAGAAAATGGAAACAAAGGTTAAACAACTAGAGAGCTAACAGAAAATGGAAACAAAGGTTAAACAACTAGACAGCTAATAGAAAATGGAAACAAAGGTTAAACAACTAGAAAGCTAATAGAATATGGAAACAAATGTTAAACAACTAGACAGCTAATAGAAAATGGAAACAAAGGTTAAACAACTAGAGAGCTAACAGAAAATGGAAACAAAGGTTAAACAACTAGACAGCTAATAGAAAATGGAAACAAAGATTCGACAACTAGCAGCTAATAGAAAATGGAAACAAAGGTTAAACAACTAGAGAGCTAACAGAATATGGAAACAAAGGTTAAATAACTAGCAGCGAATAGAATATGGAAACAAAGGTTAAACAACTAGAGAGCTAATACAATATGGAAACAAAGGTTAAACAACTAGACAGCTAATAGAAAATGGAAACAAAGGTTAAACAACTAGCAGCTAATAGAAAATGGAGACAAAGGTTAAACAACTAGACAGCTAATAGAAAATGGAAACAAAGGTTAAACAACTAGCAGCTAATAGAAAATGGAAACAAAGGTTAAACAACTAGAGAGCTAATAGAATATGGAAACAAAGGTTAAACAACTAGCAGCTAATAGAATATGGAAACAAAGGTTAAACAACTAGAGAGCTAACAGAATATGGAAACAAAGGTTAAACAACTAGACAGCTAATAGAATATGGAAACAAAGGTTAAACAACTAGCAGCTAATAGAATATGGAAACAAAGGTTAAACAACTAGAGAGCTTATAGAATATGGAAACAAAGGTTAAACAACTAGACAGCTAATAGAATATGGAAACTAAGGTTAAACAACTAGAGAGCTAACAGAAAATGGTGGGCTTCAAACCTATATATGAAAAAAGAATGAATAAACCTCCAAAGTGGTGATTAGCCCTCATTGCCACAGAGAAGCATTTATGAACCACCCTCATTAAAGATATACAGCTTAAGGAATGACTGGTGTTATACTTCGATTAGGCCTGTATTGTATGCTTGTGAAATTAAAATGTCCTTGTTCCTGTATTCTCAGCTGCACCAAATTCAAATTTTCACTTTTTCCGTAAGCAGTGAACTGTGTTTGTGCTGTGCCATGAATGCTATACACGCTAAAGGCAAAAATAAATAAATACAGTAAACTCTTGGCTAACTGGCACCCATGTAAATTGCTAGATGCTGGATAACTGTAGTTTCTGGTTGCTTGAGAGTTACTATTAAAAACAGGCCTGGCTAATACTGTACTTTGTACTATTTGTTTGGTTTGACTTCTTTGTAGGTTGGGGAGAGAGGGTATTTATTCCTATCTTCCTTTGCAAAACTCTAAAACTGTAAAAAATGTAAGGTACGTTTCTGCATGGGGGGGGGGCAGAAAGTACAACACATGAAAATTGCACTGTATTTCTTGGATTTTTTTTCTGGTTGCCTGAGAGTTCTGGTTGCTTGAGTTCCAGTTAACTGAGAGTTTACTGTAATAATACATAGATTAGAATATGGAAACAAAGGTTAAACAACTAGAGAGCTAATAGAATATGGAAACAAAGGTTAAACAACTAGAGAGCTAACAGAAAATGGAAACAAAGGTTAAACAACTAGACAGCTAATAGAAAATGGAAACAAAGGTTAAACAACTAGCAGCTAATAGAAAATGGAAACAAGGTTAAACAGCTAGACAGCTAATAGAAAATGGAAACAAAGGTTAAACAACTAGCAGCTAATAGAATAGGAAACAAAGGTTAAACAACTAGAGAGCTAATAGAAAATGGAAACAAAGGTTAAACAACTAGACAGCTAATAGAAAATGGAATCAAAGGTTAAAAAAATGGAAACAAAGGTTAAACAACTAGACAGCTAATAGAAAATGGAATCAAAGGTTAAACAACTAGACAGCTAATAGAAAATGGAAACAAAGGTTAAACCACTAGAGAAGTAATAGAAAATGGAAACAAAGGTTAAACAACTAGAGAGCTAATAGAATATGGAAACAAAGGTTAAACAACTAGAGAGCTAATAGAATATGGAAACAAAGGTTAAACAACTAGAGAGCTAATAGAAAATGGAAACAAAGGTTAAACAACTAGACAGCTAAAATGTATATAATCACTGGCATGCTGTAGCATACCATTCAGGAACTGGTATAGAATCCTGGATGCTGATGCCTGTTACACTCCCAGAATGTCCCCTGTGGGTCTCTGAAAGGTACCTGTAGTTAAAATTCTAAGTGCTATACATACCTTGGTCCCCACAGATATGGGGTCACCTTGGTTTGTCCTTGATCTCAGGTGAGGACGATAGAGGTGGTTGAGTTCCTGGAATGTGTTTCTATCTACCATGTAGAGCTCTATTATTTCCACTTCATGCAGACCATGAAAAGTTAAATGGGGTCTAAATATCCTTCTCCTCCTTTCCTGAGGTCTATCACCAGCAGCAACATAGACTTGAGCTGTTGCACATACACATGAACAAGAGCATCAACAGCCCCTAGCAATCTTTGTTTCCGGTGTAGTTTCTGCATCTGTATTCCAATACGTTTTGGAGTACAGGGCAAATGGCTACTGTTAAATAAATTTGTTAAAGTCAGACTGTAAAAATCATCTGGCATTTAAAAACAATGTCAGTCAATAACAAACAGTAATGCAGGAGACTCAAGTATCTAATTTACAACTACTCTAATGTACATTAGGAGGCAAAAAACCATACACAAACTTGTACAGAATTTTGTCTAGTTTTATTAGTGAAACATATTACATTTTATAGGTTTTACTATCAGCTTTTGCCCACCTCACTGACGTGGTCAGTGACAGGGTCTTTACATCATAGTAACTTATGAAAAAGTGCTGAGATGGTGTTTTTCAAAAATCTTTTTCCCATGAGAATATTGCACCTGGTCGGTCACAATGTCCTTCCGAGGATGTAGCCAATTCAAGGCTCTTAGATTAGTTCGAATACAATGGGTGCATGTCTTCTTTAATACTTCCCTTGTCTTTCTTGTTCACCAGCTGGACATTATCTCTGATAGTGTTCTGGTGGAAGCAGGAAAAGATACACATGCACACAGATTCATTATTTTCTAACTTTGCAAAATAATCTTTCACTGACAGAAATGAGCCAGCCGAGCTGCCAAGGCCAAGTTTCTAATCACACTGCAGCTTATGCTTCAAGCAATAATATGAAGTTTATTTCTACTATTATTCTAGTAAAACAGAATTAAATGCATTACATATCATACTATTTTTCAACCTTTGCTCTTCATATAGATTTGAGCACATTTATATATGCCTGACCACACAGCTTATATATGTCTGCATATATGTCTTTCTAACAGTTGATACATATTTTTCTGACATTCTCCTCCTGTTAATGCATTTTATTCTATTAGAAACATGAACAATATTATTTCATTTCTTAGCTTTTTCCCTTTGAGGACTTTCAGCTAAGCTAGTCATTGGTTTTATATTTCAGAAAAGCATCATCTGAAATTAATCTTTCAATTTTGACACTTTGGTTAAAAGTTTCAGTAACAGATATATCAACAAATTTTTGATTAATCTTTTCATGCAGGGAATTTCACAGTAAACACATGCTCCTATTAGGAGTATACCCACACAAATAGCAATTAAATGTTTAATAGGATGGAACCCCACCCCCCCAAACAGATTCTGGAAAGTCCGTCAGTGGGTTTGGGCCTGGTTTAGTCATTGCTGATACTTGCTGAATTACCTCTAGGTGGTCATTGATTTCATGTTGGTTGTCTGGAATGTACGCACAGCATTTTTCTTCGTGTACCACCTCTTGCCGCTAGGGTGAAGTAAAGAGCCATTCGATTTTGTAGCACAACAGTTTTATTGCATTCAGTTCATTAGTCACCAATTCTAGGGTGGAAAAGTTGCATTGCTCATGACTTCTTGACAGCTTTCTCAGCTCCCAGATCGATTTGACTGCTCCATAGGCTGGTGGTATTCCTGCCCTGGATATAACACTGTTGCCCAAGTTCATATGAGTCAATTTACTTTTGTCTTTCACTGAATTATGGCCTTTTCAACCAGCTTCGATTTTACCAACTGGATTCACAGGTTTTTCACTGGACCTTCAGATTCTCGAGCTGTTTTCCTTACGCTTCGATCTTACCCAAAGGTAATTCTGCAGTATGTCTTATTGCTGAAACCAGATAACCCAAAACAACTGCCGGACCAATTCTCAGGTAACCATTTATATGCCTTTTTCCCACAAATAAAATCATTACTTTGGTACTAATCCTGCATGAAACATTTTTCTATTCTTAATAGACAATTGCTTAGTTAAGACTGGATTGTCACATACTGCATTTAATGTAGTTTTCATTGAACTCAGATATGAATCATGGTTAGTATCACAAACAGTACCCCCACTTTTGACTTTAATGTAACATTTATAAGACATTGTTATATTACCATTACTCCAGCCCACCTGGAGGGTATTACTTTGTAGAAACATACAACTCCTTTTTGTGTGACAGGTAAAAATAAAGCAATTTTGTCCTGTGATTTCACAGTTTCTGTATCAAGAACACTTTTCCAAGTCTCATTTTATTCCCAGAGGGACAGTGGACATTAACAGTCTCTTATATGTTTGTGGTATAGCTGTACAAACTCAGCAATTTGAAAAAATGATGCATAGTTTCTGTGCACAAGCTTCATGGTCAGGTATGTGTTAAAGTTTGGATGCCAGTCTATAAACAGTTTATCACGCCTGTGGTTGAGTGCAGAGAAAACCACAATAAGAGAAAAATTGTCATATTTAGTCAACAAATGCACTGCCAAAGAAAATAATTATGCAATAGTTCTTTTTGTTTGCTTTACTCTTGGCCATTTTCCCCTTGTGTATCAGTCTCAATGTTCTTATTCAGCTGAAAGTTCTTTTGTCTGAAAAGAGTTAAACTGCAAAACAGATTTATTTATTAACAGTTTCTTTATATAATTAGCTAGTGAACTGTCAGCCTCCAGCTCTGCAGGCATGAGAGCTTTTACTGAGGCACATAATATGCCCTTCCAAATACTACGGATCAAACCCTTTACATTTGTTACTGTTTTCATGCTCAGCAATGCTAGAGGTAAACAGCAAATCCAATTCTTCTGAGTCTCACTCATCAACTTCCTCAACTTGTTTTTTAAAATCCCATTGTACTTCCACCAGTCCTGCTGACTGTGGGTGGTCAGTGATTCCTTAAGGAAATCCCAAAAAAAAAATCTCCCAAGTTGTTGAATTGTCTGATTGACAAAATGTGTCCCATTGCCACTATAGATTCTTTCCGTATGCCAAATCTAGGAATGATTTCTTTCACTAAGGCTTTTGCTACTGTTCGATTCCTGGTCGGAAAAGCTTCTACCCATTTTGAAAACATATCTATGATCACTAAACAGTATTTTTCCTTCACATTTATTCAGTTCTATGAAATCCATACAAATAGTATGGAACGGATAATGATGTTTGCTACAAATATGACATGTTGCACAAAATTTTTGTGTATAATTCAGAACTGTGATTGTTTGAATGTTTTGTTAACTAAGCCCATGGCTCAACAAAGCTGCATATCTAAATAAATTAGACGGCAATATTGTTTTTTCCTTTGGAAATGTACAGTCCATTCTCAAAAATTGCACCTTGTTTTACCCAGTTTTGTTTTTCTGCTTTTGTAGTAAGCATTTGCATTGTTTTTAACATGTCTAAATCTAAAATCTCAAAGGGTTGTAATTTTCATTTAAAAATAAAGTTTCTGAGTCTGAGGCTGCTTGCTTTGCAGCTGCATCAGCTCGCATTACCTTTGAAATCTTATCCTGTTGTTTTGTATGAGCTACACATTTACAAATAGCTACTTTGGTAGGCAACTGAATAGATTCTAATAGCTCCAAAATATGATTAATAGGTTTTCACTGGATGTAATCATCCCTCTATTCTTTTATTGTTGCTGTCAAAACTACCAGTTCTGCTGCTTGAGCATATGTCACCTCAGCATCATCCAAGGGCATATTTGTAAGATCTTGTCTAGGTAAAGCTAACTGTTTATATGAGGTTGACTCAGCAGTATGGTCATACATGAAAGATGTCTAGCAGGAGAAAGGTATGCAACTTTTTCTTGTAGCAGAATTATTGCAACTGCATGAGGCATTCTCAATGTGAGAGGGTGGAATAACACCACTGAGGCTGAAGCCTGCACTGCCATTGCTGCTGCAACTACTGCTTGTACACAGTGAGGCAAAGGTTGCACCACTGGGTCTAACTGTGATGAATAGTATGGGGCATTGCTTATCCCCATGTTGTTGCTTTAATACTGATGTCATGTACCATTGCTTACAATCTATGGTCTAAAAAAAAAAAAAACGATAACTTAACTGGAAGTCTTAAAACTAATGAAGAAGCTATTAGAAAGACATTATTTCTTTTTTAGTTGTTGGTTTGGGTGCTTGCAAAATTGCTGTTTTTTTTTTTTTTTCTCTTTTCTTTCCCCTTATCTAGTATTTTACCTTTATTTGATATCACATATCCCAGGTATCTAACCTGTGTTTTTTCCCAAAGTTTGTAACTTACTTTTGTTTACTTTGTGTCCTTGTATTAATAAAAATTTTAACAATGTTACTGTATTCACCCTGCACTGTTGCTGGGTGCTGCTAGCAAGATGTCATTTACATAAAGTAAAATTTGACTACTTTCTGGTGGGGTAGACCCTGCCAGGTTGCTAGCCATTTTTCCTGAAATGTAAATGTAAACCAATATTGACTATCAGGATGTACAGGTATTGAAAAGAAAGCATTGCTTATATTTACCACAGTAAAATACTCATTATTTACAGCTTATAAATCTTGTACCATCTGCCATTTTTTTAACAGGAAATAGTGTATCACATGGTGAATCAGGAGATTCTACCAGTACTTTGAGTAATGCTGCTTATTATAGGCTTAATTTTTACTTTTGCATTCTTTTCCAAAATGTATTGTCTTTTCTGTGGTCTAAAAGCTGACTTTGGGGTAATTGTAACTGGTCCTGCTGCTTGAATCATTTAACTTGCCTGTTGACCACAGAGTTGTTGGAATTTTACACAAGGCCTCTTTCTTTTCCTTTTTAAATCAGCTGTCCTTACTAGATTGCAAGTGTACAGCTGTATGTGTCTGTGTCAACCAATTCAGTTTTGTTTTTATATCCCTTGTCCTGACATTTCTAAATCAGTCTGTTTTCCCATTTTGTTACCTTTTTTTTCTAAGTCTGCCCATTTAACACTTTTGTTTTTGTCAAGCTGACATGTGGCAGTCTATTGGACTTATACAATCTCATGAACTCCTGAGGTAATGAACAGCTTACTACACTGTTTCCCTCAGTATCCCAGCATAAAGTTTGTAATATTAATTTGTCAGCAGGATTCTTACTTATATTCCTTATCAGGTCCTGGTGTGCTACAGTAGTATGGAGTACAATATAACAAGTGCTGCTGATCAGTGTCAAGGGAGGGTACCTTACTGATGGCTACGTTACTGCCCCTGGACCAATCATAACTAGGTCCTGGCTGTACCAATAATAGGCTTCACCCTCTGATCACACCACAAGAGCATCCATTTGTCTTTGTGCTTCCATACCCTGCATGGTAGGAACTACTGCTATGCCAAATATCTGCACAAGGTCTCTTCCCAGTAAGTTTACTGGATATTTTTGCAGAAACTACAATTTTACTTTTCTGAGTCATACCTGAAACAGGGTCAGTTATTGCTATATTATGGGAAAGTGGTTCCCTGTATAGCTGTCCATTTGCTGCTTTTACTAATATATAATCAGGTGATTCAGAATGTTTTGGTAACTTGAGGTGTATCAAAGTCCGTGACGCCCTGAGTCACACAGGAATTTGACCTTTCCCTCCACCAGAAGTGTTACTTCTGGTTTTGTATTTGCTAGGTAGCCCAGGCTCAACAATGCTAAATCTAAAATTTTATTTTCATTTTTATCCTCTACATCTGTTTGTACTTCCTCTATTCCTCTACTACATTCACATTTTCTTTTTGTTTATTAACCTTTCCTGATGATTTTGGTTATTATCACTATCATATAGTCAGTCCACATCTCCTTTATCTTCTGTCATTGCTTTCTTATTTTGTTTATAGTCCCTAGCTAGATGCCCTTTTACCTGACTGTAATACTCAGCTCCCTTCAGCAGTGAAGACTTGTGCCTTTTTTCTTTTACTATTAAAGTGTCTTTCAGTACGCCTAGCATACTGCAGCCTGCTTGTTCAGTGATTTATCATATGCCTTGTAATAAAACTACTAACAGAGGCAATGCAACCTTTAAAATGTATTTTTAATTGTTGTTTTAAGCATTTTAATAATCTAGCATAATATCCATCTACTGTCTCATTTTCCTGTTGTATGCATTAATTAATGCAAGTCCAGTCTGCTCTAAGTTTTCATTTTTCAGAGATTCTGTCTGTTAGACCTTTCACTCTGTTGTCTAAAAATGTTTCAGAATTTTTAAGCTTCTGTTTTTTTACAATTTGCTTCCTCAATCCACCTATGTGCTTGAGGTATGCCTAGTTGGTGCTGTTTTTCTTTTGCCTGACGCCCTGCATCAGATTAAAGCTTGTTTAAGGAGTTTAACTAGTGAAAGTTTATCTAGTTTACTATCAAATTTATAGTTGTTAACACATTTTGCAAAATATCTCACATTATCTGCTTACACATTATCCGGGCGGATCTCGTGATCTCTTAGTGCACTGATTTCCCATGTCTTAAAAAGACTGTTACGTAACCCTTCTCTTGTACCACGTGGTATCTTATTTCCCCATATCCACAGTAGTGTCTAGAATGACTGTTTACTTTGCTTTGTTATTCCCTGATCTATGACTCAAGATACAATATCTCTCTCCCTGCTATCACAAACCTTAGCAATAGCACAGTGTAATCTGGTCCCTGATCTAAAACAAAGACAAAGAGGGAAATTCTTCTTACCTGAGCCTCCCGCTTTGACTGTCTTTTTTTCCTTGGGGCCCAGCCTTCCCCCTTTCAACCACAGATCAGAAAGTGGACAGCCTCTTTACACACAACAATTCAGTCGGAGGTCTTTTCACTTTAAGAAGAACCATTTTGTTTCGGCAGCTTCTCCCAAGCAGATTTATCACCACTCATGCACTCTGTGACCTGCAGCGAATTCGCACGATTAGGACCAAAATGTTAAATAAATTTGTTAAAGTCAGACTGTAAAATCATCTGGCATTTAAAACAATGTCAGTCAATAACAAACAGTAATGCAGGAGACTCAAGTATCTAATTTACAACTACTCTAATGTACATTAGAGGCAAAACCATACACAAACTTGTACAGAATTTTGTCTAGTTTTATTAGTGAAACATATTACATTTTATAGGTTTTACTATCAGCTTTGCCCACCTCACTGACGTGGTCAGTGACAGGGTCTTTACATCATAGTAACTTATGAAAAGTGCTGAGATGGTGTTTTTCAAAAATCTTTTTCCCATGAGAATATTACAGCCTTGCAAAGCACCTGGTCGGTCACAATGTCCTTCCGAGGATGTAGCCAATTCAAGGCTCTTAGATTAGTTCGAATACAATGGGTGCATGTCTTCTTTAATACTTCCTTTGTCTCTTTCTTGTTCACCAGCTGGACATTATCTCTGATAGTGCGCACAAGGCCGTTCTTCTGGTGGAAGCAGGAAAAGATACACATACACACAGATTCATTATTTTCTAACTTTGCAAAATAATCTTTCACTGACAGAAATGAGCCAGCCGAGCTGCCAAGGCCAAGTTTCTAATCACACTGCAGCTTATGCTTCAAGCAATAATATGCGAGTTTATTTCTACTATTATTCTAGTAAAACAGAATTAAATGCATTACATATCATACTATTTTTCAACCTTTGCTCTTCATATAGATTTGAGCACATTTATATATGCCTGACCACACAGCTTATATATGTCTGCATATATGTCTTTCTAACAGTTGATACATATTTTTCTGACAGCTACACAAAGAGCGCACAACTGCTTTATAGCTTGCAGAATAGCTTTGCCTTCTTGGATAGGTTGATTAGCATAAAATTCTGTTGCTTATGCACTAATTAACATGCCACAATATTTACTTGATTTGCATGGCTCTACACTTCATGTAGAGCTATTTAGTAAGTGCAAATCAGCTCATTATCCCATGCATGTTGCGTTGTGATGCAAACATGGTTTCAGAAAGCTATGTAGGATTTGTTGAATCTAGTCACTAGTCCATAGATTTTTTTTGCAGATGTTTTTAATGTGTACTCATTTGTTGTCTATTGTAGCATTTTTGCATGACTAAGTTTACATAATATTTTGAAATGCTATATTTGTAAGTGACTTCTTTTTAATCTTCTAAGCTGCCAGTGTCCTTGCATTTACTACTGTATGGTTTCACTTCTTGTTTAAAACATGAGCATGTTATATGGGATTTCATTCTCTGAAACTATTTAATATAAGAAACAGTTTAATATTTGTTAGTCTGTGAGCAATATTTTAGGACTTTTCTGCACATTTCAGTATTGGTTTGGATGTGTTTGTTAAATAATTCTAATAAAATTTATAATATCAAAGAAGCTGATTTATTACACATTACTGATTTGCAAATATGGTATTAATCTACTATTACTCAGCCAATGCCACTATTTTATTCCACATTGCTTGATTTAACTCTATTTCATTCACATGAAAACTCTAAGGGAAGTAAAGCCAGGTGATATTTTATTAAAGAAAACATAAATATGTAACAAAGAGGAGAAGATTTCAGTAATGACCATAACCTACTATTCAAATGCAAACTGAATGAATGGACTTGCAAATGATAAATTAACTGAATGTCAGTTTGATCATTTTGAATAAAACCATGCTTTTTATGGTAGACAAATCCTTCCTACTTCCAAGTTACCCTATAAAGGCAATTGAGTCCCTGTGGCCATTGCAATTGCCCCTTGCAAGAAATACCTTTCACAAAATCTCTCTCTCTTTTCTCTGTTGAATTAGCTGTAAAGTGTAATTTAATCTGCATGATTTCTAACTACCACTATCACACAATGAACAGCATGTAAGAGATTGAGACAAAGCTAAGAAGATGGAAACCTGCATCATGTATTGGGACATTAAAATGAAAGCAGTTCTTTTAAATATATGCTTGAAATAAGACAAGCAAAAGGGAAGTGATATTTAAAACTTGTGGTTAAGACAGGGCAGGGAGAACATAAGCATACCAGTAAAAAAGATTCCCCCTACATTAACACTTCTGCCATTATCAGCATCCCAGATCTACAAAGAACATCTATATGTTGTAATGTTACAGTGAAACATGTCAACATTTAGCAAGTCATTAATAAAATATACTTAAAGAGTTTAAAATGCAACAGCAATAAAAAAAATAATACTAAAAATGCAGTGAGAACATTATCATTGTTTAAACTCTGGTTTCGTATTTTTATTAGTATTAATGCCCCTGTAAAGTTTGAGATGGTCAAGCAAAGGCACCTTGTATCAATTTATAACTTTATTTAAGGGTGTTTCCCATAAGTACCCAAGTTTATACAGTGCTTGGTTTTAAATAAAACCTGGAAACATTAGTGATCTCACCAGTGAAGCTTGAATGGATGATTAAGTTAGCAGAGAAGATGTATTTATACAAATATTCTTGGCCATATATTGATTTAGGTACAGAAGATGAACATTAATGGTGATATACTAAATAAAACAGCAGCCAATGCAGTTCAAAGACCAAGGTGGAAATATGACAGCAGGTAATGATAGATAAACATTGCCTGAGGTCAACTGATTTACCAAGAAATAAAAAGGAAATAAAGGTTATTAATGAAAGTGAGAATCATAATAACCGTCAGAGAAGAACAAAGCTTTTATAGACATATTATTTGACATTTAGAAGGGTAACAGGATTTAACTAATGCAGTGTTGTGTATAAAGTATCGGACATATTTAGGAGTTTTAAGAGTACCTAACTTAACTGGATATATACCTGTGAAATACTATACTTCTCTAATAGGTTCACCTCTGCTCCAGGCATGATCAGTTGACGTCAAGGCTGCTTTATTATCAGATATGTTTGTTTCAACCCGAGGAAGCAAAAAACTGTGTCAGTAGGCAATTCTATTCTTCTGCAGAATTTGGCTTAAAGAACATTTTTTTTAATTTTCAAAAATGTGCCAAAAAGTTAGGCAACTACCTTTAACGTACCCAGCTTGATTTTATTATTAGTCTTGAAAATTCCTGATTTAGAACAGAAAAATTAAGCCAACACTACATCAGTACAGAGACACAACATAAAAGTGGAGCCCCAGCTAATTAAAACTGGGAAAAGCCGAAAGAAGAAGAAGAATTCACTAAATATAATCAGAAAGCTAGACTCATTATTAATTAACCTTGTAACTTCTTTAGCAGTAAATCAATGGAGCAATATCACCTCTTTAAGTGTCTGCACGTTTTTGTAGAAAGTTACAGTAAGACCTTATATACTTAAAATGTTAGTATATAAATTCAGTTTTCAGAGGAGATATATCCTATCATATTGCAATGTTTACTGGTGGTATTTAGAACATCATAACAGCAGAAGCTTTTCAATAAAAAACTGCAATCCCATTTCTGTAGGCCGATAAACTGAGACAGTGAGATACACTACTAATAGAAATTACTGAATTAGTTCACCTCTGTTCTGGACATTTGAGTGTAGAGTTGCTTTGCTATTCTTCACTAATTTGGGCCATGAGGAGTCATTTACTTTTTTATTTACTTTAAGATTTATTTAATGCCATTTTGGGCATTTGTTCCTGTTTTAATGTTGTAAAGTCCTGGCATGATTCCTTATTTGATTTCCTTCTGCTGTCCAGCAATGCTCTCCTCGATTATAAGAAAATACTTCAGTCCATGCTTTACTCTATTTTTACGGTATTTTTAAAGCCATTTCCCAGCTTTTACCCTGTTTATGCATTTATATCAATCATTTTAAAGGGACTTTGTTGTTGTTGTTTTTGTTTTGAGGTGTGGTACCTGATTTTTTTATTTCTATTTATTTATTTATATTTTATATGGTGACAAGCTCATTCAGGTTCAACGATATTTCTTAAGGTTTTGTACTTAGATGCTGGGGGACATTATAATGTTACCATGGTAACATTACCTGGGGCTGAGGCACACCTTGCATTAGCTAGACCTTCTAACTGGAAGGCCAGTTACTGTCCCCAGGATAGGTTATTAAGCATTTCTGAAGGGTTTTCTTTTAGGATATCTTAATGACACTACTTATTTATCACATGGCACAGACGTCACACATTACTTTTCATCACACACCTTTATGTAAGTATCAAGGTAGGATTAAGAAAGAAAGTCTTGCACTGACTGTGTCTTTAGGGACACTGCTAGCATGGTTATCAGGTTGCCCTCACTAATATTTGAGTTGGACATTGCTGTGATCCTTTTGAACCTGTATTTTTATTTATTTATTTATTTATGTATTTATTTATTTATTTATTTATTTATTTATTTTGGCATGCTTTTCTTTGCAACCAAGTATATACCTTAAAGTGATATTGTCCACAAGATAATTATTAGCATAAATCACCTGGTTACAATCCCCCCTTGCTAGCCTTTCAGTATCTCTCTCTCTCTCTGTTTCCTGTTTATACACCATGTGGTACAGCAAGCAATGAGCACCTTTCAGCACTTGCTATTTCTGTAGCAGTTATGGGTTTTATGGGCTTAGGTTGCTAGCCCAAGGTTCAACCCTTCTCTGAGGGTGCATCACACACATACACACTCACAACTAGGGCCAATTTCGATTGTTCAATCCACCTACCTCATGACTTTTGATGTGCACCACACAAATACGCATGCACACACTCATACCTAGGGTCAATTTAGAGTATCCAATCCACCTACCGAATGCCTTTGGAATGTGGGAGGAAACTGGAGCACCCAGAGGAAACCAAAGCAAATGCGGGGAGGACATGCAGACTCTGCACAAAAGGCACCCCAACCAAGAATTGAACTAGAGAACCTCTTGCTGTGAGACAACAACACTAACCGTTACACCACTGTGCTGCCCTAACCTTTTAGTATAATAGTTACTAAATGAACCTAGGTTGCTGTCAGAGTTTTGATGGGTTTGTTTTCTGTTGTCTTTTTTTATTTTATTCTATTTAGTAACATTCACACATGCATGTCTACACACTTTGTGTGTGTTTCTTTTGCTGACAGGGTCACAGATGTCCTGATTCCACACCAGCATGATAGCTGTCTTTTCTGGCCTATATAATTGAGTTCTACAAGCTCAGTTAGCCAGGTGATTCTACAGATTTATGAAAGTGCAGGGATTCTTATATTAATCTGACAATATCTGGGACATATTAAATCTGATGTTGGGTTCCTATTTAAATGTGAGTGCCAAGATACTGACAGACCAGTGGAGTGAAAAGGCATCCCACACTTCAGTCTTGTTATGCGGTCTCCAAAGTCTTCATGTCCATGAACAGTTGTTGTGAATATCTCTCATTCTCAGGACCACATCTAAAACTAGCACACATTCCTTTGATGCAGCAAAATTAAAAGATGTGGATTCTATTTGCACATCAAGTATTTGGGTTTTCTTTCCAGTGTTGACATTACAATGTAGACTAGATTGATTGATATTTTATGTATTTTATAATACATTTATTTAATGTTGATGAATTTGACATAATAATTAAGTGCTTCACCTCACAGACCCAAGATATGGGGTTTGATACTAATCCCAGGATATTGGCTAGACTGGAAATGGTCCTTCACGGCAGCTAGCCTAGTATTCGCCTATGAACTTATAAGGATGGTGCTGTACACCTGGGTATGACCTCTTTTGAATGATATATGAAACCAAGGTCCTGTCAGACTGAACTGGTTAGCATAAGTGATGTAAAGCATTCCATGGCACTTATTAAAAAGAGTAGATATTCTGAATGCAATGCTCCACAAAAATTACACAATAATAATGACAGATATCTGTCTATAAAATCAGTTATCCTTTCCTCACATATTTACGCTGTCTGAGAAGTCATTTACCCTTTTCAGTTTTGTTAAGCTTTATTTAGTACTATTTTTGACTAGATTGTTTTCCTATTTTGACTTGTTTTACACATTTTATAAAACATTCATCAGCTCTACTTTTCCAAATGAGCCATACACAGGAATATATATATATATATATATATATATATATATATAGAGAGAGAGAGAGAGAAAGAACTTTTTTGCAGTGCACACAAATCATGTTGTGCTGTTTCATGTATATTACACATGCAACATTTTTTTTCTACTCAGTCAAATACTATTAAAAATTTAACTGGCAATTTAATTAAAATCTCCATCCATACTTCCATACTTCTTAACATTTTTTGTTTTAAGACTACTACTTGATGTCTTAAATTTGCACACATATGTACTAGGTAAGATTCTAGATCAAATACGCTAACTTTCCTAAAATTAACAAATTAAGCAAATATGTTTTCCTTTTAAAACTGAAATGCTTTTCAGAAATGTATAATACCAACATTCTCACATAGCAAAATATCCCATTTCTTGTATTTTTATATTAACCAGAATATATAAATAACCCATTCAATTCAGATACATTAAAATATATTCAACTTCCATCTTTTTTATTTAGTCTTAAACATAATCACCCCAAATTCTCTTCGACCCTATAACAACTTTTCTGATTCATTTTTTTTAGAATTAACATTAAATTGTAAACAGACGCCAAAGCAATAAGAAAAGTAACTTGTCATGCTTTTTTCTGATCTTGCCTTACCTATTTCTTTTGATAGTTCTCAACAACTGTACTCATAACCAAAATAAACAGCACCACTCTTGGGAAACTCCTGTCTGATGCCTCTATTTACCTTTATAATTTTTCCTATCCAACCATATATTCCTTGCCAATCCTGTGTTGCTACAGAACACTATTCCCCTGTCATATATGACTATTTTATTATTTCTTTTATCATACTATACCATTTATTATCTCTTTAGTTAGGATTAATTATCCTTTTACAGTACAAAAATATCCCTTTGTATTAAATGTTTCATTCGTTCATTAAATTTCACTTATAATATTTTCATCAAAATGTTTTAGTCATAATTACATTAAAGGTCACCAAAATTTAAAAAAGACCCCCCCAAAAAAAATTCCACTCTCTACAAGTGTTCCTTACATTAGAAAACATTGATATATGCATTGCCACAGAGACTTGGTTAGAGACCAATGAAAGCATTAGATCAGTGCAAGGGTTTCAATGCCTACCACATGTTCAGGTCCACTGCACTAGATATAGGTGGCAGTGGGTTGCAGTATCTCATTATTTTAAAAAACAAAAAAAAGAAATATTTCATCTTTAGCCTCATTAGATAAGGTAATGATGTGGAATTCCTCCACATCCAACTTAACATTAACAAAGCCCTTATCATATCATGCCAAAACATAGCTAACTATAGGACCCCCACTCTGTCCTCCTCAGGCCATAAATCTTACCTAACTAAAATGGAGTCCCTACGCATTAAGCCAAGTACCATTCTATTAGGGGACTCCAACTACCCCTCCATTATCAGGGAGATTTATTCAACCTCAAACATGTACGCCCAGAAATTTCTGGACTTCATCAATACAAATTCTCTGGATCAGTTAGTCTGCATCACAACAAGGGACAATAAAATCTTAGATTTGGTCCTTACCAATGTGGAGCAGCTTTGCTCCCTACCAAGGGTCACTTTCTCCCTATTGATATGAGACCACAAATCAGTCATATTCACCATATGACTGAAGCCAGAAGCATTATTCAATACCTCTATATTTAGAGATTATGCAAAGGCCCATCTGCTACAACTGAGCAATGACTCAACTGAATTTAAAATCCTCTGCAAACATGATGAACCATTGCTTATGTGGTATCCCTTTCTGCCAGTTCCACATGTCAACATCTGCACAAATGTCTCTCTCCACTTCCAAAGTAAACAGAGTGTCAAATTTGGGAAAATATGTCTATGGTGGAACTCTAATATAAACAGGTTATATAATAATAGAAAAAAACACTCATTGCATACAAAAATAAAGTTAACTGTTAGGATGCTAAAAGCAGTCTTGCTAAACCTAACAGTGAATTCTGGATCCTGATCAAATTAACCAAAGTAAGATATGAGGTAAAAGTAGCCTCCCAGGTGAATGATGACTACAAAGCCTTCATTAACTATGTTAAAAACTTCAGAAACAATGCACAGCACTGCACAGAGGTAATAGCAAATTATATCACATACTTGGAACCAGAGAATTTATCCAACATCATCTAGATCCAGGGCTGTAATCATTCCACTGTAATTCACTCTCATTAGACCAATTATTGAATATTTTACCCCTTTTCATGTGAACCTCTCCTAAAACTTGGCACAACTGGAATGACCACATTTCTTTCTGTCTAAAAAAATCAGAGGCCTAAAGCATAAACATTATCCAGACCAACTCAAAGCTTTCTCTCTCTTCTTGGTATCATACATGCTAGTAAGAAAAGACCTCTGCTCAAGTATAGAACCTCAGCAAACCCTAATCTGTCAGACTTATTAAACATTTGCAAGTCTATTGGTATCGTAAAAACCTAATCAAGGGATCTCAGTCACTTTTGCAACATTTACATGACATGTTAGAAGGATAGATATATATCACAGAGAATACTACCTCAATGGAACCATCTTCCACTCCACATAAAGCAAAGTACCTCTCTTACTCAGTTCAAACAACATTTGATTGACTTAATGGGAACATGTAAATTCATTTCCAGCTTTGCTCTCATGTCAGTTATGGAAAGCGGTAACGAGTAATGTGTCAGCATATCCTTGTGATGCTTTCTACATATTTTTTCATACACAAAATATAAGGGCTGAAAAACAACCATGGGAATGCAAGTCTAGGCTTCTAATAATCCTCACAGATCAATAGCCCTAGGAAGTACCTTTGAACCAAATAAACCTAATGAAACCTTGGCAAACCTTTTCTTATTAAATGTGCACATTAGTCATTCTTTGAGGATAACCAAATATTACCTTTTTCTATATTTTGACAACATTTGCCATCTTCTATTGGCAAACTATTTATATCTAACATATTTAATATTTTTTTAACTCTTCAATGTAAAGACTCATTTCTAACTGATTTTGGTATATCGCTGATATTTTTGGACCCACCCATTCATCTTTTTTTATCTCACCACTCTTTATATTCATTTTTCCTACAGAATCTTTCACTATGCCCATAATCTGCTCTTACCTTATATCACGTGAGATGAGACTGCGTTTTCCTATTACATTTACCAACAATATAAATGTGATCTGTGATGTTTTTAAAAAGAATTGGAATATTCTAACTGCATGCAAGGATTTGGAAACAATGATAGACTCAGTACCACACTTTTCCTTCATTAACAAAAAGTATTTAAAAAGGCAGTTATGTTATAAATCACACAATATCATACATGAGGTTACATCACAGAGGAAAGGTACCTACCCCTGTAGAAAATGTATAGCATGCAGATACATTTTTTCTTGCACTGCCTTTTTTCATCCAGTCAATAAATTCAGAATAGAAGCAAATATGTATGCATATTGTAAAACTAATAATATAGTATACTTCAGTTTTTGTCAGATATGTAAAGCATATTATATAGGTAAAACAAATAGGATGTTAAACGAACGAACTTTAGAACATACTAGAGACATTGTGACAGGTAAGAAAAACTAATTCTCTAGCCAAACATATTTTAAAAGAAGGGAAAGAACATAATTTAAATTTTTTTGTTCTTGAGGTAGTTAAGGAAGGCTTAAGAGGAGGTGACATAAAAAACAGAACGGAAGAATCTGAACAAAAGTGGATAATAAAACTGAATGCTGATAAGCACCCAGTTATAAATGATGCAGTATCACGTAAACCTTTCCTAAAGGCTCGACATCTGAAACATTAAACAGATGCTGATGCCCTAGAATAAAATTGTTTAAATATATCCATGCTTTATTATGCAGTATGTTGCCCTTGCCCTAGGTCTATATTCCTCCCAATTGAATTAAAGCGTATATTAAATAATTTAATTTTTGCCTGCCAAGATGGTCAAGACTTTGCTAGGAGGTTTTATTATAACAATATGAATATATACATGCATTTTATAGACATGCTTTATTAATTTTTCATAAGTATACATTTAGCTTTATATTTTTATACATATATATTTGCATATATTTTTTATATTCTTATGTATAATATTATATAATCTGTGTTGTTTTTTTAAGATAGAACCTGATACAATGTATTGCCAATGGCTAATGTGTTGGTTTTTAAAAAAAGTTTTTACTGAAAGGAATCTTTATGTAAATTATTTACAGCTTTAAGTAGGTAATTATGACCAATTAACTGCAATGTGTTAATAGGTAAAGCTTTAAAATCCTTGGTTAGATAGTTTGACATTGTAATACAGTCTGAAGAAGCGATCTGGGTAGAACGTGAAAGTGCTTACTTCTTTTTATTTAATAAAAGGTAAATCTGTCGTGGAACTCTGCAACTTCTTTATTCTACAATTTTGGTACTTTGTGTTGTTGTCAGAGGGAACTCAATACTCAGTCCATTTTCTTTGCATACTAAGCAATAAGTTACCTATGGACCATAACCATAACACAGAAGGCATTTGTATCCTTGAATCCAAAGGATGAAAAACATGGATAAGGTACAGTTATCATCCCTTGCAGACATTGTTGTTGGGAGGTAGGGGGTAGGATGCCTAGGCTGACACACACAATGTCAGTGAGTGAGTGTGTGTGTGTGTGTGTGTGTGTGTGTGTGTGTGTGTGTGTGTGTGTGTGTGTGTGTGTGTGTGTGTGTGTGTTTGAGTTAGAATGAGAAGAAGGCAGACATATTTATAAAACAACAAATAACCAGACTAAATGAGTAACTATAGTGTGTGTATCTGTAGGGATTCTCCAGTAGAAATAGTTGTGTGAGTGTGTGCATGACCACAACCAATCTCTGTGCTCACTCTACATTTTGGTCTGTCAGGAAGATGTGATCCATACATAGTAGAGATGGCAGTTAATCCTTGGCATCCCCAACCAAGAGAACTGGCTCTGATGGGAGTTACACTGACACAGTGACATCCAGGACCACAATCAGATGCAGTGCTGCTACCTGAACATGACTTTTGTCTGCTGTACTAGCTCCCTTCATGGGACACCCATCACAATGGCCCCCATGGCCTGTCACATCTGTGTGTGAACAGTGCACTCACTGATTGAGCACTGGAAGTGCTGCCACTATGTAACAGTGATCAGACATGGTCACAGTGGCTGTCAGCAGATGATTTGGCTGACCTACACCCATGAAGACACTCTTCCCTCCCAGCAGACATTCCATCACAGACACTGCCTATTCTATAACATATAGCCCTCAGTCCATCACAGACACCCCTCGTTTCCACATCTCATTCATTCAATGCTGTGAATGGGCAATACGGTGGAGCCAGTCATGTACAACAGTCTATGCCACAGTACTCTGAGACATGCACTGCATAACCCACTCTATATCAATGTCCTTAAAATGTGTGAGGATATGAGTTGAACATCATATAATATGCAGCTGTCAAGAAATGAAGGCCAACTTTGGATGCTGAGGGATATAACCTGTTAATTATGTGCCGCTTACTTACATTTCCAACCTTACATGTAATACTTTCTAGATCTAAATTGGCACACCTAGTGGAAATAAGGCAGCCTGCAGTGTTAATTGTGATTTCCCCCTCCCAAGCAGGAGCCACTCAAGCTGAAATTCATTAATAATGTACACCATGTAAAAAGGCAACCCTGTAGCTAGGCAAGCTGATGTTAGTTCTATATGTATGGAACATTGAGAACAAGTATTGTCTTCACAATAGCTCTGCAGAGGAGTACTCATTCTCACAAGGTCTGGTGCCATTTTGTCACCTGCATACTTCATATGCAGGAATGTATTTAAGAATAATGTGAAGCAAAGGCTTTTATACTGTTATCTGTATGCATTACTAAGAAGTGGACTGATGTCATGGTCATGTTGGTCCAGCCATTTCAGAGGTAGACATGACTGGCAATACATTAAAATAAATGGAAATGACTGCTTGTGCAAAATATGTAGAAATGTTTCAGGGACAGGTCCTTTGACAGCACTTGTAACATTTCAAAGATATTTTGTTAGCCAAAAGGGTCATTTGCTTGTTTGTTTGTGAGGGTGGGGCTATGGTGAGTTACTGTTATGGCACTAACAAGGATTTGTTACTCTTGTTACACTCCTTGTTTGCATCCTGCCTGTTGTTAGTATTTCACATCTCTAGACTGTATTATGTTTTATCAGTGGATAAAACTGACTGGTTACCATTTCTGTTGTACATGTAAACAATATTTTGAGGTTATGTGATACTTATGTGTATTATATATCTGTATTCTTTTAGGCCATCTACAATCATGACATTGAGATGTATGAATCTGTGTTTAAGACCCTTTACAGATGCCAAAAACAATTTAGTAATTGATGGTTTTCAGCGACATGGTGGCTTCCTCCTGAAGGGGGGAAGCAGAATATGGGTTTTAGGCTCATAATATGCCAACAAATCATTGCTGATGTGAATGGCATGGACAGCCATGGCCGAACATATGAACAGGTATGCCACAGGGCCACTGATATGATCACCTCTGCAAGAAGGAGAGTAGCTGCAGTAGACTGTGTCATGGCTACAATTGGAGATTCTGCTAGGGAACTACCACTAACCCCCAATGAGCAGCTGCTAGCTAAGTTAAGGACCACACAAAGCTCACAGGAAACTGAAGTTCACCATGTGCTGGATGTGGGATGAGCTAACAGGTAGGCCTTGTTATCTGAACTGTTGAATACTGTTGTATATTTAGTGAATTTAAATCAATAAGCCAATTCTGTGTCACATGTAGTTATTTGACTGGGGAGATTGAAGACTGCTACTGTTATAAGCTTAGCTTGGAGTTGTTAGCCACATTTTGTTTAAACACTTGTTTACTGGGGCTATAAAGAGGCAAATGTATTATACCCTGTGTTACAGCTGATTGTGATGTTGTTGCCTTTACCTTTTGCTTAACTTCTTTCAGGACCATCAGGTCTCCAGGAAAGCTTGTCTTCTACAGTTGGTAAGCCAAATAGTTTGATGTCAGTACTGCTGATCAATTTAAAAAATATTGCAGTGTGTGAGTTTGTTCTCAGGTGTGTATTGCTGGACTGCCTGTAATAGTGGCAACAGTGTTACTTTGTTAGCATATATTGCACAATAGTAGTGCCAGTATTAATGTATTCCTGTGTATCTTGTTTTTTTTTTCCCCACAGGTGATTCTCACAGTGAAACTGTGGGCCCTGTGCCACCTGATGTCAGTGTAGCAGCAGAGTCTGATGATGATGGTGGCCAAACTAAGGCATGGTCAGGGGGGTGAAGAGGTTGAATCTGACACAGAGGTTGATATACAGCCATCCCCTGCATTTACATTGGATGCAACCAGTATGCCTTTGCCTACTGACCTCACAGATCTTGGACAGGTGGAGGGATTAGGACACTGATCAGGGAAGTGTGGTTACTGCAGCATCAGTGCCTGTTGAGTCTAGTCATAGCCAAAGTGTGGGTGAGGTGCCATGCAGGGGCATGTATAGGGGTGCTCGGAGGGGCCTGCTATCTCTCTTCTACCTGGTACAGGTGTCACTTCCTGTACCACTCAATGTATGTTTAGGGCTGTCATGGAAGCACAAGTATGCTCCCATAGGTGTGCCAGAGAAATGTTCAGGATTGTCAATGCGGCACACTCTGACATGTGTGACTGCCTCTACCATGTTACTGATTCCCTGGATCAGATAAATGTCTGGAAGTGACAAAAACAAAATGGGGGAGATAGGAAAGTGGTGAAATGTGGAGCAAGGAGGCGGGGGAACAAAATAAAAGCAGGGCAGGAATGTGCAGCAGGGAGGTAGGAGAGAACCATAGCTATCCATTTCTTCAACAATACAAAATGATTTATATGTGCAGAGTATTACCTGAATTTGCATTGTCACTGGCAGAAAGAGGGGTGACCACAACACAATCATGTTTTATAGCCAACTGGACTGAATCAAGTGTGTCAAGAAGACACATGTGTTAAACTGAGAGCTATGTACTGGATGGATATTTTTTAGTAGGACAGGTAACCATTTTTTTTTTTTTTTTTTGTGAGAGAGAGAAATGTGGGGGAAGGGATGTAGGTATGTCTGGTTCAGATAAGTTGGGTAGATGAGGAAGCATACCAACAAGACCTACAAGACAAGACACAAGAGATGGTGTACACCATGGGGTGAGGGTGGGGACATCGAGGTGACCGATGAATGTCAAACTGGGTGACAGTGAGAATCCAGTCCTTCCCCACTGGACTGTCATCACTGTCACCTCATTGTGCTGATGACTGGAGTCCCCAATGAGTGCATCTCCTTCTGGTATTTTGTACAAAGACAGAGAGGAGTTGCTCCATCTGGTGAAGGCATGCACCAACAGTAGGGTGCACAGTCCTACTCACCAACCCTGGCAGTTCTTCATGGGTGATAAATTCACTACCTCCACCACTACTCCTGGAGGGAACCGCTGGTCTATCCTGCAGGGCAGAACTACCTGATGGCCCAGTAGTGCAGGGGCAGCAGAGGAGGAAGCTGCCAGTTTGCACCCCAGATGTGCTGGGCAACTGTGCTGTAGGTGGTGTATTGCAGGCAGGAGGATCCTCAGATCAGCTAAGATATGAATGACTCTTATCTGTATCAGTCTCTAGTTTTTGTGATACAAGGTTAGATATGAATTTAGATGGATGTGTTTTATTACTTCTAAATATTTTATAATAATTAGGTAGCTCTTTATTTATGGTTGTAGCATAGTTTTTTTAAAAAATTGTAATTGCTTAATTGGTTATAATTGTTTTGTTAGTCATGTGATGATTTTATATAAAAGCAATGCATTATGTGGCTTTGATATGATGGAGAGAAGGAAGGTTGATATATTGTGTGTGCAAGAGACCAGATGGAAGGGAAGTAAGGCCAGGTGTTTAGGAAACGGGTTCAAATTGTTTTATCATGGTGTGGATGGCAGGAGAAATGGGGTAGGGGTTATACTAAAGGAACAATATGCCAAGAATGTTTTAGACGTGAAGAGAGTGTCTGACCGAGTGATGAAGCTCGAAATTGATGGTGTAATGATGAATGTTGTTAGTGCATATGCTCCACAAGTTGGGTGTACGATGGAAGAGAAAGAGAAATTTTGGAGTGAGTTGGATGAAGTTGTGGTGAGTGTACCCAAGGGTGAGAGACTAGTGATTGGAGCGGACTTTAATGGGCATGTTGGTGAAGTGAACAGAGGGGATGAGGAAGTGATGGGTAGGTATGGTGTTAAGGAGAGGAATGCAGAAGGTCAGATGATTGTGGATTTTGCTAAAAGGATGGACATGGCTGTGGTGAATACGTATTTTAAGAAGAGGGTGGAGCATAGGGTGACGCACAAGAGTGGAGGAAGATGCTCACAGGTTGATTATATACTATGTAGGAGGGCCAGTCTGAAGGAGATTGGAGACTGTAAAGTGGTGGCAGGGGAAAGTGTAGTTAAGCAGCATAGAATGGTGGTATGTAGAATGACGCTGGTGATCAAGAAGAGGAGGAGGAGTGTGAAAGCTGTGCCAGGGATTAAATGGTGGAAGTTAAAAAAGGGTGATTGTGAAGTGGAGTTTAGAGAAGTGTTAAGACAGGCACTGGGAGGCAGTGGAGAGTTACCGAATAGCTGGGTAACTACAGCAGAACTAGTAAGGGTGACTGCTAGAAAGGTGCTTGGTGTGACATCTGGACAGAGGAAGGAGGACAAGGAGACCTGGTGGTGGAATGAGGAAGTACAGGAGAGTATACAGAGGAAGAGGCTGGCGAAGAAGAAGTGGGATTGTCAAAGAGACGAAGAAAGTAGACATGAGTATAAGGAGATGAGGCACATGGCAAAGAGATAGGTGGCGAAAGCTAAGGATAGGGCATATGGAGAGTTGTACGAGAAATTGGACACTAAAGAGGGAGAAAAGGACCTGTACCAATTAGCTAGACAGAGGGACAGAGCTGGGAAAGATGTGCAGCATGTAAGGGTGATAAAGGATAGTGAGGGAAAGGTACTCACAAGAGAGGAGAGTGTGTTGAGTAGATAGAAAGAGTATTTTGAGAGGCTGATGAATGAAGAGAATGAGAGAGAGAGAAGGTTGGATGATGTGGGGATAGTGAATCAGGAAGTGAAACAGATTAGCAAGGAGGAAGTAAGGGCAGCTATGAAGAGGATGAAGAATGGAAAGGCTGTTGGCCCAGATGACATACCAATAGAAGCATGGAGGTGCTTAGGAGAAATGGCAGTGGAATTTCTAACTAGATTGTTTAATGAAATTTTGGAAAGTCAGAGGATGCCTGAGGAGTGGAGAAAAGTGTTTTGGTACCTATCTTTAAGAATAAGGGTGATGTGCAGAGCTGCAGTAACTACAGAGGGATAAAACTGATTAGTCACAGCTTGAAGTTATGGGAAAGAGTAGTGGAAGCAAGGTTAAGAAGGGAGGTGATGATTAGTGATCAGCAGTATGGTTTCATGCCAGGAAAGAGCACTACAGATGCGATGTTTGCTCTGAGAGTGTTGATGGAGAAATACAGAGAAGGTCATAAGGAGTTGCATTGTGTCTTTGTAGACTTGGAGAAAGCATATGACAGGGTGCCTAGAGAAGAGTTGTGGTATTGTATGAGGAAGTCGGGAGTGGCAGAGAAGTACGTAAGAGTGGTACAGGATATGTACGAGGGTAGTGTGACAGTGGTGAGGACTGCAGTGGGAGTGACAGATCCGTTTAAGGTGGAGGTGGGATTACATCAAGGATCAGTTCTGAGTCCTTTCTTATTTGCAGTCGTGATGGACAGGTTGACAGATGAGATCAGACAGGAGGCCCCGTGGACTATGATGTTTGCAGATGACATTGTGATCTGTAGTGAGAGTAGGAATCAGGTTGAGGACACTCTGGAGAGGTGGTGATATGCTCTAGAGAGCAGAGGAATGAGGGTTAGCAGGGCTAAGACAGAATATATGTGTGTAAATGAGAGGGAGGGTAGAGGAATGGTGAGGATGCAGGGAGTAGAGTTGGTAAAGGTGGACGAGTTTAAGTACTTGGGATCAACAGTTCAGAGTAATGGAGAATGTGGAAGAGAGGTGAAGAAGAGAGTACAGGCAGGGTGGAATGGGTGGAGAAGAGTGTCAGGAGTGATTTGTGACAGACGGGTATCAGTAAGAGTGAAAGGGAAGGTCTACAAGAGTGTAGTGAGACCAGCTATGTTATATGGGTTGGAGACAGTGGTATTGACAAAAAGGCAGGAGTCAGAGCTGGATTTGGCAGAGTTAAAGATGTTAAGATTTGCAATCGGTGTGACTAGGATGGATAGGATTAGGAATCGGTATATTAGAGGGTCAGCTCATGTTGGACAGTTTGGAGACAAAGCAAGAGAGACGAGATTGCGTTGGTTTGGACATGTGCTGAGGAGGGATGATGGGTATATTGGGAAAAAGATGCTAAGGATGGAGCTGCCAGGTAAGAGGAATAGAGGAAGGCCTAAGATAAGGTTTATGGACGTGGTAAGAGAGGACATGCAGGCGGTTGGTGTGACAGAACAAGATGCAGAGGATAGGAAGAAATGGAAAGAGATTATCCGCTGTGGCGACCCCTAACGGGAAAAGCTGAAAGAGAATTATGAATGCATTATGTGGCTTTGATTTGTTCTGATGAAGTCCCTATGATTTTAGGACGAAAGCTCTTAACTTTTAACAAATTATCTTCAAGATTTTAGGGACTCGTTCATTTTTTACAGATCACTGGGGTGGAAGTGATTGTCCTCATTTTCCTCTCTCAGAATAAGTTAAATATAGAAGTTACTATACAAATGTAAGGGGATTATGGGTAGGAGTAAAATGGCATATAGGGTGGTACAAGGAGGCTTGTTCCTGAAAAAAATTGTTTTACTTTTATTACAGCTAATGTTTTATCTCATTTCAGTTGATATTCTAGTGTTTGTTATCATGTTTTACTGCATCATACAGGAATGAAGACTACTGAATAGCCGCAGATAGAAGGAGAGCAATAAAACTGTTGAAGAAAACAATGGATCCAAAGAGATCAGCTGGTACTGTTTAAAAAATAAAAAAGACACTAAAATCATGTGGTTTTGTGGCACATACTGGGCTTGTCAGGGGATGATATAAAGAAGTATTATTTCTCAAAAATATGTTCCAGGTTAATAGAAGTGGCTGAATTCAGGAAAAACGGATGTGACAGGTATAAAGCTGGGCATATGAGAACTGGGACCAGTTTAATGAGCAGACTAAGGCAGGTGTATGTTCCCTATGTGATTGTTTTCTATGTATATACTGTGTTCTTTAACTCTGCTGATCCCAGTCTTCAACAGTTGCATTTCTGTTTAAATGTGAGCTCCTCCTAACTACAAGAAGATTTTTTTACTTGTCATCTTGTAATTATTGCATAACGATTGTGCAGTTTGTTCCTGCTTGTAAGTTCGTAACAGCTTGATGTTTTTTAAGCCAAGTAGAAATCACAAATGTAATGAATGAATGCATATATTAACAGTTTATTTTTATTTTTAAACTTATTTGAATTGTTCAGACAAGAAGTTATTTTCCATATTTTTAGGTTGAGCCTAGTCAATAATCTATAGCAAGCATTGTGGTACTTGCAATAACCCTGAAGTAATCCATTAAAAGGAGATACTTAATTCTAGGTACAGTTTAAGTTTAAAAAACAAGAAGAAAATTACTTCTCTTCCATTGTGTCATATTCACTTCTGAAAAGGCTTGTGCCTGAAAAAAATTGTTTTACTTTTATTACAGCTAATGTTTTTATCTCATTTCAGTTGATATTCTAGTGTTTGTTATCATGTTTTACTGCATCATACAGGAATGAAGACTACTGAATAGCTGCAGATAGAAGGAGAGCAATAAAACTGTTGAAGAAAACAATGGATCCAAAGAGATCAGCTGGTACTGTTTAAAAAATAAAAAAGACACTAAAATCATGTGGTTTTGTGGCACATACTGGGCTTGTCAGGGGATGATATAAAGAAGTATTATTTCTCAAAAATATGTTCCAGGTTAATAAAAGTGTCTGAATTCAGGAAAAAATGGATGTGACAGGTATAAAGCTGGGCATATGAGAACTGGGACCAGTTTAATGAGCAGACTAAGGCAGGTGTATGTTCCCTATGTGATTGTTTTCTATGTATATACTGTGTTCTTTAACTCTGCTGATCCCAGTCTTCAACAGTTGCATTTCTGTTTAAATTTCTGCTTTCTTTAGTTATGTTAGGAACTTCGGTGGTAATTCCCAGATATGCTCAGAATTAGTCCAAAATGACAAAAAATACACCGAACCCACAGACATTGCCAACATCCTAGCTGACAGGTTCAGCAAACCCCCTCCCACCAAAGGGCAAATATCTATCCCAGCAGAGTGCTGCCCCCCTGACATCTCAGATGCTTAGGTAAGAGCCGCCCTCTCCAAAGCAAAAAACACAGCATCAGTGGGACCAGACGGTGTCCCGGGCTGCATCCTACATGAACTCCAAGAAGAGCTAAACCCAAACGTAAAACTACTGTTCAATCTCAGCCTTAATACAGGATATGTGCCCAAAGAGTGGCATACAGCAACAGTGGTCCCTCTCCATAAAGGTGGTGCCTCAACGGATCCTGGAAACTATCACCCCATAAGCCTGACTAGCTTGGTCTGCAAAGCTATGGAAAGGGTCATCATGGACCTCATAAATAAAGATATTGGGGACCTACAGACACTGGATCCTACCCAGTTCGGCTTTGTTAAGGGCAGATCCTGCCTCTTAAACCTGGTTGATTTCTTTGAAACAGTCACCAAGGCCATTGTGAGGGAAGGTGGTCCACACAGCCTGCTTGGACCTCGCAAAAGCCTTCGATACAATACCCCACTCTGTCATTATAGATAAGCTCACCAGCTTAAATATAAACCCCTATGTCACTAGATGGATTGCAAACTGGCTCAAGGACAGAACCCACATGGTTAGAATTGCTGGAGCCATGTCAGACTCAAACCAGTTACAAGTGGTGTCCCACAAGGCTCAGTTCTGGGACCTCTCTTGTTCGGTATATATTTCTCGGAGGTACAGGCCAACACGGAAGGACTGTGGCTGACCAAGTTCGCAGATGACTGCAAACTGCGCCATAATCACTCTCCAGCCGACACAAGCATCTTCCAAAAGGGCCTCATAGAAACAGACAACTGGTGTCAGAGCCATGGCCTCAAGCTAAATGCCAAAAAGTGTATAGTCATCCCCTTTGGCAAAAACAAAGTGCCCACAAATTACCACATAGGTGGTAATCCATTGAGTACAGAAGAAGTAATTAGGGACCTGGGGACCCAAGTTGATAGCAATCTCTCATTTGACAACCACGCCAAAGTGGTTAGAAAAACATTTTATATAGACCACCTAATCATGAAGGGATTCACATCTAGATCAGGGGAGGTCATCGTGCCTCTTTACTCATCCCTCATCAGGCCCATAATTGAGTACAATGCCCCTTTTCGGATGTACCCTACCAGACACCTGCAGCAACTGGAAAGACCCCAAAAGTACCTCACCAAGAGGATCAAAGGGCTCAAACAGATGCCATATGTTGCCCGGTTAAAGAAATTCCAGCTCTACTCAGTGGCATACCGCCTGTTCAGAGGCGATCTGTGCCTGACGTATAAAGCCATGTCCAACCCGAAATTAATGGACATGCTGCACCTCAGAAAATTCAAATCCCATCGAGCTCTGGCTCGAGACTTGAACCTTAGCACTGAAATAAATAGGACATACTGGAGGGACAGATTCATAACCCAGAGGCTCCCTTCACTCTGGAATAAAATCCCAGTCCAGTTTAGGCAGAGTCCTCATTGACTCTCTTCAAGAGGAATCTTGATGAGTGGATGGGATATTCTAGTGTTTGTTATCATGTGTCACTGCATCATACAGGAATGAAGACTACTGAATAGCCGCAGATAGAAGGAGAGCAATAAAGGCACATACTGGGCTTGTCAGATGATATAAAGAAGTATTATAAAATAAGGTTAATAGAAGTGGCTGAATTCAGCCAAACGGATGTGACAGGTATAAAGCTGGGCATATGAGAACTGGGACCAGTTTAATGAGCAGACTAAGGCAGGTGTATGTTCCCTATGTGACTTAAATGTGAGCTCCTCCTAACTACAAGATTGTTTTACTTGTCATCTTGTAATTATTGCATAGCGATTGTGCAGTTTATTCCTGCTTGTAAGTTCGTAACAGCTTGATGTTTTTTAAGCCAAGTAGAAATCACAAATGTAATGAATGAATGCATATATTAACAGTTTATTTTTATTTTTTAAATTATTTGAATTGCTCAGACAAGAAGTTATTTTCCATATTTTTAGGTTGAGCCTAGTCAATAATATATAGCAAGCATTGTGGTACTTGCAATAACCCTGAAGTAATCCATTAAAAGGAGATACTTAATTCTAGGTACAGTTTAAGTTTAAAAAACAAGAAGAAAATTACTTCTCTTCCATTGTGTCATATTCACTTCTGAAAAAGATGAGAAGGATATTTGGTTATTACCACTTCTCTCTTCAAAACTGTACTTCTGTCTTAGTTTTTTAGAAGTGTTGCATGACAGTTTAGTTGCTTTGCAGTTATCTGATGCAAATCTTTCAACCCAAAATAGAGCTGTTTTAGAGAAGGATGTTGCAGATTTTTTTTTCTTTTTTTTTTGATGACTCCCTTCTGTTACTGATAATTGCAGGGTTATAAGTTTTGTTGTCTTGGAAATGAACTAGAATTTACCCCTGATGTTGCAGATAGCCTAACAAAACATTACCTGGAATTGAAGAATAGTTTAGATAACATACACACACACACACACACACACACACACACACACACACACACACACACACACACACACACACACATAGACGTATGCCTACATTTCTCTACTGCGGTATTTAATAAGAAGCAGGGAAAAATGGCAAGAAAAGCCAAAATAAGAGTTTTCACTATGGGATACCTTAAACCTCCAGTAACAGCTGGTAGTCAGCTGAGATTAAAGACCATGTGTTTCTAGGGTATAGCCAAACTATCCATTTATGCTGTGCTGATGAGGTCAATAAAAAGGTTAAAACATGCAAGTCCACAGCTAGTAGAATTTGACTTTATTGGCCTGAATGTAACCATAAAAAACAGTCATGGACATTCACAAGCCATGTAGCTGAAATACCTGATCTCCTTAAGTGATCATTGGAGTATATCCCATGGGCCTCCATTACAGGAGGTTTAAGGTCTGACACAAAGAAAACTCAAGTGTGGCTGGGTTTTTCTTGCAGATTTTACTAATGGCTTGTCTTTGTGACTTTTTACCCTTTGGGTTAGATAATAAAGAAGCAAGGGCACCCAGTCTATAAAACTCATTGTGTTTTTTTTTACTGTGAAGCACAGAACTTAAGCTTTTATTCCCTGTGAACACAGATGAGCATAGTATGTCATACCACTGCTGAGCTATATCAGGGTAGTGCCACAATTCTTCCTCTGGATTCTCAGTCTTCAGTCTCCAATGTTTTCAGTACACTGTTTTCATTACCAGAAGGCCTAAAACCTCCTCTAGGCATAGATTGTCCGTGAATATAGTGGCCAAATTATCTCTGTTAATCAGGGCTAAAGTTCCTTTCCTATACACAGCCTAAATTAATATATTTTTTAATAATTCAGCAGAATCCTGTCTTTCTCATACATTGATACTTCTTTTACCCTTAAATCAGCACTTTTATTTACCATATGTAACAAATAAAAATGTTTTCTTATTTATAATAACTGCTCATTTTCCCCATGCGGTATACCCATACTGCACTATTTATATTAATTTGGATACTGCATATGATGAGAGCAACCATAATGTGTAAGTGAATACATACAGACATACCGAATATAAGTGACATAGTGGTTACTGAGATGACAGAAATGCTGTTTTGCTGTCTGCACATATACTATAAATTACAATAAAGAAATAGCTGGTTTCACATACAGAGAATAGTAATGAAAACCTGTAATATGTATAGTTTAATGTGAATCATATGAAGAACTGACATTAAAATAAATCCTAAAAGCCCATAGTGTTAGAAGCATTTGCCTCTCCTAGAGTATGATTTTTTGGCCAAGAGTGAACACTATCGGTGGACCCTAACCATAAGGAACTGTGGAAATACCAGAAAAAGGCATGGACGTCCTGTAGATTTACTTCAGGGTACAAAGAGACTAACTGCAGATTTAATAAAGGAGCATCAAGAACTTAACTGTGGATGCATTTGGGATTGCAAGGCACCTTTCCCTGCAATACCAAGGACTACAGTGTGGAACTTTAAGAGTGGAACTTTAAGAGCCCAGGCATTTTGTTCTTCAGAAGTATGTTTCTTTTATTTTAGTGGAAAGTGAAGTTTAATTTGACTTTTGCTGTGTAAATAAACTTCACTTGAAGAAACAAGCTGTCTTCTGTTAAAGTACACAAATAAATAACAAAAGAGTTTTACCTTTTTCAGCCTTGAGTCAAGAATAACACTTCAGGATCTGTGAAGTACTGGTTTATTCCATAAACAGTGCTGGGAGAGTGACTACTCAAAAATTTTTATAACTTTTCTTATTAATGTCATGCATGCAAAACTCTGATGTGACATGCATACACTCTCTCTTGCACACACCCACACACACTCACACACACACACACACACACACACACACACACACACACACACACACACACACACACACACACACACACACACACACACACACACACACACACACACACACACACACACACACACACACACACACACACTTTATTTTAATGTTTTTCTTTTTTTACACTTGCTAAACAGCAAAAGCACTGCTCATAGGCTCATAGGTTCATAGGTAGGTACTAGGCTATCTGTCCAAAGGCATTTATAAGCCTAAGTTGGAATGTGTTGGCTTTCGCAGCCCACTTAGATTAGTTCCCTGTGCCTCTGTCCAGCAGAGTCATTGAAGTGATCCCTGGGTTAAACCTTTTGTTTCCTATTCACTCGTCAAGGTTCCTCTTGAAGAGGGTTAGAGAGGAGCTCTGCCTAATGTAGATTAGAATCTTGTTCTAGAGAATGGGGAGTCTCTGGGACAGGAATCTATCCCTCCAGCACGTCCTATTTATTGTTGTGGTGAGGTTTAGATCCCTGGATCATGTGACTCAAGGGGATATGGTTTTCTTTAGGTGGAGCATGTCCATCAATTCTGGGTTAGACATGGTCTTGTATGTCAGGCAGAGATCATCTCTGAGTAGGGGGTATGCAACCGAGTAGAGCTATAGTTTCTTCAGTCGAGCTGCATACGGCATCTGCTTGAGGCCATGATCCTCTGGGTGAGGTACTTCTGTGGTCTTTCTGGTTGTTGCAGGTGTCTTGTAAGGTACATCCCAAATGGGGCACTGTACTCTATGATGGGTCTGATGAGTGATGCGTAGAGGGGCCCAATGACCTCTTTCGATCTGGATGCAAACCCTTTTGTGATTAGGTGGGCCACATAGAAGGATTTTCTAACCAGTTTGGCAATGTGATTATCAAAGGAGAAGTTACTATCTACTTGAGTCCCCAGATCCCTTATTATATCTTCAGTATTTAGAGGGCTACCACCTATGTGGTAGTTTGTGGGTACTTTATTTTTTCCAAAGGGGATGACTATGCACTTTTTGGCATTCAGCTTGAGGCCATGGTTTTGACACCAGGTATCTGTCTCAGTGAGACCCTTTTGGAGGATGTCTGTGTCAGCCAGAGAGTCAATTATAGCCCCTAGTTTGCAGTCGTCTGCGAACTTGGTCAGCCACAGCCCTCCTGAGCTTGCCTATACCTCTGAGAAGTATATGCCGAACAGAAGGGGTCCTAGGACTGAGCCCTGGGGAATGCCACTTGCAACATGTTTAGAGTCAGACATAGCTCCCACAACTCTTACCATGTGGGTTCTCTCCGTGAGCCAGTTGACATCCCATCTCGTGATGTAGGGGTTTATGTTCAGGCTGGTGAGCTTGTCCACAATACCTGAGTAGGGAATGGTCTCGAAGGCCTTTGCAAGGTCTAGATAGGCTTTGTGGACCACCTTTCCTTCATCTATAGCCTTGGTAACTGTCTCAAAGAAATCCACCAGGTTTAGGAGGCATGATCTGTCCTTAACAAAGCCGAACTGGGTAGGGTCCTGTATTTGGAGGTTCCCAATATCTCTGTTAATGAGATCCATGACAATGTGCTCCATAGCTTTGCAGACCTAGCTAGTCAGGCTTATATGGCGATAGTTCCTGGGATCTGCTGTGGTTCCACCTTTGTGAAGCAGAATAACCATTGCTGTGTGCCACTGTGTGGGCACCTAGCCTGTGGAGAGGCTGAGTTTAAACAGTGTGTTTAGGTGAGGGGTTAGTTCATCTGTGAGCTTGTGTAGGACGCAGCCTGGGACACAGCCCAGTCCCATAGATGCTGTGTTTTTGGTTTTGGAGAGGGGTGTTTTAACCTGAGTGTCTGTGATTACAGGGGCACTACATTCTTCTGTTATAGTTATGGGCTCTTTTGGGGGTGAGAGGGCGGTGAAGTTTGCACTGAACCTGTCTGCCAGGATGTTGGCTATATCAGTCGGTTCAGTGTATTTTGTGCCATTCTGCACTAACTCCGAGCTGATCTGAGAATTGCCACTTAGATTCTTGACATAGCTAAAGAATGTCTTGTGGTTATCTTTGGAGTCCATGGCAATTTTTCTTTTGATGCTAGCCTTGGGTGATTTTATGAGGGAACGTAGTTTCTTGCTGATACTGATTAGGGATGTCTTCCCTTCTTGGGATTTTACTCTTTTCTGTACTAGTTTCCTCCTTCTATTTTATAGCTTGTTTATGGCAGGGGTCCACCAGACAGGTTTCCTTTTCTTGGAGGAGTGAGTCTTGGTTTTGTTTGGGATAGAATGATCCATGCATTCTTGTAGGTGCCCGTAGAGTGCATTAGTGAAGGATTTTGCAGCTTGGACAGCATTATCCTTTAGCTTGGGGGATTTGAAACTTCCCACCTCGGTCTTAAGTAAAGTGAAGTTTGCTTTATAAAAGTTTTTCACTGCAGTTCCTTTGACCAGGGGTGGTGGCGGAATATGGATATCCAGAGTGATTAGTTTATGGTCAGATCTAACCAGCGAGGGGTTGACCTCTGGTGTGGAACACCGGTCGCCGATGTTGGTGATGACCAGTTCCAATATGTTGTCACATCTGGTGGGGGTGTTGACGAGTTGATCCAGGGTGTTTGAGTTTATAAATTCTAGGAAATGTTGGGCAAGGGAATTTTTACTTGAGTAGTTCTCCCAGTTAATGTTTGGATAATTGAAATCCCTCAATATCAGGTGTTTGGTAGGACCTTTATGTTTCCCAGTGTTTCCAGGAATGCAGAGTGGGGGTCCTGGGACATGGTGGGTGATCTGTAGCAAGGTATAATTTCAATAGCAGTTTTGCCCGTTGTTAGTTGCACGTGGATGATCTCTGAAACATTGTGCTGTGCCACTAACCCGGAGGTGTGGGTATCTTTGATGAATATGGATACTCCCCCGCCTTTTGTATTTCGGTCCGGGTTTTGTGGCCAAAATGTAAAGTGTGAGTTATAGCTTGGTAGTGCTGGGGTGCTCTCTGGAGCCTTAAACCAGGTTTCTGTTACTGCACATATATCAATTTTCTGCATACTGAGGAGTGTCTCGAGTGCGTGCATTTTGAGGTTTAGACTTCTGGCATTGAGAAGCATTACCCTCAGTTTTTTGTTACTTTTGCTATTTACGGCGGTGGGTTTGTCTTTTGAGCCTTGCCTAAAAAAGACACTATGATGATGGCAAGAGACTTAGCCAGTATTCGAAAGCCTAAGGGTGACAGGTGCAAGCTGTCTCTAGCGAAGCAGTGTGGCTTGTCGAGCATGTCATCCCAAGCTGGCAGACACTGGATCCCCTTTGAATGACACCAGAAGCTTAGCCAATTGTTGAAATTGATAATTTTTCTCTATACCGTGGTATCATTCTTGGTGATGGCAGGATGCTACTCAGGGTCAGGGTCATACCGGCCTGGGCTATGTGATCAGAGAGCTTCTCCATGTCTCTTTTCATGTAGTCCAGGGAGGTACAGCTCAGGTCATTCACACCAACATGGACAATGACAGAGTCATATTTGCAATTGTTCTGGAGTGACCTGAGTGCTTGTGTTATGTGGCGGATCCTGGCACCTGACAGACAGCTAAAAGTAACCTTCTCCTTGTTCAGCCTAGTGACTGGGACGTGAGTGTGCCTGACTATAGAGTCACCTATTACTAGTGTGTTGGGTATGTTATTTTGCTTTAAGGGCTGTGATTGCGTGGCACACTGGTTTTGTGAAGTATGTGTTTCATGGTTTGTGTTGGGGGGTGGAGGTTGCTTGGATGTCTGCTTTGGAGGTCTCTGTTGCTTTTGCAGATTTTTATTTAGAGCATCTGAGTATGTTTTCGTGTATTTATGTGTAAGTATAAAATAATGACAGCTGTTAGGTTTTTCAGTCTAAGCTCCATGGCAGCTTGATATGCTGCAGTGAACTGGCAGACTCATTTTTCACTGGGCATTACCTGTAGATTAACACCCTGCTGGAGAACGTTCATTCCCCAATCAGGGTGTGATCTACAGGTCGCGCATTCTCTAACAGCTAATAGAACAATGTTAAAATGAATAATCTAAACCTGAAATTCAGAATGTGCATATGTCTGCAAACTTAGAAAAAATGAATTGGTATAATTTAGATGTGACTGTTAAACTTTGTTTCATTAGCACTTAAGAATGCTTTTCCAACAAAAATGAGATTTATAGTATGTGCTGGTAATGAAAATGTAAATCCATTGCCTTTCAAAAATGTGATGTTTAAACAACATGCTGCTAATAAAAATGCACAGAAGGAATGTGATAAAATAACTGCCAGCATAGTAGAATCATCATTGAGATATCACAAGCGGACCTCTGCAGTGACCCTTTCCCTTCCTGGTCAAGTGCCTGCTCACCTGCTGATCTCCTGTGCTCTCTGGTTTCACCACAGGCAACACAGGCTGCCCTCCTTACCAGCTCCCTGAGGACAGGTAGCAGGGATCTGCCCCTTCATACCTCTTTGCCACTGTGCTAATTAATAGGGAGCTCTAGTCACTACTTCCACACATGTCACCTGGGCCACAGTAAGGGCTTTACTGGATAGAGATGGTCCAGCTTTGGTACCTGTCTTAATATGCAATGTCATGAGTGATCAGAACTTCCCTCAGTTCAAGACACTGTGCATAGTATGTTGGAGGGACCGCATTTGGACACTCTGTACTTTGAATATGCTACTAATAAAAAGGGGGAGGGGCAGCAGCAGACTGACACACTAAGAACACATAATTCTGAATATATCCTTAGTGAAAATGGTTTGTGGGAGGGCACAGCAGGTTGACAGACTGTTAAAATGTACAGTCATGATAAACAGCAAAAGGAAAGTATAGAAACATCAAAGTTAAGTAAAATATTCTTTGACTGTAAGAGACAGAAGAATTGGTATAGAATTCTGTTAGAGCAGTATAAGAAAACAGTTTTTAAGGTAATAAAATAAGTCAGTACAAACACCGAATAAGAAGAACCCCTTAGCATGTGTTCTAGAGGACTGTGAAAAGATTTGACCCATGAAAGTAATGCAGGTTGAAAGAGGAGGGAAGAGACCCATGGTGATAAACTCAGTAAGAGGAAGACAAGAAACCTGAACAGACTCATGGTTTTCCCCTTGGAATGTCACAATAGAGAGCTTGAAATCTATATTAACATTATGCTATGCAGTTACTTAGTTGTATGGAAGATTTTTCAGAGAAAGTTCATAGTTGTGCAGTGAGAGCCTCTGCTACTTGGATCACGGCTTAAAGTACTTTGCATCAGATGTTAACAGTGTCTGTTTGGCAGGAAGTTATCATTGGTGCACTGTGAACCTTGTTTTAAAAAAAAATCTTAATTTCAAAAATAGCATAATTTGCTAAACTCCTTATTACTGCTACTGTGATTTGAGAAGTTTATTAAAGGTGGAAGTGTTAGTAATTGTTCTGAAATTTAATGGCAGTGAATTCCAACTTTTGGCTATGGAGTTGGAGTAAAGGAAAACACCAGCTGCACTGTTAGGTTTGGATATATTTAGGAAGGATTTGTTACTGTAACACAATAGCCTATTATTGGAGTAGTGTATAAGTAGATTTTGAAGTACTGTTATTTTTTTCTGGCTGATTTAGTATTCAAAGGGTGAAGGTGACTTAATTATAAGCAAGTAGATTTGGTAGCTTGAGCCAGGACAGTTGTTTTAAAGCCAAAATGATGGAATCTGAAATTTGTTACTGTGGCAAACTTTGCAATTTTATTATGGCAAGTTTTGAGTTTTGCTAGGTCAGATTTCTTAATGTTTGTAAGAAATTGTGAGGTGTATAGCAGCATAGAGGTAAGATGGGTTCTTGCTATAGTGGCCTTTAAAGATTTATTTAGAAATTGTCAATTTCTGTACAGGGTTCCTATTTTTTTTGTGAACTTTTTTTATGGTCAGTGATATGTGTGCGTCGAATTTTATAGTATGGTCAATGACCACTCCAAGTAATTTTGTTTGGGAAACTGGAGAACAAATTATATGGTTTAATGATGAGATATTGATTGGTGGGAGGGTGCCTGCAGCTGTAGTTGGATAGAAGAGCATGTGTTTTGTTTTGTTACGGTTACATATAAGTTGTGCATTGTTTAGCCAAGATTCCACAGCATTAAATGACTGCAAGGTGAGTTTTTGGAGCTTTTGTAGTGTTGGAGTGGCACAAATCAGGGTGGAATCATCCGCATATTCAACTATGGAGGCAAGTGGGCTGGCAGTATGAAGATTCTTAGTAAAGATAATAAAATGTACAGGGCCCAAAATAGATCCCTGTGAAACTCCCAAAGTTACAGGCAGTAATGAAGAGAGATTCTGTTGTCATTTTACAGCTTGCTGGCATCCAGTTAGATATTGTTGCAACCAAGTAAGCGCAGAATGACTAAGTTTAAGTTCTAAGAGTGTAGTAAGAGTTTAGAATAGGGCACAGTATCAAAAGCTTTGGACAAATCAAGAAAGACAGAGGAAAGTAAACTGCCATCATTGCAATGGTGGCTAATAATATTAGTAAAGTTAACAAGGGCAGTGGTGGTACTATGATTAAGACAGAAACCATGCTGAATGTTAGATAGAAGATTGTTGGTTATTAAATAGTTTAAGTTTTGTGAATGGATGCACCTCTCAAGTGTTTTAGATAATGGTGATAGTATAGCTATTGTTCGGTAATTTGATAATTCTGTCGAGTTTCCACCTTTACGTAGTGGGATGATATGTGATACTTTCCAAATTTTAGGGACTCATTGTTCTGAAATGGATCGATTTATTAATATGGATGCTGGATAGGATATTGCTTCTGCAGAGATTTTTAGATATTTAGCAGGCAGTTAGTTGGCAGCAAGTGTAGTAGGTTTAAACCGTTTGAGATATTTAACTATGGTGTTTATTGGTACAGGTTAGAAAGAGAAGTTATTGGGATCTAGTGTGAGTACTATGTGAGTCTGGGTAGGAGAAGAATTATTGTTTGTGAGGGCTAATATGGATTCAGTGAAGTATCTGTTAAATTGCGAGCTATGCTTTCTTTAGTGTCAGTGAGTGTTGCGGAGGGAGTACTAGTTTGTCCTGGCTGTAGGATTTTTTGATGGCAGCCCAGACTTTTTGTGGGTTTGTTTGATTTTTTTGATTGAACACTGTGATAGTAATTTATTTTCTCCTGTCTAATATGTTTTTTAGCTTTATTTCATAGTTCAAGATATGTTAGTTTGTTAGTTGAAGTTTTGTTGCTGAGCCATTTCTTTCAGACCTATTTTCTAGTTTTTAACAGAGATCTTGTTTCTTTTGTTAGCCAGGGGGCATGATCAAATTGTATCCTTATTGTTATGGGGGGGGGGGGTCAAGATATTTAGGCTATTGAAGAAGGTTGAGTTAATGCATTCAAATGCAGTGTTTAAAGGAAGATCTTTGAATGGAGCCTAGTTGCATTTTTTTAAACTAGTTATGAAGTCTTGAAGTCTTAGGGGATACATTTTTCCTTATCTCAGATTTGGTAGTAGGTGGTAAGTTTACGTAGATTGATTCGGTGTCAGAGAATGTAAGTTGGAATATGGTCACTGAGGCTGTCAGAGAGACAGCCAGAATGTAGGGATAAGTTTGGCCTGTTTGTAAGCACCCAGTCTAGGATTAAATGCTTGTTTGATGTTTTGTCTACTCTAGTAAAACTTGGATTGTTTGTGAGAAACTGTGTAGGTTAATATGATCAGAGGGATTTTGGGAGAGCCAGTCCACATTAACATCACAGATTATAATTGTTTCTTGAGGGAGGGATGTTGCTGTCCAATTTAGGATGTTCATAGGTTCATAGGTTGGTACTAGGCTATCGGCCCTAGGGCCTATACAAGCCTAGCCATAACAATTCCCTGGCTATTTCTTCCCACACTATTTACTTCCCTGGACCCCTGTCTAGGGGTCTATGTGTTCTAGAGTTGTAGGCTCCCACTATGTTCAGATGTTTCTTTAGATTAATTGTTAGTTTAGTAAACAGTATTTCAGTTTTGTTAAAGTTTGGGATGGTCAGGTCTAGAGTTTCTAAACTGAGGTTGTTTTTGTAAAGGTGATACCACTAGCTCTTCTCTGTTGTCTATCTAGCTTATGTGTGTTGTATGTTGGGGGAAGTATTTCTTTGTTACAGATGTATAGTTTTAGCCAGGTTTCTGTTATAAGAGCCATGTCTGGAGTATATAGAGCAAGGATGACATGCAATTCTTGAATTTTATTCATGATGCTCCTGAGATTTATATTAAGTAGTAATGTCTGTACCTTTTCTGGGGAGAGTTAACAGTTGTTGGGGATGGGTTGGGGTATGAAGATCTAGATGGGTTAGATTTGTTTAGCGGCCAGGTTTGGAGTGAATATCCCCACTAAGTTCAAGCTGTGATACAATGTGATCTACAAATCTTAAGTATTTTGATATAAACATCATATTTCTGTGTAACGTTAGGGTAAGATTGTTGTGTGAGTATGGTAAATGGTGCATGGTTTGTGTTTGTGGGATTATAGATAGTTGGTGCTATTATTAAATGTGCATGTTTTAATTGTAATAGGTCTGGGAAGAGGGTAGTATATGTAGATAAGAGGTTATGTGAGCTGCAATGAATAGAAATAGCAGGACTGATGGGTATGAAGTTATCATATTACTTACCATGAATATTTCAGAAATGTCTAAGTTAAAGTAATAATATTATGGGTGGGTAGGAATAATTGTTAATTTTGATGTGTGGGGTATTAACACAAATAAACACCAACTGATAAAAGAAACAGCCAGCTCGGGTACAAACAACACTGAATTTAATTCCAATGACAGATTTAACGTTTTCATCCGCACAATCTCTGGTCTTCTTCAGAATAAAATGTAAAAGTTCCCAAACACTTTTAAAACACTTAAAAAACATGCCCCCATGTACCTGATTAACTTTTAAAGCAAAATGCATACCCATAAAGCAGTATTCGAGCTCATGAAAATGAATACATAATAAAGCCATAAAACCAACATGAAAAACATGAACAAAGTTATCATAGCATTCAATAATAACAATGCTAACATAGACTTCAACTTTAAATAACTTGAAATGGAGATAACATCATGGCATCATGGGTATCACCCAGCACTGACTCTAAGTTGCCACTTTAACTCCATAAATTCTAACATGATGTCATTGGGTCACCCTCCACCCGGGGGGTCATGGACCAGTCCCTCTATGACAATAAATTTAAAACTATGTGCGGAGTATGTTTTGACATGTCTGAATAAGGCATTACATTTGTCCCTCTTGTTAATATCATAACTATGTTGGCAGACCCGATATCTTAAGTGCCTGATGGTCTTACCTATATAAAAACAGGAACAGTCATTACAGACTGCCGCATACACCACCCCCTTACTGTCACAATTGAATTTCCTTTGCAACCTAATAATTCCATAACCATGTATGAACACCTCTCCACCCTCCAACACCACTTTACATTGGGTGCAGTGTCCACATTTACTCATTCTCCCTTCATTAGGACACCCCAAACTCCTTTTGATCATCATTTTGAGACAAGCTTCTTTTTTGTATACTATTTTTAGCCTGTCTCCAACCTTACTGGTAATCTCTGGGTCATGTTGGAAAATGGACCAAAATTTGTCAATGGCAAACTTAATTTCTCTAAAATGTCCATTGTAGAGCAATGCCAAAGCCTTACTATAACCCAAATTTTCTTCATCTTGCCCAACATTACTTACTACTGCTGTTTCAGTTAAACCTAAAAGGGGCTTAAATATACGAAGCTATCTCTCCCTCTTGACTTCATCAAATATTTCATATAAGAATTCTTGGGGATAACCTCTTCTACAAAACATGTCAAACAATTTGATACATTCATCCAAAAATTGACCTCATCGCTGACCATCCTCTCTCAGAGGTCATTCAACATACTTTATACAACAGCTGATCTAAACTTTACATTATGATTTGATTTTAAACTTGATTGAATGCATACATGGCCATTAAGTAAATTCTTCCACAGGTACCCAGTAAAAAATTGTTATTTTGACTCTGTCTGCATTAACATATTCTTTGCAATTACCCTTCCATTCAGTTTCAACTAATATATTTTAGAACTTGACATTCCACAAAATGAGTTTCATTATATATCCTAGCTTGTATAGATAATGCATTTCCTTCATCAGTTTTCTTATTAGACAGTAAACATTTTCTTATTTTTCTATGCTATATTCTTTCTGCATTTCTAACATAAGGTGTCGTATTCTATAATACTGGCATAGTGATAACTAAGAGACCCTGCCATCTCACTCTCAATATATCACACATTGAAGTATTGAACTGAATGGAGTGTGATGTCAGCAATGGGAGGAGTTTAAGCATACCCTTTAAAATGTTTCAGAAACAATACACAGCTTTTGACAGAAGATGTTTACTATGTGATTAAAAACTTACTAAAAGGATACTAGCTTACCAAGATATGTCTGAACCAGGGGAAACTTGGGGGGGGGGGGGCAATTACAAGAAGCTAAAACAAATATAGCATAAAATTTAAGCTATATTATAGATTATTGGAAAAGGGTTTTGAAGCTATTTTTTTTTTAATTCCCTGACTAAAAAGTAATACTAAACTGTAAGTTTAAGGTAACAAGAAACAAAAAGGATTATAGTTAAGATAATAGAAACAGGGTCAGGATTATTGGTTCATATTTCTCAACAGATATCAGCTTTTAAGAACTGTTATCTGAAATTGATTCTAAACAGGACATCTCAATAGGAGAGATAGTTATCTAAGAAAGACTTTTTAAACAATCTGAATCTCCTGAAAATAGAGAAAGATCAGGTGACAGATTACTTAACAGAGATCACTAAAAAGAATAAGACTACATGTAAGGGAGGTTAATGGGGAAAGATGAGATCAGGTAGTTTTCTCCTGAAATATATTCTTATATGGAAAGCAGTTTATTGAGAGCTTTCTGAAGTTGGCACCACTCTGTTTCAGCAGAAAGTTTGTTCTGACCTGAAAGCAAGCTATTTAGCACCATTTCTCAAAACAGAGATAGATCTTGCCTTGGTGAGTTTCTACTTCTCATTTCAGTATTGAATTATAACTGAAAACAACCAAACATATATTAGGAAGCTGATTATTTAAAAAAATTAAAAGGCTTGGCTCAAACAAGTTTTATTCATGGTCAAGCAATGTTTGATAATTGGATAAAGACAAGGACGGAAGACTATGCTGCATGTAGTGGAAACCCTGTAATGGTGGAAACCTTTGATTCTGAAAAAAATATATATTCCTGTGGTTGAATTAAGTAATTTGTTTACCACATTATAGATAATGCAACTTCATTAAAAGTTCATAGACATGATGAAATTAATATACAAGTGTGACACAACAAGGGTGAATATAAGAGCTAGATTGTCATGTATGTTTGAGGAGAATATGGCTACCAGGCAGCTTTGTCCCTTGTCCCCACTTTGGCTTGCATTTTTAAAAACATTTCAGATTTTGGGATATTAAATAAAGGAACAGTCTTACACATTTTATTTATATGCAGACTACTTATTTGTTTACCTATCAAATACTGGCTCATAGCTTGAAAGTCTTATGAAGAATTAGAAAGGCTTGGAAATGTTTCTTGATTTAAAATTAACCTGGATATAACTAAATCATTACATAATTGACTTATGAGTACCTAATGTGCATTTTTTCTTAGATGGAGTTCTCTCATAATGTTTTGGGCGAAGGGTAAAGGCTTTGATGTTCTTGTAATTACCCGTGTTGTACAGGATATAGTGGCTGCACCTACCCTAGACTTTTCTAGTGGAGGGCAAATAGAACCTGCTGTGGTAGGTAGGCATTGGCATGCTGGATTGTGAATTATACATACATACACACACACACACACACACACACACACACACACACACACACACACACACACACACACACACACACTCAGGACATTCTGATTTATGACTAGCAAGTGGTTTGGAAACAACTATATGAGGGGACATAGGTGGGATTCAAGGTATTTGTCAGCAACTGATATAAAAGAAACGAGGCTTAGTTTATACTTGGGAAGGAGTTCTTTAACTTCTTTTTGTCCTTTTTAAATGTTGTAGATGTGATTCAAGGGGAATGGTTGATTGGATGCATTGTTTCTAGACACATTGCACATGATAGACTTAAAAATTAAAAACTGATGCACAAAGTATGCATGGCAGACTTTGGCCTGGTAAATGTGAGCTGCACTTTATTGCTAATTCATTTAGATGTGACTGACACATTAAATGCCTCACAGACATCCCTCTTGACATTTTTTTTTACTGGCCTCTTTAAAGAAATTAACCAGAAATTAAAATGTAAAGAATATCCTACAGGAATAAACATGCAAGATATGACAGACGAGATTTATAAATTGAAAATTCAACTAGGAGATGAAAGTAAGAGTTAAATGGTAGTAGAGGAGACACAACAGATAAAGCATTTATCATGTGCAATAGTAAACCTGAGTTCTGAATCCAAGAACATAATCCTGGTGACATTTCAGGTAGTATATACCAGGTGTCTTTTCTTGTTCATTGTCTTTATTTATTATTTATTTACATTTATCTAAGGGGTGGTCTCACTGCAGTGCCCCTTTTCAGTGGAGGCTTGAGAAGAAAAGCTCCAATATTAAGTTCAGTCATAAAACTAAAAGATACATGAGCAATGAAGATGTAAATACGGCTTGACAGCACAGTAGATTAAACATGAGAAGGAGATGTGAAGTCATACTTAGGTTAATTAGATAGACAGACCACATCGTAGCTGACTTATGCATGAGATAAGAAAGGACAAATGTGCAATGGTTAGTATTACAAGTCTGGCTCACTTGATACTAGCTATGTAGGAAAGATGCAGTTAGGATAGTACTGAGAGAGAGAGAGAGAGAGAGAGAGAGAGAGAGAGAGAGAGAGAGAGAGAGAGAGAAGTATAATATTCTAGAAGTGAGTAGAAGTGGCTAGAGTAGGAGCAGCACCAAATATATAATATTGGACAGGCTTGGGAATTTTTCAGGACTGTGGAGAAGAGTATGTGTGGTACTCAGTAAGTAAGACAAGCATTTAAGGAGTTCTGGCAAGAGAAGCTGCAGATGTAGCTATTTTTGTTGTGGCACTGCTGAAGAAGTTTTGATTGGGTAACTTAAAGATTGATAAGAATGAGGCCTCAGTAGAGAAGAGTTGGAGATAGGTATGCTGTGGCTTTGTGTATATGAGTATCTGCAGTTAAATAAGGCTTAATCCTGTAGAGGGTACTGACTTTTGGATGTTTTTTTTTACTGTATTTTAAAGGGAGATCATATTTCATGTTTTCGCTTATTATTACTTCTAGTAGCATGGTGTGTGAAACTGTTTCAGTTAATGTGATGTTGGATTTGCTGCCATGGAATGGTTTGGGAGTTTACTAACTAAGGTTAAGGTGAAGTTAGACTTGTTGCCATTGCATGTTTTTGGGAGAATATTGGAAGAGGTTTAGGTGAAGTTGGATTTGCTGCCATGGAATGGTTTGGGAGCTCATTGGAAGAGGTTGAGGTGGAGTTGGATGTGTTGCCATGGAATGGTTTAGGAGTTTATTGGTTGTGGCTAAGGTGAAGTTAGACTTGTTGCCATTGAATGGTTTAAGAGTGAAGAGGAATACTTTGTTTTTGTGGGGGTCCAATAGAAGTTGGGAATCATTGAGCCATGCCTCTACAGAGAAGAGGGTTCCTGAGTAAGTTGTTGTAGTTTTTCAGTGAACTTACTACACAGATGACTGTTGAGTCTTCTTCATACTGTATGATTGAGGTATGTTTTGTGGCTTTCTGTAGGTCATTAATTAAAATAAAAATGAGTCTAGGATAGGCCCTGGGGGGACGCCTGCAGATATAGGAAGAATGGAGGAAATGTTGGCATTCTATTTGACTGCTTGTTGTGTGCCTGATAGATAACCATGAGAGGGATGTTCTATCTAGACCAAGGGAGATGAGTAAATTAAGATGTTTGAAAGGGACATGGTATCAACGGTTTTGTACAGATTGAGGAATACTGCTGATACTAGGCTAGCAGCCGAAGTCAATGGAAGTACAGAAATTGAGAAGTGTAAAGATGGTACTGTGGTATGGACAAAAGCCATGCTGGACAGGAGAGACAGTATTACTGGCAAGTACAGAGTTTAGAAGCTGAGAATGAATGTATATTTATAGAGTTTGGGACAGAGGACAGAGGGAAGCAGTGGGCCATTAGTTAGAAAAGTCTGTTGATTTCCCAACTTTATGAAGTAGTAAGATGTAAGAATTCTTCCTCTGTGGAAGAACATAGCTATCTTTGTTAGATGGTTAAATAAAATTCTTGGTAGGCTAAGGCAGTTCCTGCTAATTTAATATATTCACAAGGAAGATTATCAGGGGTCAGTGTTGTTAGTTTTAGTTTGAGAAGGAGTTTTTTATGATGTAAGTTTGTACAGGTTTGAGAGATATTTTGCTTGGGTGGAGGACCTCCTCTTGTAAAGATAAGGAGGAGGTTGTGTCCTTTAAGAGGAAGCAAATATTTGAACAAATAGTGTTGAATTGGCTAGCTATGGTCTCTGGTTGGTTGTTGTTGTGGGGATTAGTTTGTTAGTGCGAACAGGGTAAGTGAGTTTGTCTACTGATGAATGGAGCATTTAAATTTGTTTTTTTTTTTTGCATATGTAGTAAGATCTTCAACATTTCGTCTGGTTTCTAAGCTGTCTGTTTGGATTCAGTTTTGTTTTGTTTTGTTTCCACTATTTCCAGTCTTTGTCTTCTCTATTTTACATTAGCAGTTTTGTTTGTTTGTTTAGTTAATCAACAAGCTGGGTTAAATTTAACTATGTTAGTTCTAACTGGAGTATGGTTGCTGAATATACCAGCAAAAGTTATATCAAACAAGGATATGGCTTCATCTAGTGATAGCGTTACTAGCTGTTTCCAATTGATGATTTTAAGACACTAGTAAAGGTATCTTTATTAAAGCTGGTTGTGTTTCAAGATAGGTTACAGCTGTGAGTTTTTTGGGTGGCAGTATTGTTTCTTACAGCAAAGGTGGGTAGGTGGTCACTTAGATTGCCTGGAAGGGAGCAGATGGAAGTAATCTTAGACATTCAGAAATAATGGGGTCTAAATTATATCATTGAACTATCACTTTAACAAATGGCATTTCATCAGAAATGCTGTTCATCGAACCCTCCCCACACCCTCACTAATTATATATACCAACTCCAAGATCGCACTACAGTGAGGAAAGGGCAAGATTCCCAAACACTACCTTAATGCAGTTTCAGTAAGAACAGTTCAACAAACAGCGTGTTCAACAAAATACTGTTTGAAATGCCATTCAATGAACTGTTCTTTCAATGATATAACAAGGACCTGTATTAAAGTTTCTCACTATGATATTTTCTTAAAAATTAATGGAGGAAAGCATAGATAAGAGTTCCACAGCTGTGCGATGTTATTTCCTGGGGAGGGTTCTTCCACTTTAATGTAATTAACAGGATAATTTGATTTTCCAGCAGTGTTTCCCTTCCATGTTTAGGTTTCCTGTTGTTGATTGGGAAGTTAGTAATATTCACAAAATAATAAAAAAGAGAGGAATTTTAGATTAGAAATCATGGGAGAAGTATATCTAACACTACTAGTGACTATACAGCTAATGAGAAATAGCAGTTCAGAGTTAACTTACTGCCATAGCTAGAAGGGGAAGAGGATGAGGACGAACGATTGGTGATGGTGAGCATAGAAACGACCCTGGAAGGTGACATCAGAGTATTGGGGGGGGGGGGGCAAAATGCATATAGCCAACACTATGGAGTCAAAGATAGGATAGAAGGTAAAAGCAATAAAAAGGAAGGTAAAGTCAATCACAAGAAAAGAGAATAAGGAACGAAATTAGACAATGACTGAGTAGGGTTGCCACCTTTTCAAATGGCCAAAGTGGGACATTTTTGGTACAAACATCAGATTTTACAGGCCGACACATACCCACGGCCAGTACAAAGGACAGAACTTAACTTTTTTGCCTAAATAAAAGCTTATTCTTGTAGCAGTTTAGTTGCTTATTCTGTTTCTTATAACATTTAGGTATTTCAGAAACAGAATAACTGTTTTATGCAACTATTACATAAAATATAAGAAATAATTTTGTCCTAAAATCTCAGGACATTTGCCATTTTTACAATTTTTTGTCAGGACACAACTGTCCAAAGAGGGACTGTCCCTCGCAAAGTGGGATGGGTGGTAACCCTATGATTGAGTTGTTCACAATAACAGAGCTAAGAGAGTTGGAAAAAAGGTAAAGAGAGTGTATACAACAGAACAACTATGCCTGCACTGGAAACAGGCAGAAAAAGTTCAGGAGGTAAAGGCCAGTCTGAAATATGGTAACTGAAATATGCAGAATTGTTCACAGCGACCCTGTACAGCCATTTAAATGGTTGCATATAGCCCAAAAATCATGGCTACAATCAGGAAGAGCAACTTTCATAATTATAACAGCTCTTTAATTAAACTAAACAGAAAGTTAAGAGGGCTAATTAAGTTCAACAAGGCAAATTACAAGATCAAGATAGTCTCACAGGCTATAAACAACCACCTGGACGTCTACAGCTATGTCCAAAACCTTAAAGGCAGCACCCAGCAATGTGCTGAACTGGTAGTCAATGGTGTCATCTTCACTGAGAAGAGTGACACAGCATATTTGCTGGCTGACAAATTCAGCTAAAATGTCACCACACATTCCCTTCCTCTGCCTCACACCCATTAAATGCCTACTAGCATAACCCCTCACAACTATTGACAGGGAGAAGGTTCTAGCAGCACTAACTAAGGTCAAAAACATAGTCTCAGTGGGCCCTGACAGATTCCAGGATGCTTCCTATTCATACCACGAGTCACGTTTCAACTATAGTCTCAAAACAGGCTTTGTACTATGAGAATTGTGGACTGCAACAGTTATCCCACTTCACAAGGGTGGGCCATCAACTGACCCCAAAAACTATACACCTATTAGCCTGACTAGTCCAATATGCAAAGCCATTGAGCAATTATCATGGAAATGATCTGCAAGACACAGGCAATCTTCAGACACTGGACCCAACCCAGTCAAGGGAAGGTCATGCCTACTAAACCTGGTGGACTTCTTTGAGAAGGCTACCAAGGCAATGAATGAGGGGAATATGCTGCACACTGCCTAAATGGATCTGGCTAAGGAGTTTGATACCATACCACACCACACTCAGGTATTTGACAAACTCACTGAACTGGACATAAACCCCTATATAACTTGCTAAATTTCCAGCTGGTTCACATATAGGACCCAGTGAATCTACCTCTACTAAGAGACCTGTCACCAGTGAGGTACCTCAGGGCTCTGGGGCTGGGACCAAGCCTATTTGACATCTAACTCTCAGAGGTAAAGGATAATGTCAAGGGTCTTCAGCTGACCAAGTTCGCAAATGAGTGCAAATTGAGAGCTATCATAGATTCAACCCATGACAAAAATATACTCTTACAATAGGGTCTAATGCAGTCAAATGACTGGTCCCAAAGTCAAAGATTACAACTCAATGTCAAGAAATGCATTATAGTGCCTTTGGGGGAAATTGTCACATGGAGTAATTACTCCATTGATAAGACATCCCTAAGAGTTGAACCAGTAGTCAGGGATCTGAGAACATATGTTCATAGGTTCATAGGTGAGTACTAGGCTAATGACCCTGGAGCCAACACAAGCCTAGCCCAAGACCAAACCCAGACGTCCTGTTGCTGAATGTTAGTTCCCTGTACCCTATCAAGCAAGGCTGTTGAAATTATCCCTGGGGTGAATTTCCTGTTACCCATCCACTCATCAAGATTTTTCTTGAAGCGGGCCAGTGAGGTGCTCTGCTTGACATGAATGGGGAGTTTTTTCCAGAGTAGAGATAGTCTCTGGGTTAGGAACCTGTCCCTCCAGCAGGTTCTGTTTATTGTGGTGATGAGGTTGAAGTCCTTGGACCGTGTGGTATGGAGAGATTGAGTCTTTCTTAGATGAAGCATGTCTAGTAACACCAGGTCCGACATGGCTTTGTAAGCCAAGCAGAAACTGCCTATAAGTAGGCAATATGAGATGGAGTATAGGTGTAGTTTTTTGAGTCTGTCTGTGTAGGGCAAGTGTTTGAGTCCTAGGATCCTCTTTGTGAGGAATTTCTATGGCCTCTCCAATTGTTGCAGGTGTCTAGTGAGGTACATGCCAAAGGGGGCATTGTACTCCATAATGGGTCTAATGAGGGATGAGTAGAGAGGGATTATGACCTCCTTCCTGGATGAGAAACCCTTTGTAATGAGGTGTGCCACATAGAAGGACTTTCTAACTACAGTGGCCACATGGTTGTCGAAGGAGAGGTTGTTATCCACTGGTGTCGCTAGATCTCTTATCACATCTTGGGAGTTCAGAGGGCTACCATCAATGTGGTAGTTCAGGGTATCATGTTTTTTCCCAAAGGGGATGATGATGTCCTTTTTGGCATTGAGCTTTTGACCATGGTTCCGGCACCAGTCATTGGTGTCAGTGAGACATTTTTGTAGGATGTCGACATCAGCTTGAGAGGCAGTAATGGCTCCTAGTTTCATTCATCTGCGAACTTGGTTAACCAGAGTCCTTTGGTTTTGGCCTGAACTTCAGAGAAGTATATACCAAACAGGGGAGGACCTAGGACTGATTCTTGTGGGACGCCACTTGTGACTGCCCAGTAGTCAGATTTGGAATCTGCTACTTCACCCTGTGGGTTCTGTCCATGAACCAATTGGCTAGCCATCTTATGATGTAGGGGTTGATGCTTAGGTTGGTTAGTCTGTCAATGATCCCTGAGTGGGGGATAGTATTGAAGGCCTTGTCCAGATTGAGGTAGGCTGTATGGACTGCCTTGCCTTCATTGACCACTCTGATGACAGATTTGAAGAAGTCTATCAGGTTGAGCAGACATGATCTGCCCTTTACAAACACAAACTGTAAGGGATCCGGGGTTTGAAGGCTTCCTATATCCTTATTTATGAGGTCCGTAATGATGAGCTCCATGGCCTTACAGATCAGACTTGCCAGGTTGATTGAGTGGTAGTTTCTTGAGTCAGTAGTCACTCCCCCTTTGTGGAGAGGAATGACTGTAGCATTCAGTGGGGACAACGCCTGAAGTGAGGCTGTGGTTGAACAGGGCATTCAGGTGAGGTGCCAGTTCCCTTTGTAATTTGTTTAGCACACAGCAAGGTATGTTATCAGGTCCCACAGAGGCTGTATTTTTGGCTTTGGATAGTGTGGCTTCAACCTGAGCAGCCATGATATTAGGGATTTGGCATTCATCAGGTATTGGGATGGGCCCTTTTGGGGGTGAGGGCAGGTAACGTTTGCAATAAACCTGTCCGCCATGATGTTGGCAATATCTGTTGGTTCAGTATAAGTGGTGCTGTTGTGCAGTAGCTCAGGGCACCCCTGCATATTGTTATGCAGGTTCTTGACGTAACTAAAGAATGCCTTGTGGTTATCTTTGGCATCTGTTGCAATTTTGTTTTCATAACTAGCTTTGGAGGCTTTAATAAGGGATCTCAGTTTTTTGCTGAGACTTACAAGGGATTTTTTACAGTCTTGGGACTTAGCCCTTTTCTGCAACAGTTTTTTCTTCTGTTGTAGAGTTTGTTAATGGCAGACACCTAAATGTATACTGTAACATAAATAAAAAAGTAATCTGAGCTTTCACCAGCATGTGACCAACACAGTAAGAAAATCATTCTATTTTGTCTAACTTATAAGTAAGGGCATGGCATCTGTGTCCAAGGAAGTCATAGTTCCACTTTATTTGGCTCTTATCAGAAGCATCATTGAATGTTATGCCTCTTTCGGCATATACCTCACCAGCAGGTGTAATAGTTGAAATGTCCAAAAAGGTTCCTTATTAGGAGGATCCAGGATATAAAGACAATGTCCTATACAAATTGCCTTAAAGCCCTATCTGTATATATGGTCTCCTACGAGTTACTGAGAGATGATCTATACCTAGCATACAAGGTATCCATAGATCCAGGTCTGTTGGACATGTTGCACATCTGAAAAAAGAAGAGCATCAGAACCATTAGATCCAAGGATTTAAATGTTTCTTTTGACATAAGTAAGACATGTTGGCATGTATCTCAGAGGTTTCCCATGTTCTGGAACAGGCTCTCCATGCATGTGAAGTCCATCCCTGACACTATTTCAGCATAACCTTGACCAATGGATGGAAAATCAGAAATTCTTTCCTAGCTTGGCCCCCATGTCTCTGATGAACAGGGGCAGACAGAAATGGCCAACTAATATGACTCCTCCACATAACCTCTAGAAACTTCCTAACTAATATAACACCTCCTAATAAACATTCATGATACACAGCAAGGCTTACAAAGGCCCCTGTAGATGTTAGCCTTGTATACACTTATGAACCTCTGAAATCCTTTCAACATTGCAAGGAGTACCCAATAATAAAACTAAGCAGCTTAGATTCTTACATAGGCACCCGTATGTATAATTATTGTCCCAAAGTGTGCTGAGTCTGGCCCTACAAAATAATAACTGAGGGAAGAGGTCCACAAGTAATTGTGTTCAATACTGCAGCCATAAGATGTCAAAGAGTGTGTGTGGGGGGGCACCTCACATGTAGAAAAGAAGGAGAGGATACTGTTTTTGATACCTTCTAGTGTTAGATCTGTATAATTTTGAATTTTTTTGCCAGTATTTACCAGTATGCAGATATTACTTCAAACTTATATTATGCTCTTAGTTTACAAATGGAAATATGTCAATCCCTTTCTCAAAATCTTTTTATAGGAAATATGTCAGGCATGGATAAGTGTATCATACTGCTTTAAAGGCTTTCTTTGCTATTGCATTATGTATTTCTGAAGTTCCTCTTTTTTAGAATTTCAGGAAGTTGGCAGATGAAGATAATATTATCAAAAAAGCTAAACCACTGAGAGGAAAGTGGCGTCTCTCATTTTATTTATAAGGATGCAAAAAAAATGGTAAAGGCTGGTAACTGTTTTCTATATATTTTTATGTAAGTCATAACAATATCTTAAAGGGATTAAAATGTAGCATCCTAGAGTCTGGTTGGCCTGGTCATGAGCTTGTGAACAATATTTATTTGATCCCCAAAACCACAAGGCAAATTTCTCAAAAGCTACTTTCAGCAAGTCTGTAAAAGTTTTTTTTGTCCTGTAGAGATTCTTGCATCATATCTGATTCTAAATGCAGTAATACTGTCTTAAATTGTGTTGGCATATGATGCATTATAATTTACTATCAGTCCTGACATTTCTCCTGTGCTATCTAGTGGTTAAGGAAGACAGAAAACATCTATATCAGGGCCCTTACTAATGCTTAATAGATCACTTTTCAAACTGAATGGGAATCTTTGAGGCAAATATTTGGAGTTTAGTAATTTCACTAGTATATGTGTAACCAGAAATTCACACTCCTCACTGGTAATTGCCTGTGTATAGTTACCTTTAGCCCACAAAAGGTGTTCCTTCTATGAAAGTTGCTAGAATGCAGTGCTAAGTACTGTCACTTTCTTTTCCCTTACATGACTGCGTGTAAAAATAATGGCTATTCATGTAAGTGCAGGTGGACATTCAAGGAAGCCTCTTTGAGTCCAGCACTAAGATGAGGTCAACTGCTCCACTATGAGCAACCACATCTCACTTAATTACCGCATGAGTAAGACTATATTATCTATATCACCTATATCTATTTCTATATCTATAAATATGTCTGTATCTATATCATATCTATATATATATATATATATATATATATATATATATATATATATATATGGATCTACCTCAGAAGACTGACAGACCATTTGATCGACATTCATTTGGTCGACAGCTCATTTGGTCGACAACCAGTATTCAAGGCACATAACAGGGATTTGCCCCCCTCCCCAATGTTGTGCGACCCTGGAGTTGGTATATATAGTTATGGCAGATGTGAGGGGCACAGCGCCACCACATTGGGGGGTGTGGGGGCAGAGCCCCTCACCTATTTACTTTTAAAATGTGTAGTTTTTGTTGAATTTGTCATGTTGTAAAGGAAAATAGGTGAGGGGCTTTGTCCCACACACCCCCCAATGTGGAGGGCTGTGCCCCCCACTCCCCAACTATATATATCAAATCCAGGGTCACACAACATTGGGGAGGGGGACAAATCCCCAGGTTTTTGCCATGAATACTGGTTGCCGACCAAATGACCCGTCGACCAAATGAATGTCGATCAAATGGTCTGTCGATCTTCTGAGGTAGATCCGTGATGTTATGTGTGTGAGTATGTATGTGTCTGTGTATGAGTATGTCAGTGTCATCTCTAGTGGTATTGTTAGGGAAAGGGATCTTCTTAAGTTAATGTGTAGGGTTAGGACTAGGGTCTAGGTTAGGATTAGGGGCAAAGTTAGGGTTAGTGGAAGGGTTAGGGTTAGGGGAAGGGTTAGGGGAAGGGTTAGGATTGGGGGAGGGTTAGGATTAGGGGCATGGTTAGGATTAGGGGCATGGTTAGGGTTGGGGCAGGGTTAGGATTAGGGGCATGGTTAGGGTTAGGAGCAGGGTTAGGGTAAGGGTTATGGTTAGGATTTGGGGCATGGTTAGGGTAAGGGTCAAGGTTAGCATGTGTAAGTAAGATGAGGCAGGGGGGTACAGATTTTTATTCTACTCCAAGTCTAGCCTCTATGACTGGACAATAGAAATCCTTTAGGCTCAATGTTCTGAGCATCAATCAACTTTTCAGTGACAAATGATAGGGTTCCTGAAATCAGTACCGAGAATGTTTTCTATATTAATCAAACTTAGGCAGCTCCAGTCACTTTGACTGAGGTTTGCTATGAAAATTTGTAGAAACCCACACTAGTACACCAGGTCCCAGTCGGTTGAGGTGTTCCTACCTCACCTCCCCCTGAAAGGCTTGTAAAAGCACATAGGGTCAATCCGGGAATAACAACAAGTAAGGAAAACTTTCCCAACCATGTAACTTGTTTTAATAAGGTGTTCCTACCTCACCTCCCCCTGAATGACTTGTAAAAGCATATACGGTCATTCCAGGAATAACAAGTGCGGAAGACTTTCCCCACCATGGAACTTGTTTTAATAAGGTCAATATCCACTAAAATACCTTGCCACCTGTAAACCTAACAAACTGGGTCCAAAAAAGCACTAGTGAATGTCCCCATAAATCCCGCTTGTAATCCGTTTATGCTGATAATCATTAGGTTAGAAGGGTTAGACTTTCCTGTAGCCTTCTTTCTTCCCCAATTAAGGTAAAAACAGTGTGCTTTCTACTGTTCAACAGACGAGCGTACTGTGCTCTGCACCTCCAAACAGTGCATTTCTCAATAAACTAAGTGAAACAAGCGTGCTACAAAAGGGAATTGGAAAACGGGCTGTCTGCATTGCAAATTGAGAAACCGGCATGGAACTGTGCAGTATTTAACAGTAGGGCCTAGGAACAGACTATTGGGCATATAAAAAGAAATAAAAAGAGCGTGCTTGCAACTCATACCTGCACATGCTGCCTCTAGGCATCTACTTTACTGGTTTAGCCCGGTTCAGCCTTTCATCTCCCCCCTCTCTCAAGTAATCAGTGGTTACATAATCACTTACCTGACCAGCCATTTTCAAATTAACCAGTGCATCAGCTCCCAGTCGGTGGAGGTATGTTCACTTACTTATGTATTTAATTCTTGTTTCTTTATCTGAGGTCAATGTACTAACTGTTTACTGCATTTACTCGCAAACTGAAACCTTGATGAATTAAGGCATGTTTATTGGTACTGGCTGCTACAAATTACTCACAAACTGCTATTGATATTGTATCCATTTATTGTCGTTTATATTGACTTAGTGGTTTGTCCTGGTTTGCCATTGATAAGGGACAGAAATAATGAATATTAAGTGAGCCCTTAAGGCAGATATATAGGAAAGAGTGCTGCTGTTTGCTAATACTAAAAGGTGCATGTGGACTTGTTTGATAACCATGTATACTGAATGTTTGAATGATTACCTCTGTTCTTGGGTGCTGCTGTTTGCTAATACTAAAAGGTGCACGTGGACTTGTTTGATAACCATGTATACTGAATGTTTGAATGATTACCTCTGTTCTTGGGTGCTGCTGTTTGCTAATACTAAAAGGTGCACGTGGACTTGTTTGATAACCATGTATACTGAATGTTTGAATGATTACCTCTGTTCTTGGGTGCTGCTGTTTGCTAATACTAAAAGGTGCACGTGGACTTGTTTGATAACCATGTATACTGAATGTTTGAATGATTACCTCTGTTCTTGGGTGCTGCTGTTTGCTAATACTAAAAGGTGCACATGGACTTGTTTGATAACCATGTATACTGAATGTTTGAATGATTACCTCTGTTCTTGGGTGCTGCTGTTTGCTAATACTAAAAGGTGCACGTGGACTTGTTTGATAACCATGTATACTGAATGTTTGAATGATTACCTCTGTTCTTGGGTGCTGCTGTTTGCTAATACTAAAAGGTGCACGTGGACTTGTTTGATAACCATGTATACTGAATGTTTGAATGATTACCTCTGTTCTTGGGTGCTGCTGTTTGCTAATACTAAAAGGTGCACGTGGACTTGTTTAATAACCATGTATACTGAATGTCTGAATGATTACCTCTGTTCTTGGGTGCTGCTGTTTGCTAATACTAACAGGTGCATGTGGACTTGTTTGATAACCATGTATACTGAATGTTTGAATGATTACCTCTGTTCTTGGGTGCTGCTGTTTGCTAATACTAAAAGGTGCACGTGGACTTGTTTGATAACCATGTATACTGAATGTTTGAATGATTACCTCTGTTCTTGGGTGCTGCTGTTTGCTAATACTAAAAGGTGCACGTGGACTTGTTTGATAACCATGTATATTGAATGTTTGAATGATTACCTCTGTTCTTGGGTGCTGCTGTTTGCTAATACTAAAAGGAGCACGTGGACTTGTTTGATAACCATGTATACTGAATGTTTGAATGATTACCTCTGTTCTTGGGTGCTGCTGTTTGCTAATACTAAAAGGTGCACGTGGACTTGTTTGATAACCATGTATACTGAATGTTTGAATGATTACCTCTGTTCTTGGGTGCTGCTGTTTGCTAATACTAACAGGTGCACGTGGACTTGTTTGATAACCATGTATACTGAATGTTTGAATGATTACCTCTGTTCTTGGTATAGTACTAATAATCATATCCCCTCAATAGGTGTTCCTACCTCACCTCCCCCTGAAAGGCTTGTAAAAGCATAGAGAGTCATTCCGAGAATAATAAGTACAGAAGACATTCCCCACCACAGAACTTGTTTTAATAAGGTGTTCCTACCTCACCTCCTCCTGAAAGGCTTGTAAAAGCATATAGGGTCATTCCAGGAATAACAATTACAGAAGACTTTCCCCACCACGGAACTTGTTTTAATAAGGTGTTCCTACCTCCCCTCCCCCTGAAAGGCTTGTAAAAGCATATAGGGTCATTCCGGGAATAACAAGTACAGAAGGCTTTCCCCAACACAGAACTTGTTTTAATAAGGTGTTCCTACCTCCCCTCCCCCTGAAAGGCTTGTAAAAGCATATAGGGTCATTCCGGGAATAACAAGTACAGAAGGCTTTCCCCACCACGGAACTTGTTTTAATAATGCGTTCCTACCTCACCCCCCCTGAAAGGATTGTAAAAGCATAGAGAGTCATTCCGAGAATAATAAGTACAGAAGACATTCCCCACCACAGAACTTGTTTTAATAAGGTGTTCCTACCTCACCTCCCCCTGAAAGGCTTGTAAACGCATATAGGATCATTCCAGGAATAGCAATTATAGAAGACTTTCCCCACCACGGAACTTGTTTTAATAAGGTGTTCCTACCTCACCTCCCCCTGAAAGGCTTGTAAAAGCATACAGGGTCATTCCGGGAATAACAACAAGTACGGAAGACTTTCCCCACCACGGAACTTGTTTTAATAAGGTGTTCCTACCTCACCTCCCCCTGAAAGGCTTGCAAAAGCATATAGGGTCATTCCAGGAATAACAACAAGTAGGGAAGACTTTCCCCGCCACAGAACTTGTTTTAATAAGGTGTTCCTACCTCACCTCCTCCTGAAAAGCTTGTAAAAGCATATAGGGTCATTCCAGGAATAACAAGTACGGAAGACTTTCCCCAACATGGAACTTATTTTAATAAGGTCAATATCCACTAAAATACCTTGCCACCTGTAAATCTAACAAACTGGGTCCAAAAAAGCACCGGTGAATGTCCCCATAACTCCCGTTTGTAATCTGCTTATGCTGATAAGCATTAGGTTGGAAGGGTTAGACTTTCCTGTAACCTTCTTTCTTCCTCAATTAAGGTAAAAACAGGGTGCTTTCTATTGTTCAACAGACAAGCGTAGTGTGCTCTGCACATCTAAACAGTGCATTTCTCAATAAACGAAGTGAAACAAGCATGTTACAAAAGGGAATTGGAAAACAGGCTCTCTGCTATGTAAATTGAGAAGCAGGCAGGGAACTGTGTAGTTTTTAATAGTAGGGACTAGGAATAGAGTATTGGGCATATAAAAAAAAGTGTGCCTGTAACTCATTTAACAGCAGGGCTTAGGAACACAGTATTGGGCATATAAAAAAAAAAGCGTGCTTGTAACCCATACCTGCACATACTGCCTCTAGGCATCTGCTTTACTGGATTAGCCCCACTCCGCTCGCTTTGCTCACTCCGCGCCCCAACCTGTCCCCATATCCCACCCTCCCTTGGTAGTACTACATTTATAGTACCACTGGCATGCCCCCTTAATTAGATAACCAACTACATGTGCTCTTAGAACCCAGCAAACTCCGAGCACAATAATACACCCTCTATCCACTCCACTATCCATATTAACCCACCATAGCTATTCTGTTATCTCTAATCTTTTATCCAATACCATAGTAACCCACCCATAGCTATTCTATTCTCTCTAATCTTTTATCCACCACATACACTCAATACAGACCCTACCCTAGCAATTTACTATGACTCCAGCTAAAATACTAATGCTGCTACCCTTAATATTCATTCCTTATCACCTAGGTTCCTATGAATATGTATAGCATCTTAAAAGCCAATACCCAAACTCTTAAACAGACACCAACCCAGCATTTAATAAGTTTATCCACCACACAACCACCCCATCTCCTAATTCCTCACCCCCCAATTACCATCACCCAACTAACTATTGCTACATTAGCTTAAAAACCAAAAGCTACAAAAAAATCATAAACAAATTTTTAAGACTCATAAGCAGCTTAAAGAATAATCTTATGAAGGATGGAGGCATCCACCCCAACCCTGGCTCATCCACAACAATAGACCCAAGCACACCGTCTAACAACCCAATGTGTACTACCCAGATTGATAGACTTCCAAACTAATTTCTGGTCTGTCATCTCAACATCAGAAGCCTAAATAACAAGATCCATAGCCTACATGGACTATTAGCTATTCACTCCTCTGATATCCTCTGCCTCACAGAAACCTGGCAAAAAACAATAACCAAAGATAATGAAATAACCCCCCCCCCCCACAGTACAACATCCTTAGACTGGACTGGATCTCCAGGAAAGGTGGCAGGGTAGCTGTACTATACAAGTCTATCCTAATAATAACCATTGACACCCATCAGTCTCCCCAGTTTGGCAATGCAGAAATTTTCATGACCAAATTAATAATAAACAAAAATAAATGCAGATACATTGTCTGCATTTAAAATCCACCCGGCAAGAATGATAATACTCTAGAAAATATCTTACATTGGCTAGCTTCTAACTATCCCTAGGAAACCATTGTCTTGGGGGACTTTCTTCTGTTTTTGTCCTTCTCTACTCCTGCATTACTCACAATTCTTCTGTCTCTTCATTTTACAGTGGCTCTACCCCCTGGTACTCCCTCTGTGCATAGGTTAGAAATGGAAGCTACAAACCACGACCAAAAAAAAGGAATATCTCCTCCCATTACTATGTGAAGACTCCGTTCTGCTCTGTGCGCCCTACTGTGCACTTACCTCATCACTCAAGTGAATTGCTCAGTGTATGTTGCCTTATTATCTAAGCACATAACTGTGTTTTATTTTCTGCTCATTTACCCTGCGAGTGTGCCTTCTTGCCTACAGCAGCTGACCCCCTCCTGATATTATTTTATCAACCAAATGTATACAGTGGGTCACCATTTCTGTACGATCCTTACTAGCAGTCATTTCTCCTGTCACCACTAGGTGGCACCACATACCCAGGAATTAGCCTATACTCACGGTATTTCTCTTCCTGAGATTTACTTTAGGAATAGACCCTTTTTTCAGTTTTTCTGATCTCCTGCTGTTGCTTCCCCTCTTTTTTTACTGCCCATGTTGCCTTATCATGTTTTGCTTTAAGGCACGCTGTTTCTGCCCTACCTTATACCTCAGCTGCTGTCTCTTTAGCTTACTGATTGGTTTTCCTCTCTAGCCTTTGACTTTCTGGGTCTACCTGCTCCATTTGCACTGCAGGCTCACTCCACTCCCCTACCCTACCCCAAATTCCACCCACCCCTACTACACCTAAACTTATACCTCTAAGAATACACCCCCTCCCTTACAACCCTATCCCTAACCTTTTCTCATTACCCTATTATACACTTATCACATATCACTTACTTCCCCTCATTAACAAACTCACTAGATAGAGCCTTCCTCCACATCCTCTCTTATCCCATACCCTTTCTCTTTACATTTATTTCATCCCCACTCCTTATCTCCACTTTACCTGTATCTTACACCTCACAATGGCTATCATTCCTATGTCCAAACATAAAAGGTGCTCCTTTTCACTATTCTTCCTTTTCTATCTATATCTTATATACTTTCAGCCTATGAACATCTCTGTATCTCTGAACTTTACCACCCATCTCAGCATACTTCACTAATAACACAGCCATCCTCCTATAACCATATAAACTTAACATCAATACCCTCCTACCTGCTTCCTAAGTATCACAGACTTGCTCATATTTCTTACTTACAATCCAGAAAATCTCTGTATATCTTCTCCAAAACTTTAAAGATTGCAATCAGACCTCGTCTGCACCTCCTATTAGATGGTGATATTCACCCCAACCCTGGCCCTAACAATTTAGATAACACTAATCCCCTCACCTTCATTCCCTCCACCACTTACTCCCAAGCAAGACCTTCTAACTCTCTCCTTATAGCACATCTGAATATACGTAGCATAAATAATAAAGTAGCCTACCTTCATTCACTTCTAGATATGCATTCTTCTGACATCTTATGCCTTACAGAAACATGGCTAAAACCATCAACCCAGGATAACGAAATTGCCCCACCTGGATATACTATTCTGAGAATAGATCGCACAACCAAAAAAGGTGGTGTAGCTATCCTTTTAAAATCTAGGCTACAAGTTACTACTTTTGATATGCAGCTCCCTACTAGTAGTAATGCTGAAATCATTACAGCAAAGCTACAAATCAATACATTTAAAGCCATTTTTTTAATATGTTCCTACCTTCCTCCAGGAAATAACATCAATACCCTTAAAAATATCCTTTACTGGCTCTCTACTTACTTACCTCAAGAAGCCGTAGTACTGGGCGACTTTAATGGACTGGACTACCTGTATTTCACCTAACCCAACAACCCATATAAACCTATATGGCTTTACCCAAATAATTACTTCCCCTACTAGAATCCATAAACCTAATAACAAAGAAAGCACCTTAGATTGGATCCTTGTTAACAACCATCCCTTGTCTTATAAAACAGGCACCCTTCCAGATGACATTAGTGACCACTCTCTAATCTTTGTATGTAGACAAAAGATCAACATTCCTAACTTATTTAGAACTACTCGATTTAATAAAAAAATTGAATCAAGAAAGCTTCCAAACCGAACTTACGGCACGTGACTGGTCACCTCTAAAATATCTTCAACTTGAGGAAGCAGTGTTACACTTCAACACCAAATTCCTACAAGTCTTAGACTACCATGCCCCTATTCGATCCATCAGAAATAGCATAAAAACTGCTCCATGGCTTACAAATGAAACTAGACAAAAAATCACATTAATAAATAAAATTTGGGCCAAATGGAGAACTACTAAAAATCCAATAGACCATATAAAATTTAAACAGCTGAGGAACTCTACTAAAACTTCTGTACTTCGTGACAAGAAAAACTTTTACTTTCAACTCCAACAAACCCACAAGTATAAACCACAAAAGTTCTGGTCAGGTATAAACAAGCTCTTACATCCAGGTCACTCCAAAACACCAACCCCAACAGGCTCCACCCATGACAATCCTAAACTTATTGCTAATGCCTTCAATACCTTCTTTACTGATGCCATCAAGTCCCTAGCCAATTCTTTACCACCTGTTACCACTAATTTGTCACCCACTATAAGTAACTTATCTCCCTCAATTCATCTACAACCTATACCTACATCTTTTATCTGCACCCTTCTCCAAAGACTTAAACTAGGCACCCCTTCAGCTGACTTCCTACCAGCTGAATATCTACATAAACAGCAAAAGTCATAGCCTATCCCATTTCCATACTTATAAACAGAATAATTACCGAATCCCATCTATCTGGAAAATCTCCCATATCATTCCTCTTCACAAGGGTGGTGACTCTACTGACTCTCAAATTTTCGCCCTATAGTCCTACTCTCTCCATTATCAAAAATAATGGAGAAGTGTATCCACCAACAACTACTCAACCACCTTCTCCTCAATAATTTACCTGCCAGCTGTCAGCATGGCTTTAGACCATTCCACAGCACAACGTCTGCCCTTCTATCCTTTTCTGATTGCATTAACTAAAATCGTAATGACAACTCCCTATCTTCTGCACTCTTTATTGACCTCTCAAAAGCCTTCAATATGGCTAACCATTACCTTCTTTTGGATATACTTAAATCTCTCTCACTTGATACACAGGCACTACTCTGGTTTAAGTCCTACCTAGAATACAGACAACAAGCTGTACTCTGGGACAATGAACTTTCCACATTCCTTCCTGTTTCCCTTGGTGTTCCTCAGGGCTCTATTTTAGGCCCTCTCCTATTCTCCATTTTTATTAATGATCTAAATCTAACAATTCCTTAAGCTACCTGCATACGATATGCAGATGAGTCAACATTAATATGCTCTGCTATTTCCTTACCAGAACTCCAATCCCTTACCCAGAATGTATTCAATAAAGTTGAAAGTTGGTTCCTACAGCACTGCCTTCTCCTGAATGCCAGAAAAAACAAAATTATTGCTCTTCAATCCTACAATAAAGTCCTCTCAATTGGACCTTACAGTGACATCAAATAATGGTACTGTAACAGAACCAACCACCAAACTCCTAGGTGTGACAATAGACCATAACCTTACCTTTGACTTACACATCAGTGCCACCATAAAATCAGTTAACAGAAAGCTAGGCACTCTTTACAGAATTAAACCCTACCTTACCCCTGCAGCCAGAATTACTATTGCCCATACCCATCCCATCTCTACCCTCCTCTATGCCTCTCCCATTTATACTAATCTTTCAAAAGTCAACCTCAACAAACTGGCAGTCACCTATAACAACACAGCCAGATTTGCCACCAACTCCCCATTTAGAACCCACCACTGTCATAATCTAAAACAACTGTGATGGCTAGAACTCCAAAATCAACTATTTCAACAACTTACTATCACACACAAGATCCTATATCATCCTACCAATACTCCAATACTAACTAGTCTTATCACCCCCTACAAAAATCTCGCAACTCTTCGTTCAGCCAATAGGTTACTAGTAACTATACATAAATCTAAAAACAAATCTAGGGACACACTGTTCTCAAACACTGTAGGGAAAGCTTGGAATCTGCTCCCCAGGGAACTCTCATTTCTCTCCTCCACATCTCTATTCAAAAAGCAACTTAAAGAATATCTTCTAACTCAGTGGCTATGCCCTTGTATAAATCCTGACTAAACTCTCCTCCTTCATATTTTATGTCTAGTTTTTCTTACAACTGTCTTTTTTTCTTAACCTCTGAGTTTATGTGATTTTTCAGCTTACTAAACTTCTACTTACATTGCCTTCCATGAATCTGCCACAGAGCTTAAACTTGCTTAGCAAGCTCTCTACTGTATAAACATAACTCTATACCAGATATTTGGAATTATAGCTTGTATAAAATTGTAAACTATATTAGTACTATGCTGTTATGTAGAAATCTTGTTTTTCTAGTTGTAATTGTAGTGGAGCTTTTCTCCCCGGGTCTCTACTGAAAGTGGACAAATGTCCAGCTAGACTAGCCTGGTCAACAAATGTAAAATAAAAAATAAAATAAATAAAAACTTTAACATTGATTGGAACAACTGCTCCTCTGAAACTCCCAACACCCATTTAAACCTCCACGGGTTTACTCAGGTCATTGCCACCCCCACCAGATTTAGCAAAAATAGAGTCAAAGATAGTCCCCGGGATTCATGAAGCTTGCGCCAGGTGCAGGCGTAGTGTAGGCAGTATAACGCCAAATATGGCTGCCGAGCGATTCAGGTATGATCAAATTCCAAGTGCACTACCGGCGTACTCCAGATCTGCGCAGCTCCTGGCGTAGGCATGCAAATCACCCCATGTGCCATACTGCAACATGCAAATGAAGGTACATAGCGATTCATGAAGTGGCGTAGGCATAGCGTAACCTACAGAAATGTAAACCACAAAAAAATGGTTTACATGTTGACAAGTAGAACATCGTAGCCATGAAAGTGGACCAGACTCATGTATAACAAAGTTAGCATATGCCAATCGCTAAATATACAGCTAATGGCATAAGAAAAGATGCACAAAACATACAAAATAACATTTAATGTCATGGCCACAGTAAAGCAAAGGACAACTGTGGGGCATGTGTGCGCAAACAGGAACACAAGGAAAATATATACAAATGTCATAAAATAGCAATGTAACAAAAATCATAATTTCACCATAATAGTCAATGGTTTGCATGCTACATCACAACCAAGCTGTAAGGGTTGCTAAGGGCCTGTGACCTCGTTCGGCATGGTAACTATGAATTAGTAGTCAATGCCATGCAAATGATGCAAGTAATAGTGAATCACAAACATCCCGCTGGCCTAAGGATGTACAATACGGCACAGCACTACAACACCGAGGAGTGGTCTGTAGGAATACATGACATCAGCAGTGGGGTGTACCACTGCAGCTGTAAGCACATTGGAGCAATGCAAATCCGGGCTGCCCATTGCTAAGCAAAGCCGCAGGACAGGGGCATGGATGTAGGTATAGCTTTGCTCAGCTGAGAGCACACATGGTTCCCAAAAGCGCATGTGTACGTGGATGAAAACGTGCCTGAATCCCAGTAAGCAGACTCACGCGCCACGCACCACAGGCCAAAAAGGAAGTTTAGAGGAAGACAATAAGGAAATGAGGCAGTAGGGTAATATGAGCACAACCAAGCAATTAACACCTATTAACTCACAGTGGGCAATTGACACCAGCTAACAAGGCTGCTAGCAGCAACCTGCAGAACAGGATAGGGGAGGTGTCGGATTGCAAAGAAAAGAGAACTGTAACCACCGAGCAAAGCAAACCTGCAGTAGATTGGCAATAGAACACATTTGGCAAGACAATCCTGGTTCGGGAAAGTACAAAACAAGAAAGCAGGCTGCTGGATGCATGCCAGACAATGGGAGGGGAATTGTTAAGAAAAGTGGAGGCAAGGGAAAGAGGTAATCCACGGCAGCTAAATGTAATGTAACACCAAAGGCAGCACAATAGCAGTATCCATAGTAAAACACAAGATACCCTGCAGCTCCTAATGTACATACACACCCTATGACATCATCAGTGTTCAAAGCACAATAGTATAAAGTGTGAAGGCACCTCACACACACTTGTGTATTCCCAAACACTGCACCATCGGTGTAAACAGATGGGGAACTTTTACAATGTACATGTTGAGAGCTGCCATAGCTGTGATTCATCAGCATGTGTTGGAGACTGAAGGTGCTGTGGAGGATGATGCTGACAACCATCTCAGGCCCCGGCGGAGGAGAAGAGTGTTTAGACCAAGGGTAACCTACAAGGGGCTACATGATCTGGAGATAGTAAAGCATTACAGTGTGGACAGGTACATCATACAGCAAATAATGGAGCTGTGCCGGCCACGGCTGAGAGCCAGAAACAACAGAGGGGAACCCATCCCAGTGGACACGAAGGTATGTGTAAGCCTGAGAATACTAGCCACAGGTACCTTTCAAAGGCCAACTGGGGATATTATGGGGATCTCACAGGCATCAGCATCCAGGTTACTCCACCAGTTTCTGGATGCCATGTTACCACATGCCAGTGAGCATATATACTTCCCCCAAACTCCAAAGGAGTTGGCCAGCAATATGCATCTCTTCCACCATGTGGCACACTATCCGGAGGTACTGGGTGCAATAGACTGCACATATATACATATCAAGTCACCACCCAGAGGCCATGGTAGGCACTACATAAACTGCAAGGGATACCACTCCATCAACTGCCAGGTCATGTGCAATGCCCAGGGCATTATCACGGATGTGTGTGCTGGCAGCCCTGAAAGCTACCTTGACTCCCACATCTGGCATGCCTCACAGCTGTATCAGGTATTTGTCAGGGGGAACATTCCATATGGCCACCTTGTGGGGGATGCTGGCTATGCACTGGAGCCATGGATGATGACTCCCATCAGAAATGCACACACACCCATGCAAGAACGCCATAATGAGGCACATGCACAAACCAGAATCACCATAGAGCATGTGTTTGGGATGCTGAAATCACGGTTCCTTTGCTTGGACATATCTGGTGGAGCCTTGCCGTACTCTCCAGGCATGTGTACCCACATATTCATAGTATGTGCTATGCTACATAATATGATCCTGCGGAAACAGCTGCAGCAGGGACATAATGGTGAAGGCCCTCACAGCCCACCACAATTGCCAAGGCCATCACAGGCACAGAGGGATTCAGACCATGAACACCCTGTGCCAGCCCCAGTAGACAGATGGAGGTGTGCCCAGTATGCCCATGCTTTGGCAAAGAGGGAACGTATAGCACATACACTGACAGTGTAGGCCCCTATGGACTGACACACTTCTCCACCTGCACACACAGTAAAACGGATGGCACACACACACAACCACCTGCAAATTGTAATGTATAGGTGGCCTACTGTGTGAATCCTACATAGGCAGCCCTCAACTATTGCACACACAACAGCTATTGGAACAAGGAAAGTCAACACCTGAACAGTAAACGAAGCTAACAGCATATGTTGATACTGCATGTATAGGTGCCTAGGTACATTGGTAGGTACATGCCTGATTGTCAGAGGCTATGCAGCAGCCTAGGCAAAATATGTCTACTATCGCCACCCCATTGGTCAACCAACTGTCCCTCTGTAGAGCAGAGCCAATATCCGGATCCACGTGTGTAACCACTGGTCCCCACCTACTCTGCATGGGTTTCCCGGTGTGTTAATGAGGGCCTCCATATAATATAAGTAGGGATGTAGGGCCAAAGCATGGGTGTAAATGCAGGTATCCACCACCCCAGCATTCTCCAGTTATGGTTGTGTCAAGGTGTGAAACATGACAGTGTGTGGCTCACTCTGACATAGACTCCCAATGCTGGAGCACATCCATTAAACATCGCTTGGGCATACCATGAAGTGGTATCATCCATATGTAAACAAACTGAGTTACACATTTGACTGCAGTATGGAGGAACAGCCATAGTACAGTCCACATACAAAACACCATTAACACCTGTACAAACAACAGATAACCAAGTGGTAAAGCCAATGACTGTGTCATGTATGTACCCGGTTCCACGTCATGCAAGGTCCGTAACGTAATCCCGATGGCACGAATAATGGATGTTGGATGTAGGTCATTAGAGCATGTGTAAGCACATGTTAGCAGGTTAATGTGGTGGCAAGTGATGGTAAGTGTCATTTAAACAGGACTACATGGATATGTGCAAAACAGGTTTAAGATTTGCAGAATTCCACACAGATCACAGTCATGGATGTCCAGAACAGGTGAAACCAGCATTATTCAGTCATGTACTAACAGTGCCTGCTCTGAGAGGTAAAATGACCACTGGCAGGAGTAGAACATGCAACCATGTACATACTCACCTACCACCAAGCTACCCGAGATGTACCAACGGCAGGTGTGTATTGTGACAGGTTAGAACACAAAAGTGCGGGGTCAGAAAACAGAATACACCACCATGTAGAGTGATAGAGAGATGTATGTCGATATATACGAAAATACATATATCTGCGAATATAAAGACAGGTTAGTGACATGTACACAACCATGGAGGTACAAATGAATAGGATACTGCCAACTACCGAATGCTTTACATACTGGCACGTGTAATCATGAGGCTGAAAGACTGAAAGATCACAGTACCTGAACAGTATAACCGCAAGTAATATTATCACAATGTCAAGGGACATTTAGTTATCACTGCTAGTGCTGTGGTCCAGGTAGGTACTGTGTATAAGTGTGGTTCCGATTGTTGAAGTGTGTGTAAGTTCATGTTGAGAGTGCAGTGTGTGTTTCCATGGGACTGTAATGTGTGTGTGTGTGTGCGTTTGCATCGTGGGTCTGTTCGTGCAAACTCGGAGGTAGATTATTAAAGTAGTTGTGGTCATATCCGACCTTAAGCATACGGTTACCACCTGTTCCACTTTGAGAGGGACAGTCCCTCTTTGGGCAGTTGTGTCCTGACAACAAATATTAAAAAGGGCAAATGTACCGTGATTGTAGGACATAGTGATGTCCGATATATTAAGTAATAGTTGCATGAAATAGTTATGTCTGTCTCTCAAATATGTAAATTGTACAAGAAACATAATAAGCAGCTAAAGTGCTACAAGAATAGAAGGTTCAATGTAGGGCAAAAGTAAGTTCTATCCTTTGTACTGACAATGTTTGCGTCGGACACTAAACCCTGATGTGTGCCCAGCAAATGTCCTAATATGGCCAATTGAAAAGGTGGCAAACCAGGACAAAGAGTAGGAGTCACCAACACAACAGCAATGAGTGCAAATACTTGTGACAGAAATACACAAGACAGTTTTCATGTAGCAACAGTTCAGTACATATCAATGTATTTGGGAGGGATTGAAGGAGCAACATCACCTGCATGCTATGTAGGAACCAATTAACAATGGTTTAATGACTAAGCCTGCAATAACCATAGTATTAGTCTACTAAATGACAGGTCTTCAATTAGGGAAGGGGCCCCCACAGACATTGTAGCGTTTGGGTACATATCCCAGAGCATGTCGCTCTTAGTGGCCTTTGCTTATGTTGCTTATGTGGAGCATATCCATCAATATTGTTGTGTACATGGGTCTTGTATGTTCAGCAGAGGTCACCTCCGAGTATGCAAATGACTACAGTTGGGGTTCCAGTAATTGTGCTGCCTACGTCATCCTTTGGAGGTGAGTAATACTGTTGGTGTATTAATGTTGTGGTATTTAAAGCCATTGCTGTCCTGTAAGGTACACCCCAAATGAGGTGTTGTACCCCTGAATCTGTTTCATAAGTCAGGAGTATAGAGGTACAATGGCAGGCTTTGTTCTGGCTACAAACCAGTACAGGTTACGGTGGCCATGTAGAAGGATATCCACGCCCTCTTGGCAATAGGTTATCAAAGGAGTGGGTGCTATCTATGTGTGTAGTACAATCCCTTATAATGTCTCATGTATGTAGGGGACCACCACCTATGTGATAGCCACAGGGTGATTGTTGTAATCCAAAGGGTATGTCTATGCACCGTCTAGCATGCTGCTTGAGGCCATGTTACCGACGGCAGGTATCCGTCACAGTGATATCTGTATGGAGGGTGTGTATATTAGCTGGTGAATCAATCATGGCCCTAGTTTGCAGTTGTCTGGAAACTTATTCAGGGAAAGTCTGTTTGTGCTGGAATGTACCTCAGGGAAATACATAACGAACATGAGGGTCCCTACGACTGAGGACTGGGCTATGCCAATTGTAAGTGATGTACAGTAGGAACTGTGGTATGCTACCCTCACCGTGTGTGTCCTGTCTGTGAGCCACTGTGCATAACATCCCAGGACGTATGGGTCACTGTGCAGGTGAATGTGTATAGCGACAATACCAGAATGGTGAACGGTGTTGAAAGCCTATGAGAGGATAAGGTAGGCTGTGTGGACCCCCTTACCATCATGTGGTAACTGTCTTGCAGGACTCCACCAGGGTTAGGAGCCATGTTGTGGATCTAACAAATCCAACCTGGGTGGTATCAAAGGTGTGTAGGCCAACAATGTCTTTGTGAAGGACTTCCATGATGATGTTCACAATAGCCCAGCAGAACAGTCTAGTCAGGTGTATAGGGCAATAGTTCCTCTGGTCCATTGTGGCGCCACCTCTGTGGAGTGTGATAACTGTTGCTGTGCACCAGTCAGGGTCCACAATGCCTGATACAATGCTACTAGTGAATCTGGTGCCCAAGTGGAGATCCATGTCATTCTGAGGTTTGTGTAAAATGCAGCCTGGGATGTAGGATGGTCACATGGAGTGTGTGTTCCAGGCTTTAGAGAGAGCAGGTCTGAATGGCATAGTTGTGACCGCAGGGACTCTGCATTGATCCTGTATAGATGTGGGCCCATGAGGGTGTGAGAGGGGTGTAAAGTTAGCTGCCAGGTTGTTGCCAATATCAGTTGGTTCTGTAATGTGTCTGCCTAACTGTTGTATGTCAGAGCAGATGTGGGTATTGCCATTGAGAGTAGTGACATACCTCCATAATGCTTAGTGGTAGTCCTTTGAATGTGTTGCAGTAATGTTGATGTAGCTAGTGTTGGTGGATGTAAGAAGGGATCCCAGAATCCAGCTGAGGCTGACTAGGGAGCTACCCCACCCCTGGGAGTTTACCCTACTTTGCAACTGTCTCCTCCTGTCGTGCAGTATGTCCATGGCAGTGAACCCCCAGAGGGGCGTCCGTTATCTGGTGGGTACTGTCATTGCTCTGTGTGGGATAGCATGATCCATGCAGTTGTGTAAGTGCTAATGAAGTGCAGTTGGGAATGTTTCTGTGTTTGTAACTATATTGTCCATCTGCACGGGTGTCATGGCATTTACTACTCCTGTCATACAAAGCGTGAAGTTGGCTCTGTAGAAATATTGTACTGTGTTTTCTGTGAAGGGTGTGGTGCCGTGATGTAGATAACAAGGGTGATTAGCATACGTTTGGAACTGACCAACAAGGGGATACCCCAGGTGTGTTACACCAGTCACACATGTTGGTAATGTCCAGGTCTACGATATTGTTGGCCTTGGTGGTGGTGTGTATATGTTGACCCAGCCGAATGAAGTTTATCAACCCACGACGGTGTTGGCTTAATGTGTTGGTACATGAGTAGGTATCACAGTTAGGTGTGTGGTAGCATCAGTGTCACATCAGTAGTTCCTGTGTGAACCCTACTTTCCAGTACACCAAGAAATGAGGGATGTTAACCATGGGGTATGTTGTGGAATCCATAGCAAGCTACAATTTGTACAGCAGTTCTGGCCACAGTTAGTTGCACTTGGATTGCCACTGATGCATCGTGCTAAGCCACCAGCATGGAGGTGTGTACATCCCTGTGACATATGGACACACCTCTGCCGTGGGTGTTGTGGTCCTGGTTACATGACTGAAAGGTGTGGTCTGTGTAATAGCCTGTCAGTGCAGGGGTGTTCTCCGGAGTCTAGAAGCAGGTCACGGTCACTGCAGAGACATCAAAGTGGCCCATTATAAGGAGTGCCTCAGATGAGTGTGTGTGAGATGGAGATGTCAAGCACTCAGTAACAATACCCTCAAGGTTTGTTGCTTGTACTTGTTCAGGTGGTGAATATGTGTCTGAAATGGGTCTATAACAGGCAGTATAGGAGCAGCAAGAGCTTGAGATGTTAACCATAATCCCAGGGCCGACAGGTGCAGGCCATCTGTGGCAAAGCATTGAGGTTTGTCAACCATGTCAGTCAAAGCAGACATATACTGGATACCCTTGGAATGACACCAGATGCATAGGCAACTGTTGATGTGAATAATTTTGTTGTTCCATTGTATCATCAGTCAGGACTAACGCAGAATGCTTCTCAGGTCTAGGGCGATACCTGCCTGGGCTACAAGATTGGAGAGCTATTGCATGTCCCTGTGCATGTAGTCCAGGAAGTTACATCTCAGGGCATTCACAGTAACGTGGAGAATGACAGCCATATTGTACCTGTTGAGCAGTGACCTGAGTGCATAGGTCATGTTGTGGATCCTGTTACCCGACAGCCAGATGTCAGTGACTATCACCTTGTGTGGCCTGCTGAGTGGGACTTCAGTGTGACTGCCTACAGAGTCACCTATGACTAGTGTGTTGTGTATGTTATAACACCCTATTGGCTGTAGTTGACGGGCACACGAGTCTGTGGCCTATAAGCAATTGGTGTTGTGTTTGGTGATGGGGGCTGCCTCTGTTGCCTACATAGAGTAGTATGGTGAGGCTTTGCAAATGTTGTACTCTTACTATGTGTGGCCTGTGGTGGTGGAGATCTACTGAGACTATGTGATGAGTGGTGTGTGCTGCAAATGTTTAACATCCCCACATGATTGTCAGGGTAAGTCTGTGTTGGAGAGAGCATTACCTCCAGCATGGCTGCATATGTGCATCTCCCACAGGCTGTAGTGTCATATGTTAGGAGGTGAGCATTGACTGTGTACATGAGCCGATTGCTATATTACCACATTTTGCCCACAGTCATCATATAAACAGGCAATAACACTGGTAATTGACATTTGGACATGCCTGTCTAGTCAACCAGTACTCACAAGATATGTGAAGTAAGTGTGTACAACAGCTGTTGTACTGCAAGCATGCTGGAAATGTAAGGACAAACAGTGTTTACCCGTAGGAAATTAGTAGGTTTGAGTGATAAAGTAATTAGTAGCTCATGAAGTGTGTACATGTTCTGAACAAGTGCTGAGCATGCATAAGCAATACAGATAGGGTGTCGGGTAATTTCAACTCACTGCCCCCCCAATAGGTATACAATCACATATCCATGAACACGACAGAGCCCCTGAAACCATAACTATGATGGTACAAGGTACACTCCGGCTGCATGTGACCTATCCAAATCCCTGGTCGTACAATACACATATGGCAAAACAGTTGGCTCTACACATACACTGCCATGTAAAACATAGGTTCATGGCAGTCTGTGAAAATATGGAATGCATCACACTAACAGTCATCACAACCCACAAAGTGGAGACACCACTCATAATGGGAGGCACAGCACTATCACCCTGCTGAGTATGGTCTGAAAGCCTATGAACCTTAATCAACGTAGATGTTGTTAGCAGTACAGCTGTAGATTACAGTACTGATGTATACACACCGCAAAGCATACCTGTGACAGGTCAGAGGACATCATCACACATACTGTGTTCCACCTACACTCAGTATACTACATGTACCATTGTATGTCACAGGAGTGTTCTAGCAGTGGCCTGTTCACAGAAGCAACACTACAAAAGGTGTCTGAGTGACATGTGCATAGCACACCAGTGGCAGCTACAGTAAACAGGGTTAATGTGTTGTACTCCCCTGTCATTGTAGCCCATACCACACAGACAAATGGGTGGCATCTGCATATGTGAGAATGTGAATAGCCATGACCTAGGAGCAATAGCTGACTCAGTGTTGTGGATAACATACAGCATGGGCTTTGTGGGTGAGGTGCGTGACATATGTGCACAATCTGACAGCAGCTTATTGCATTGTCACCACTATGTTAATAACCGTGTACCCATTAACTACCACCTCGGCAGCGGTCAACACTGTGTGTAAGGGATAGTGCTGTGCAGTTTACCACCCTGAGCTAGTGACATCACCAGGGCTATTAGGTAGTCATAAGAGGCAACCTAAGTCATGACAGGGTGCCATCCATGAGCATGGAGATCATTGGACAGCCATACTCAGTACTCACATGACCAATATCGGATCACATATCACCTTTAAGGGGTATTGGCCATGCTGGGATGGGCGTCACCAGCCTTCACATTCCTCATCTCCACTATGCAGCATGTTGCCTACCCTGCATAAAGACATGTCCAACACTGTGATGTTGGACATGCTACAAGTACATATCCTGATCTGAAAGACATATGTCATGGACAGCCACCATCCTAGTACAAGGGTCGCCACATGCCAGACAGATCCCTGTGCCATACATGTGACATACTCCTGCCATACCATGCAACCCTGTCCAGCAAAGCTGTACATGTCATCTCTGTCATACATGGTGTGATGACCGCATGGTAGATGTATCAGTGACTGTCTGGATCAGTAATGTGGCACTGATTCACCTGTCACTGGAATCATGACTAACGGATACAGCTAGAAAGCCTGACATCCTATGGCCATACATGGTGCAGGGCATACAGGATACTACATGATTCTGGCTGTATATGCTATAGTTGATAACCATCCCTGCGAATACCATCAGGATAGCCATTGTCTCATGTGTATCACATGTGCAACAGCAGTGATATGTGGCAGGATGTTGAACTGTTGTACAGTGCCGTGTAGATGTATGTGGCAAAACACATGCTTGTAAAGGTTTCCGTGTGCATGTCTGCATTGTCACTGCCCATGTCCATTAAGGCAGTGTATGTGATGATATGTGACATATACACAGCATCAACGTCAACAGCATTCATGTGCACACATCCAGGCATGTGCTGATAGGTAGGAACACCAGTACAAGCAAACAGACATGGCCACATCACAACATTCACATGGAGTATGAACAATGTAATGAGGTGACACATGTATATGGTGATAATATCCAATACCCATTGGGTGTTACATGTGTGTGAAACAAACATGTCACTCGTGTGAGTGTCATGACGATTTGCAAAGACAACTGTTCCTAAGTACTAAATGTAATACACATGAATGTGCATCGGTGTCTCTGTGCATCTCTGAGATGCTGTGACCTGTCTCCATCATTATGTCTTACAGATAATGCCAAGATCATGACTGCCGGTATATAGCCGCATGGAGGATGATGCACTCATACCATACCTCCATGACAACTATAAGGAACTGTTCAGCCATTTGCCATGACATGGCCAGCAGTGTGATGACCTGTGGCAGGAACTTTGCAGTAGGGACAATGATGTGGGTGGCCATAACCGCACCTACCAGCAGGTGCACAGACATTGAACGGACCTGATCCAACATGAAAAACAGTGTGCCAATGCAATCACCAGGGGAAAAGGTAGAACAGGTGGTGGGCCACAAACCCAGCCCCCACTCACACCTACCGAGGAGCTACTGGTCAGCCTGGGGACCCCATCAGAACAGCATACACAAACTCTAGCTGCCATCATGGATGTGGGTGTCTCCCAACCACAGAGCCTGGAGTTGCCTGGTAAGTCACTACTGCACATAGAAATATTATATCCCATGTAGTTGCATGTGTCACTGTACACTATGTAATGTAACATAATATGCAAGGTATGTTTACACACATGCCGCATACTATAGTATGCTACCCTGTGTATGCACGCATGTGCATACTCCATAGTATATGCTACTGTACTGGCGAATGTGTTAACATGCAAAGTGCACCCTGTAGATGTCATACAGTCATGAATAATGATCTAACCGCTGTGTCACCCCTATGCAGGTACCTCTGGTGTGCCGCAGAGACAGCAGTTCATTGCAGATGAGACATTTATCAGTATCAGGCATGTGAATGGACAGATCTATTCACCATGTGGCCTCTTAACACATGTACACATAAAGTATGGTCCAGTCACAATATACAGGTCGCAGCATTCATCAATCACACTGGCTACCCATGTGCAATATCTAAAAACAAAATGAAACAACAACATGACCTCACAGTAACTCTCATTGATAGATGTGTGGACAGCTGTCCATACAACGGTGGAGGCGTTGTTCAATGTATGAATATGTACTATACATCATAATAGCACATGTGGGGTACGCAAACAGTACTACACAGTGAGCTGGGATATGGGCAGCCCACATGATCCACCATTGTGGAATGTGCCCCTGCAATGAGTGCAGACATTGTGATGTGCCAGCTGACATGTCCCAGACATGAAGTGGTCCGGCTGCAACACTGTCACACTATCCAATAAAACATACCCCACATATCAAACATACAACTCTTTGTCTGTATAACCCTGTGGACACTGAAGTATCTGACATCTATGGGTGTATGTCATATGGGACAACACAAACAGATGACATAGATGGCCATCACAGACCTCCGGCCAACACATGTTTACACATGGCCATGGAGGATGGCCAGAGACATGTAGTAACACACAGTAGATGTGATGTGTATGTGTGTACAACCTGTTGCACATTGTGTACACACGGTCCATCTATAGCCTTTGTTGAATGGTTATATAGTAGATGTGGAACACTGGACATCCTAACAGCTTGTGCACAGCTTGTGGAGGTGTCACTTAATTTGACCACATAATGTGTTGCACATCATGACTGTGTCACAGCATGAATGTTGTCACCTGTACAGCTTCCACATACATACACAGACACCACATCAGGCCAGAGATGCCATACATTTCCCTTGCTGCTGTCGGACATCACTGTCAGCCGTGCACCTTGTGTGTGTGGTACATACATTTCATGTGGAACGTGGTGTATTGAGCAGTCTGCCATGTGTGGACATGGTTGACAGGCAGCTAAGACATGTTAGCAGTTGTGCAGGGCTGTCATCGGTATGTTGTCCGGTGACCTGTCACACATGACACAGCATGGTTTAGTGTGTATACACCTCAGCGACGTGGGTCACAATCCACAGTATATATGTATTGTGTATGCACGCAGTCATGGCTATGCACTGTATGTGTATTCCACACTGTATATCAAGAGAGGTGCCTCAGGATTCCATGCAATGGCACAGTGTCTGTACTTCACACTGTATAGCAATATAGATGCCTCATACCACTCTCAGTGGTCATACACATCTGCTAAAAGTGCATTCGATCTGTAGGGCATACAGTCAACACTGCAATGTGACACCATTACACCGCTGTACATGTGTCAGAACACCATTGTGTCAAACATGTATGCATGTCACTGCACACATCAGCAGATTACATGTCATACTACATGTTAATGCCAAGGACATATGCCTCACAAAAGCCATGTGTACTGTTAACCTGTGCTGGTCCACATGGTGTATCACAGAGATGCATGCTTACTACCATGATTGTGTGAAATGCATGGCTTGTGCTATGACACATGATTGCTGTTGTGTGCAACCCAGGGATGTAATTTAACTAACACTGTTAATGTCTGAGATGCATGCCGTCTGCTGTATCACATGCATGCTGCATGCCTTCTGTCATATCACATGCATGGTTGTCTGTGTGTGTGCATGTGTGTGTCTGTGTGTGTGTGTCTGTGCGTGTGTGTGTCTGTGCGTGTGTGTGTCTATGCGTGTGTGTGTCTATGCGTGTGTGTGTCTGTGCGCGTGTGTATGAATTTCTGTGTCTGTGTGTGTGTGTGTGTGTGTTTGTGTGTGTGTGTGTATGTCTGTGTGTATGTGTGTGTGTGTGTGCGTGTGTCTGTCTGTGCATGTGTGTATGTCTGTGCGTGTGTGTGCCTGTGCGTGTGTGTGTCTGTGCATCTCCATTGTAATGTAGAGTCTTGGTTTACCTTCACAGGTGATGTAGGTGCGTTGTCTTCCTGCGGTCCATCAGATGTTAGTGTCCCCATAGAATCTAGCAGTGATGAACATATGCTTGAGGTACAGCGAGGGTTGTCAGGGGCTGAATCTGTGCCTGTGGTTGCCATCCCACCTATATTCCCCTCTTCCCCGCACACAGTTCTCATGCCAACACATACCCCATCACCAGTGGCCATAGAGGAAGGACAGTTACCGTGTGTCAGCTCAGAACAAGAATGTGTGGTGGCCACAGAAGGTGTGTTGTCACACCATGGTGTCAGTGAACTGACGCAGATGCGCCACACAGGCATATGGCCAGTGCTGCTCGTAGGAGGACCCCTGGCCGACATGCACCTGCATGACAGAGCGCAGCAGCTGGTGTCACCAGACACATGTTTCAGACTGTAATGGTGGCACAGGCACGTGCTGAATGGCTGAACAGAGAAGGGCAGAGGCTTCAGAGGGCTGCTATCCATTCTTTGAATGAAAACATTCAGGCATTGGCAAATGCTCAACAGCAGATTGCTGACATTTTGGACAGGTGATTGGGTGACATGGTTGGAATCCTTGACCATGGCATGGCAATCCGTGAACGTGAGCTGTCTGTGCTGGAACATCTGGTAGGAATGAGGCATAGGCCACGTGGACATAGGCCAGCTACACCACCTGGTGCAGGTCTACACGAACGAGCCACCTCACATGCCCGCTCCCATAGTGCCGGTAGCAGCAGCAGTGCAGCTGGTGCTACACTGTCCACACCAGGACACAGCAGGTCACGTGGACGTGGCCCTGGATGGTCCCAGTGGGGACACAGTTCCAGTGGACATGTGTCATCGGACAGTACCCATTCTGTACCTCTGTCTGGTAGTGCCCGTGCAACCCCTGGCAGGCACAGGTCACATGGCCATGGATGGGCACAGTGAGCTGTACAACCTGGTCTGTACAATCTGGAGCTGTCAACAATACCCCTGTGTAGGCCCAATACATGCAGAACTGTGTGCACACATATAGGCACACACCAGAAACATCTGTTGGGCACCGACACCCTCATGCATAATAACCACACATGTCCAAGTAGATCACAGGCCCTAACCCACACACATGATGTCATCCACTGGTGCAGCCTAGGCCCCTGGCAAACATTATCACCCTGTGCATATGATGATGATGCCTGTGCTGCATCCCTGTTATCTACACCATCGGTGCAGGGGCATGTTCATATGGTCTGAGGCACAGGGTGAACAGATTAGTGAAATAGTTGTATATTACAGTTGTTGTGTACTGTTGGCATGCAGCAGACATACCATGTAGTATAGGATTAGACTGCATTGTTATATGTTCACAGTATGTGTCTTGCTAACAGTCACAGCATGTTGGTAATGATGCCCTGCTTCCCTCCTTAAGGTCTCATTGCATGTGCCAGTGCATGACAGTGTTTGCGGTTGGAATGCATTGTTTTATGTTCACAGTATGTGTCTTGGTAAAACAGTGACAGCATGTTGGTAAGGATTCCCTGCTTCCCTCCTTAAGGTCTAAATGCATGTGCCATTAATCACCAGTGTTTCCAGTTACAGATGTGTACATGTGGAGTACTCACAGGCATGGATGGCAATACCAGCAAGCTATACGTAGCCTCTACCTCACTGTTAGTAAGGCTGACATTCCATAGATCTCTTCACACCTAACGATCCAGGAGCATGTGAGCTATGTACTAGGCTATGGTGGCTAGAGACGGGACATCCATACCAGGTGACTTCACAGGTAAAGCTACATGGTGCGGGGGGTTTACACAGCAGTCTAGCTGATGTCAAGGGTGGGGGTCAGTTGATAGCATGGGAACTCACTGTGTATCAGTAGAACACTGTCACATTACAGTATGTGAACACACACAGACATACACAGACACACACAGTAACATGCGCACACTCACGGGGTCGACGACACTGTAACACACACTGGATAGTGGTGAGGTGAGGAGCCCTGCCTCTGTGCTAATCACCATTACATTACGGTACACCCACACAGAGAATGAACATGTACAGGTAGTCAGTAATGCTTAAGACTGACAGCATAAACAGGGTAGTAGGTTGCATCACCTTGAGGGGTTGGGACCCTATCAGTTCTCAATGGTAGCATACATCCCTACTCCATGCACCAGACAGCCATACATGCATACACATACACACATTGGAGTCCACATGTCATGTACATAGAGATAGCTGACGTGTGTGATACACACACCACCCCTGCCTATGTCTTGCTGTCTACACTGCAGTATGTACAGATCTCTACAACAGTGTCCAGGGGTGGTTAACAATTGGGATGTATTCCTCACCATACGTGGCATATATGGTCACACAGGCAAACACACATGGCAGTACTGTGAAACAAACACCTGCTATCTTCTGATACATCTGACAGACATGCAGCAGGATTACCCACATAACAATGTGTACCGAAGCTACCTTCGGCAAGTGTGCTGCTATATGAACATGGGAGGACTTAAGTGTTACAGGTGTCAACTGCTTTACAGTCAGTGACACCCTGACCGCTTTGTAGGTTGTATATGTACACCTTCAATTACCAGAAACATAGCCTACTGTTTGCACATGTTTTGGTAGGACAGCGTGTGACACACCTGTGAGCTGTCTCCAGCAAACATCCACCTGCAGAGGTGGCCCACAACTTTATGTACACACACCCATCCATATCTGATGTACATCTTACCGTTATGTCAGTATTTCACCATATACAGGTGTCAATGATGGGACTGCATTGCAACTGCACATTGTAGTCGGACACAGATAAACTGCAAACATTAGCTACTGCTCATGCATTGCAGATGAATACACACCACTACATGTACATGTGTATAGGTCCTACATTCCTGTCATGTAGCTGTGTTTGTATGCATTGCAATTGGTGAACATGTGACATACATGACACATGGACTGTTGTATGCTATGATAGTTGTCATGGGTAACCAGTACAGAGGGAATGTTAACTCAGTTAACATTGCTACCTTATGTACTGTTAGCATTGAACAGCCATGGACCTACCTTCCATGTGCATGCGTGTAATCACTGTAGCCATGTGTCTGCATGAAGGGCAGCATTAGCTATGCTATGTACATATGTGTTGTGCGTGTGTGTGTGTGGGCATGTACATATCCACAGTGGTTGCATGTATGTCACATCCAAACATGGGTGTGTTGCCTGGTGTACAGCAACAGTTATCTGTTACAGCTGTATAAGACCCAGGGTCCGTGTGCAAAACACATGATGGAACCCTGTCAGTACATGGGTGGTCTACACAGTTGCTGTACAGCTAGGTACAGTACACTGGTCATGAGTAACATGGTGTTGTACTAATGTATGGATGTGTGTCGCTGGTCCAAGGACACAGTGATGTGTGAGGGCTACATACAACAGTGCGGCATTTACCACTGTGATCTGCACCTGATATATCTGTGATGGCTTTTGAGAGTGTACTGGTCAGTACATGTGAGTGGCCTTCATATACGTGGGGACACTAACACCTGGAGCGGTCCGTAATGGTCTTATGGCACACATGCCAGTATCTGAGGTATACAGTGATAGTGCTATTGTGCATGACTGCGCCTTATGCCAGGTGTTCCTCACTGCACAGATGTCAGTATTCCCCATTGTTGGATCTAGATTGACAGCTATGATTACGAACGCTACACATCTAGCACTATTTGGCATACACATACAATGCAGTTGTCCTGTAGGTGTCAGGGTGTTTACCTGGTCTCAGGTTCTTCGTCTATGTATGGTACTACATGTGTGAAGTACCCACTCCTGCCAGGACAACACCACGGGTGGTATTAGTGTGCCAGGTTTGGATTGGTATAGCTAAGGTGATGGACAGCAGCAGACGTTGTGTAAACAACCGGTGTCAGACATATGTCGTACAGCGTTCATGCTAGTAATGATGACTATCGACACACTGTGCCCTTCCCTGTTTAGAATCTGTGTGAATACAAGACAGCCCTTCACTATTAAGTGAGTGAGCATGCCCAGTACGCCATTTTGTAGATGGACACATAGTACCACACGTCTGTCTGGAATGCACTGTGTGCGAGCATGCCCAGTGACACCTTGTGTCAGTTGTGTGCCCTTGTGTATGGCCATGGCCATTGCTATCCTGTATAGCGATAGTGGTCATCCAAGCATTAGATGGCCATATCCCACTTCAGGATGGATTCCTAAATTTAACACAGTGGTTCACAGGTATGTACACCGTAACTGCCAGCATCCATGTCAATGTCTGCATTCCTAGAAGGTCATATTGACTGTCTTGAAAGGTGTACTGTCTGTGGCGCATCTTGTATCTATGTAGTGTTGTACTACTGCTCCGTAGATAGCCAATTCTCCTGCTCACACCATTGCCATGTGTTCATCTCCATCTGCCTTGGGACACTATTATGCTTTTAGACTGATCACACTCCATACAATCCCTATCGGTGTCTTTGCCTCTGCTGATGATGTCACCCACCTGGAAGTATGCCTCTGAGAGTGCTGTGATCCAGTAATCTTGGTAGCGCATTCTGTAAATGCGTAATACTGTAGTGTGATAAGGTAGTCAGTTCTATGTTCTAATCCCAGCCCTGGTGTGTGTGTTTCTAGCTGCCTGGGGACAGAATACTGTTTTTAGACAGCTCACTCTCCGTACACTCTCTATCGGCGTCATTACCTTTACTGATGATGTCACCCACCTAGAAGTCTGCCTCTGGAAGTGTTGTGATACAGTAATCTCGGTAGCGCGTTCTGTAAATGCGTAATGCTGTAGTGTGATAAGGTAGTCAGTTCTATGTTCTAATCCCAGCCCTGCCATGTGTGTGTGTGTTACCAGCTGCCTGGAGACAGAATAATGTTTTTAGACAGCTCACCCTCTGTACACTCCCTATCAGTGTCTTTGCCTTTGCTGATGATGTCACCCACCTAGAAGTATGCCTCTGGGAGTGCTGTAATGATGAAATCTCGGTAGCGCATTCTGCTACTGCATAATGCTGTATTGAGGTAGAATAGACAGGTAGGTGCTTGATTCCAAGGCATGGCAGGTGTGTGTGTTTGGCAGTTGTACCCTATGTGTTGGTATCTGTGGGTGGCTAGCTGCAGGATGTGTTCAGTGTGTTTTGTTGCTGTCCTGTATAGTGTCCACAGCCTGCATAATCTGCCAAGACACTGGGTTGTCAACACATACATTCGCCAATAGGTCTGGTGAGTAAATGTCAGCAGCCCTACTCTTACCCTTAATACAGTCTGACCCATGTGACACAACAAAACACACATGCCTTGATAGTAACAACACTACATGATGCAGGTGGCACATGTAGTTTCTTTTTCATTCCTGTCTAATGCTTTGCTGTCATGTGGTCCGCTGTTGTGATATAAAGGCAATATCTACATATGTGTGTATATGTATATGTGTGTATGTATATATATATATATATATATATATATATATATATATATATATATATATATATATATATATGTATACATATAATATATATGATATATGTAGATATAGAGAGATAGACATAGATATATACATATATGTCTGGGGACATCAGCACTATTGAATGTTTGTGCAGGATGATCTGTATGTGATAACCTTGGATGTATGTATATCTGCCATGGCGTAGGGGTAATGCACATCGTCTGTTGTGTGCAGGGTCCTGGGTTGTAGTCGTGTAGACACTGGTAATTTTGTTGCTGGGAAGACCATGGGACATCGAATACGGTAATAGTAAGGCACCTGTTACCAGTTGTGTATGGATCTGAGCGACACTAAGCAGTGGTTATTAATTTGGAGGTTCGGTATGGGTCATATAACTATTCATTAGAAGACTTTACTATGTAGATGAGGTTGACAATAGTGTATCCCATTTATCCCCAGGGTGTGATGCAGATCCCTGGAGTGTATGTGTGTAGTTAGCCGGGTGCAGGGCTCGAATATAGTTGACAGCATGGGAGGGGGGTCTGGCATACTGTACGTACATTGCAGAACTGTGCCTCGGGAGTGCTCCTGCCTTAGCACGCCTAAGCTAGGGGTGTGTCTATACCTGCCTGGTGACATTGGGAGGGACAAAAGCAGTAGTGGGGTAGTCAGGGTGTACAGGCTGCACAAACAGGTGATGATCAGCACAATCAGCAGATTACATGGCCAGCCCACACCTGAACAGTACAGTAATGTGAGCAAGCAGCATACACACAGGCTTCTTCCACACTCTACACCACCAGTGTATACCTGCGGGGACATTTCACAACACAGTCCAACCAAATGAGAAGGGCTGCAGCAGGCAACATAGACCAACATGTGCAGGAGGCTGAGGGCAGTGAAGATGTGTATGCTGCCGAACAACCCTTACTGGGGTGGCATAAGACTTTATAGACCCAGGGTGACTTACCAGGGGCTACATGAGCTGGGGATGGTGGAGCACTATGGGGTGGACAGAGACCTCCTACATCAGCTTGTTGACCTGAGCCTGCCACACCTGACACATCAAACAGGTCAAGGGAAACCCATCACAGTGGATACCACGGTATGTGTTGGCCTAGGTATACTAGCCACAGGTACCCCCCACAGCACAACTGGGGATATCGTGGGGATCTCACAGGCATCTGCATCCAGAGTATTGCACCAGTTCACAGACGCCATGTCAACACATGCTAGTGAGCACGTACATGTCCTCAACACACGTGATTAGTTGACCAGCAATATGCATCTCTTCAACCACATTGCTGACTATCCTGGGGTACTGGGTGCTATAGCCTGCACACACGTACACATCAAAGCACCACCCGGTGAGCGGGGTAAGTCCTACATTCACTGCAGGGGCATACCCTCCAACAGCTAGGCCATATGCAATGGCCAGGGCATTAGATTGAATGCGTGTGCTGTCTGCCCTGGAAGCAATGATGATTCTGATATATGGATTCTGACACAGCTGTACCACACCTTTGCCAAAATGGACATCCCCTACAGTCTCCTAGTGGGGGATACTGGGTAACCACTGGTGTCGTGGCTGATGACACCCATCAGTAAAGCACACACACCTGAACACTCACACCATAATGAGGCAGATGCACAGGCAAGACATATAATTAAGCATGTGTTTGGGATGCTCAGGTCATGGTTACAGGCACAGTGTGACTTGGTGAAGGAATTACCTGAGCATGGCCCAGTCGGCGAAAGGGCTGTGCACAGTATGACCTGCCCTTGGCAAAGAGACAACACAAGGGATATGCACTGACACAGTAGGTACCCAGGGATTTCACCCTATCTGACCCGCACACAGTACAATGGATGCCTCACATGACACTACCTGTGCTCGGACATGTATAGGAGGTGCACTGTGTGCATCCAACATAGGCAGCCCTCCAGCACCATCCTCAGGTTCAGAATGCCCCCAGGGTACGTACAATTGGCAGTTGTATTAGAATGTGTATTTACCCATTGCTATGGTATGTATGGGAGCATACAAGAGACTTTGGTGGCCGAATGTTAGGGCAGCAGACAGTACACGTCCATAGTGGCACCATGACATCTGTAGCACATACGGGGGTCACAATGGTAGCCAGTAGTACACAGGGTGTCCTAACCCACTGCAGATTATGGGCTGGACATCATGTGTGTCCATACAGCCCACACACGTTCCATGCAGCTGGACAGGTGTGGACCAATACAGACAAATGATATACAATGGCCTATGGATATGCCCAATGAATGACCCCAACCCTCAGAGACGCACACAGACTACAGCAGGCTGGGCAGTTTGATGTAGGTTGTGAAAGCTAGGACGTCCAACACCACTATGCTGGTATTTAAAGCTGGGATCTGACGTAAACTGGTATCCCTCCAACCAGCAATTTAGGTAGGTCCACACACTGACATGGAGTACCTGGCATAGAAGTACAGTAGTGGCAGATGTGTACAACTGTCAGCTGTGCTCCCATCCAACGTACACATGTGAAAGTCATGTGCAGAACCCCCGGTGCTGTGTAGGACTGTGGATGCAGTTGGATGTCCCCTCACGCTATCCAGAAATGTAGCAACTGTCAATGCCACATGACCATTAGCTACCCTGCAGACACAGCATGACACCTGTCTGTGTAGAACGGAGGGGTCGGCAACACAGTACTGACTATCTGGACATGTGACACATGCGATGCAGTTGACCATACTTGGCACACTCACACGCATGATGGTATGACGGTAATGTCGGTCGACAACATGCGTAACAGTCATACTGGGCATGCTCAAACACTGAAACACAGGACGGCCAGGCCTGCAAACACCAGTGGTCCGGACATATATGCCAGTACATTGCTATACTGTTGGATGACTGTGCTGTTTGGTGTGTGTGTGGTCTATTGTCTGTGCATATGCCATGGTGTATTGTTAATGCACATGAGCTATGTGTGCAGGGTACTACAACCAACACATGAATAGGACGGGTCTTTGTTTGCGGACAGAACAACGCCTTTGGATACGGAGTGGGTAAGGCACATTCCAGTAGGTGGGAGCAGTTGTGCATGGGTTTGCACAGTTTTAATCACTGCTGACCTCTGGTTAAAGCACCTTATACCTGTTTAGACTCCATATTCCTTTGACGATGCCCTACTGGCTTACTGGTAGACAAACACACTTACACCCGCTCGCTCACCGACATTTGTGCTTACATTTGTCACTCACGCTGGGTGTGTGCAATCCCTTGTGATGCGTATTACATTGGACTACATGACTACAGTATCGGGTATGTCTAACCATTTCACGATGGCAGACATTCGACTGTACAGACTCGGCGGCCTGTCCAGTGACATAATCATATTATATGCGTGTTCCTCATTCAATCTGCTCACATCTGCCTGATACATGGGAACCGATACTCTGCAATGCTGACATGTGAATGTTATTTTGTTAACACAGCTGTCCGCTGAGTCATGCTACCGCATACCTACTGTACGTTTTCCACCATTCAGATTGCACGACGGGAGATTGTAGGAGTAACACCTTTCCCATTTTGCATGGGAGAGTCCCTCATTAGGCATATGCCATGTGACAATACTCTAACCATTGCAACTGTCCTGATTAGGGGACATTCTCATATTCTACGTGTCTGTAGTGGTTGCTTGTTACAGGTCTTGTATACCTGACACGTCGATATGTTATATGAAGTAGCATAAGCAACTTGACTGCTGCTAGACTATGCTTTGATTTGTGCTGATATGTATATTTCTGTACTATGCATGGCTGTAGGTATGTTCTGCCCTGGTACGTCTGACATTTCTACAGAGCAGGTCCCACTTTGGCCATTCAGAATGGTGGAGGCCCTATAGGTCCTATATGTAGAGCTATCACATGTGTCAAGGCAACACATACACACAGCCCGTAGTAAACTGACTACTTCAACGGTTTGCATACGTTATGGCTATTCTTGTAGCATTATAATTGCTAATACTGTTTCCTATTACATGTAGCTGTTTCTGATACAACAAATTAATATCTGACACCACTACACACAATATACGGCCTCCTTTCCCGAACTCACAGGCCAAGTGCCATAACATTCATTTTGCAGGACACAACTGCCCAGACGGGTGTGTCCCTCAAAGGCGTACGGGTGGTAAACCTCATCTATTACGCTATCATCTACCTAAGGTGGTCAGCAAATTATGCACTTTCCGTCACTAGCAGACTTCACATACCAATGGGGGAGAATGAACACTGTATCAGGAACATGGCATAACACCCTGTGGGACACATTTAGATGATTGGTTCTATTAACCAGACACATTGACAGTCACAGAGCATATGTATTCATTCACGTTTGTCGAGGTACATGCTGTTTATGACTCATACATGTTGTCATCTGTCATTACCTGTATTCCGCCACCTGCCACCTAATATCACTAGTTCTGAAAGTGTTTAGTTGGACTTTGTTACATTGTGATTCATAATTATGGATGTCCATGCTAATCGGGTACACGGTACTGATTTGGTCCCTATGTATTCCCCCGATGGTTTACAGACTATCCGGTAGATGTGCTCTTCAGGTTTGGAAGGTACAGGCATCTTCTATGCCCACATAGGAATATTAATGACTTCCACTGGGCGGGCCTACTACATCTCTGCCAACCAGCACCTGCACACTTAAGCCCATTATTGCATATCCATCGTTCACCTACCTGGCAACCCTCTACAGCACTCATGACAAATACTTACTGTGAGCGCAGCTGGGGTATGAGCACACCCATACACATTGCCCACTCTCCCCATCTCAGGACACATGTCGTACATTTTGTCAACCCATGTATTATCACACTTGCACAACCTACTGTTCCATGTACACCTACATCCTGCTCACATCGATAACCATGGGTTCACACGTACAGTGAATTTTTGGTGTCCCGCAAGGGACACCGTTATCCATGTTTAAAGTGTAGAACTTGCAGATCTCTCCCACTGGTACTTTCCTGCCAGTGTTTTGGACAGCAGCAGTGTATTTATCTTTATTGCCTGTCTGTATGTCTGACCGGCCTAGCTGGGCGGTGTGGGAGGTACAACGTTTATTTATTGGACCTCCCAGCAACATATGCCCGGTCTGTACATATGTTACCCCTAATTGCTGTAAAGTAACCTAGTTATGTACATGTGTATACCTACAATGACATATATATTTGTTTTGTGTGTATGTGTATATACCAATACCTGTTGTATGTGTATATATATCTATCTCTCTGTATATATATATATATATATATATATATATATATATATATATATATATATATAGATATACATATCTGTATATATATATATATATATATATATATATATATATATATATATATATATATATATATATATATATATATATATATACATATCTGTATATATATATGTGCATATAAATAAATATATATATATATATATATATATATATATATATACATTTTTATCTATATATACATCTGTGTGTCCATTAACCTATACATTTCCCAGACATAGACACTTACACGTGCATATTGGGTTTTATCTCTGCTTCAACAGCATACTATTGCCTTAATCATTATGACACCGACACTTCACTCCGGTGAACTTGTGATCAGTATACCGCACGTTATACAGCGGACAGATGTCGCACATTTTTCATGTCTGGGGTGCCACTGATAAGTGTGATGAGATACAGTGTCATTCCACCTATTACTCGTATGCACAGCCTATTATTCCTGCTACTGTGTTTGTTTCTGTGCACATTCATATTATTAATGTTAATAGAATGAGTGTTTGTGTTACTGAGATTGTACGTCAACATATTGATGTCTGCATGTAGTTGTGTCTTTCTGCTTTTCCCGGTTTGGGATTGTCACAGCAGAACACCATTCCGCTCATGGCTGGCTGCCAGCCGTGACGCACAACTTCCAATGACAATACGCCCATTCACGCATGTCTCCACGCAGATGATGCTCTATCTGGGAATCGCACCTACGTACTAGCTGACCTCCATGGGCCACTCCATTGCAATCGGCACAACATACCCTAGCACTCCTGTGTCCATAATCACATATCCATAGTTTCTCCAGCACACCCATGTTGAGTTTCCATGCATAACAGCCATTATCCACCTGATATCGCAGCCATGACACACCTTTACACATTGCCCTCTCCAGAGTGTTGGGTCCCTACACACATTTTGTACCACCTCATGTATTCACAGGGTATCCCTCCATTCATATTTGCACATACGTGCCTTTCCTGGTGTTATGGATTATGAACGATTTGCGGGTTACAAGTGTAGGTGGTCGCAACATGAACTACATTCTGTCTGTGTATAATGTTGATGTAGCACTTCAACGATGTTATGGCCACTGGTATAACCCTGCCTGTGGTGTGAATTGCGGTGCTCTACTCACTCTTGTGCAGCTTTATCTGACATACGCTGCGAGCACTTTATAATACCTTACTTGCTCTAGATTCCCTTCATAACCCTTATGTTTGCTTTCGTCTTTCGGCGTTCATTCTATATATATATATATATATATATATATATATATATATATATATATATATAAAATTGCATATTTCTTTTATGTCTGTGGATATTTATCTATACACACATCTCTCTCTCTCTCTCTCTATATATATATATATATATATATATATATATATATATATATATATATATATATAAAAGTTACAGCTGTACAAGACAACATACATTTGCTATGCTACAAGCTGCTTACACCCGCGCAGGTACACTTGCAGCTACTTATTGTGAGTTACATATGTTTACTGCCACTTCTTTGTGATTACATGTGCCTTATTCCTTATGAAAGTACCACTTTGATTGATGGAATCCGGTTAACGGCCTCATGCGAGACACATGTTCACCTTTACATGTTTAAATGTTGGCTTTACAGCACAGAGGCATTCATTACACAATAAATTAATATGTGCTATAGTCGTACTTGAACCGGGAATGCCTTTACGTTAGGCGGATGCTCTAACCACTATACTATTGTTGTTCTGCCTCATTTTTATGTATACCCATGGTTCATAGCTACTCTAACATACACCTCACCGCTTCACTTACACAACAGGCATCCATTCTCCTGCTGGGAAAACAGCAGTACTACACTTCCGACATTCCCTATTTCCTACTGCTCTGGACCCGTGCTGCATGTCTACTCACTCCAAGGATATTCAGAACTCCTATGCTTATAGTCCTCACACATAGGTGTGTTTCATAGCCAGGGTGTTCATGTGCTGGTCTGGGTTTAGGCTTGTCCGACTGGTGAATAGAACTGCCCTGTACCTGTTCAAATGTCAGAAGTAGCACATGGACAGAGTTAGTCCCCATTTTAGCATTGTACCTGTGTTTACAGATGCAGGTGTTTGGGCACCTCTGTCCACATTATTAGGTCGGCACTACATAATATAGGCGGGGAGCTGTTCCACTACATAATACAGAGTGGTGGGGGGGATTCCACTGGTGTTTCTCTTCACATTTGACTATTTCATTCATTTATATATACGATGAATATTATTCTGGACATCAGTTATAAATTCATTACAGGTATGCAATAGTCCTGTCAACAAATGTGACAGTTGGTTGGTGTACATATGTGTACGGACCTCTGTGATACTCGGGGACTAATTTATCCAGGGACAAGGCTATCACAAATCAGGGACAATCACGGACACTTCTACAATATTAGTACTATTAACTTGGAATATATTGACAGATTTGTATTACTACTTATTTTCTGCAGTTAAATGCATCTGTTCCTCTTAATTGTTGTAATTAGTCATTCTCATTCAACACCTTTCCTCCAAAGGTCTCTGGCTTTGTGAGTGATTAAGAGGCTGGCCAGTTATTGTGCGAATGCTCTGACCATTGGTAGGGTTGCCACATTGTCATATGTACAGGATGGGATATATTCTGGGGACACCAGATTGTTTAGGCCAACACATACCCATGGTCAGTGCAGGTTTAGAACATTCATTATTTTCCTAGCTGAGAGCCTATACCTTTAGCACTTTAGTTGTTAGTCTGTTTCTTGTATGAATTACGTATTTTCTATCCTGACATGACTGCTTTAGGCAACTGTTACATGCAGTATGGTACATAGTTATTTCCTACAATCACAGGACATTTGGCATTGTATCATTGTTGGTCAGGACACACCTATCCACACAGTGACTGTCCCTCACACAGTGGATCAGGGGGTACCCTGTTTACGTCAGTGGCTTCATCACCCTATTTCCAAGTGCCACTATGTGAATGTGTACAATATATCTCTTGATTATTCATGTGGGGACACATGCATCATGGGCGGGTGTTTGTGGGACACGTGCATCACGGGCAGGTGTTTGATCTTGGGTAGTAGGTTCTGCATGACCGTCTAGGGCTGGACAGTCTCGTGCACCACTACTGCACATTCAAACTTGTGTCCAGATGTCTACAGGACTGGACATCATGTCTTGATACCCATTCTGACATTTACACAAGTTAATTATCCCATGAGGGATATCCAAAAATTTAACAAGACCAATACCGACCATTCTTTTGGCTTTACGAAAATGTGTTGGGGGTTTTACATGCAAGGGATACATAGTTTGCAATCCTGAAACTGCCTAGGGTAACACTACCTACTACATATGAGTAGTGCTCACTATGTGTAGATGTGGCTGCACCAAGCTAGTAGGCCGAGTATGGCTGGATTTGGTGGACGTTCGGGTATGGGGGCGGGTTGTGTGCTGTGGAGGGGATCATGGGTATTCAATTATGCATCCAGGTGTATTACATTTGAATGAGCCAGTTCCATCAAGACCATTCTGTGGGTATGTGCCAGTGACATTTCTGTACATTTGTATCGCACATTTTAATATTCATATGTTTGTGGGATTGTGTTCTACAGTATGGCCTGTCAGGTTGTATTGCAGATGTGTATACATGTTCTTTGTGCTTCTTTCTGATTCACCTGCTGCTCCCTCATACACCTCCAGTTCACCTATTCTGCATACAACACAGTCTCGCCTTTGAGGATTATACCATTACCCATCCCTCCCACACACATATTCCTGACACTCCATCCATCACTGCTTTGGTTGATGGCCCATGACACGGTCAAGGTAACACATTGCATACATTACATATGTCAGGTACCTGTATGGTTGTGTGGACTACCCTGGCATGTTTCACCTTCCACATGCTGTACATCACGCACATAGGTACACGCCCATACTTAACTTTCATGACATGGTTGGTACACCCGGGTAATACCCGTTCAACTGTGACACATCCTGACAAGTACGGCTTGTACCGCATATGTGCGGATTTTGGCCAGCTGCTCTGATCATTGGTAGGGTGCCACCTTTTCCTATGTCCAGGATGGAATATATTCCAGACACATATCCGATTGTACTGGACAACACATACCCACAGTCAATGCTACGGATAATACTTTTCCTTTAAGCCTACACGTTGGCTTATTGTTGTAGCAGTTTATATGCTCCTTCTGTTTCATTTTCTTGCTTATTCTATTTCTTGTCATATGTGGTATGTTACATACGGACATACCTATTGTATGTGACTATTACATGTGTTGTGGGATATAATTCTGTCATATGTTCGCTAGATATTTACATTTATCGTGGTTTTGTTATGGACACATCTGCCCAGCTGTGTACTCTCCCTCACAATGTGGGACATTGGGCTGGACATAGCTATTGGCGGTGTGCTAACATGATGCGTTTCACTTCCACTTGGTATAACTATCTACACTGCGTTGGACTACGGGCACACAGTTTTCAATGTCATTTGTTTGAGGGATGGGGACCCGTTATTCCCTACCGTGCATTTGTGGTTGCTTCTTAATTTTGTGTTCGCAGGAACTGTCTTGCATGCTTTGCATATGTTTCAGTATCCATGGACACTGACAGATGTAATTACTATTGCAGGTAAATTGTTACATGCAGGCATTTTAGGTTGCATGTCGACAGCTAACATTTCCACGCCTCCGTACGGCACTTAGACATGTCCTATGCACTCGCACTCATTTCCTATGCACGTGGCTGTGGCAGCAGCGCACCTTCATTAATATGCGTTTGGCGCTACTGCACCATCTTCACACCACACGGTCAATGGAAGCCTAATGCCGGCGTTGCACCGAGCTTCATGAATCCCAGGGAGTATCTTTGATTGGATACTTATTAACAGTCACCCCCAAAAGTACAAGTCAGGTACATTACCCGATGGACTAAGTGATCACTGCCTTACCTATATTATTAGGCTCAAAGCCGACATTCCCAACCAGACCACCTACAAAACTATAAGAAACGTCAGGATCTTTAACCTTGACAACTTCCACAATTAACTCAAAGCATGTAATTGGAATGTCTTAAAATGACTCCCATTACAAGAAGCAGTTGAGTACTTCAATACCAGATTTCTGGCTATCCTTAATCACCATGCTCCTACCCGTACCATCTGTGTAAAAGCCACAGTTGCACTGTGGCTATCTTTAACTAAGAAACAATGCCTGGGCAAGGTGGCATGTTACCAAAGCCCCTATGGACCAAGTAAGATACCAGCAGCTAAGGAACCAGACCAAAAAATCTGTCATTCTAGACAAAAAAAATCACTACACCCTCCTACAACAAAAATATCAGCTAAAACCTGAAAAGTTCTGGCTGGTATTAACAATGTTCTCAACCCAGGCCATTCTGCCACTCCTACTCCATCAGCTGCCCTTGATAAATTCCCCTGTAGAAATTGCAAACAGCTTCATCTCCTTCTTTACTGAAACTATCCAGTCACTAGCTACCCATCTCACTCCATCGGACACAAACACCAGCTCTAGCACATCTAGCCCTGATCCGCCCAGCACCAAATCCACCTTTACCTTTAAAACTGTACCTAACAACCTGATCCGGACCATACTCAAAAAGCTAAAACCTACTACACTAGCTGCCGAACAACTCCCAGCTGAATATCTTCAAAAAGCAGCTGATGCCATAGCACTGCTCATTTCTATTCTGATTAACAGATCCATCTCAGAAGGATCCATCCCAGCAATATGGAAAATATCATATGCTATACCTCTTCATAAAGGGGAAAGTTCCACAGAATTATCTAACTTTAGACCTATAGCCATTCTTTCACCACTGGCTAAAAATCATAGAAAGATGCATACACAAACAAATCATGCACTTTCTTATTCAAAACGGAAAGCTCGCTGACTCTCAGCACGACTTTAGGCCATTCCACAGTACCACCACAGCTCTTCTGTCTTTCTCTAATGTCATCAGTCTTTATCATAACAACAACAAACTATCTTCAGCACTCTTTCTAGATCTCTCAAAAGCTTTCGATATGGTCAACCATCAGCTACTGCTCAATACCCTACAAACCATCAGTTTAGACCAACACGCAATACAATGGTTTCATTCCTACCTAAACAGTAGACAGCAGGCTGTCTTATGGCAGAGCAAGCTGTCACCCCAACTTCCTCTAACACTAGGTGCCCCACAGGGGTCCATACTAGGTCCCATTCTTTTCTCTATCTTTATCAATGATCTGCACACCACCATCCCAGGAGCCACCTACATCCAATATGCAGATGACTCAGCGCTAATATGCTCCGCCTCCTCTCCTACACAACTTCTAACCCTCATCCTGACCACTTTCAGCATGGTAGAAACATGGCTAGCTAATCGCCACCAGCTTCTAAATCCTATCAAAACCAAGCTACTGCTTTTCTCCCCAAACCGTAGAATTTCTCCTCCTTCCTTCAACATCAAATCTAGCAATGACGCCATTATCTCCCCTGATGACCATACAAAGCTTCTAGGTGTAATAATAGACAACAACCTTAAATTTGGTAAACATGTCAATCACACTATTAAGTCCATTAACAAAAAACTTGGCTCCCTCTACAGAGCCAAACCTTTCTACACCCCCCCTCCCAGCTATGGTAGCTATTGCAAGATCACACCTCCTCTCTACCCTTGTGTATGCCTCCCCTGTACTCACCAACCTATCCAAAACCAATCTCAACAAATTATCAGGATGTTACAATCATATAGCCAGATTTTCTACTGGCATGGCTTTTAGGACCCACCATTGCCTGAATTTCAAAGCACTGGGATAGCTAGAGTATCCTACCCTTCTACAGTTCAACCAGCTTATAGTAGCGCATAAAATACTCCATCAACCTGATTACACCCCTGCCCTCAAAAATATTCTCATCCCTCATAGTGCCCCCAGGCCATTATGCTCAGCTGATAAACTAATGATACTGACCCAAAAATCCAACAACTCTGCAGGTGATGCTATATTTGCCAACTCAACCAGTAAAATATGGAATCTACTCCCTACTACCATTACCAAGGAAACCTGACTACCCCTATTTAAAAGAGAACTCAAAAAATACCTCACATCTCATTGGCTGTGCTCTTGTTCTAACCTGACTAACAACTTCACTAATACATGTCTTGATACCCAACCTTCTGCTTAGCCAAGTATCTATGCCTCATAGCATTTGAATGTCTAAGCATTGTGAATTATGAGATCTGATTGTATTCTATGTTCACATTTTCTGATATGTCTTTACCAATCAGATGTAGGTCTGCACATTGTGTATATTGATATCTGCCTGTATTCTTTGTCTATATTTTTTCTAAACATGTCTGCCTGAGTTTATCACTCAGTGATGTATGTAGTGTCTCTTTTTTGGTATGTGGAGCTTTTCTCCCCGGGCCTCTGCTGAAAATGGACATATATCCAGTTGGACTATCCCAGTCAACAAATGTAAAATGAAATAAAATAAAATAAAATAAATAAATAAATGCTTTACTAAACTTAATGACATTAGGGTGTATAGATGTAGAGCCACATAACAATAAGGAAAGGCCACTATTCCACAACAGAGACAGCAAACTTTTATTGCAGTTGACATGATATTGTATGTACTACAATACTTCACCATTGTTGATTGTAAACACACCATTTTTATGGCATTAATCTCCCTATTGTTGTATTTATCCCTGTACCTTTGAATGTATCCTGGGATTAAACTAATATTGGCCACTTTTGATCAGAGTTCTGCCCTGTTTAACAAATTAAAGAAGTTAAGTAAGTAAATAAATAAATACATACAATAAATGCTTAAAGTGGGGTATGAGAATACTTATTCCTCCAGAGCTGTGCTCCATTTTTCTTAAACAGTTATACATGGGTCCTTCAGATGTGTTAAGGATGGAATCCATGGTCAGGAGTTATGTTTGGTTGGAATAAATGTCAGCTTGTATGACAAGAAAATAAATGTCAGATATGTCAAGAAGCTCAGAAAATGTCAGCTCATGGATCACTTTACCTATGGGTCTGACCAGATAAACTTTAAAAAAAGATTCAGTTTTGAAACCATAGGCCTGTTTTAAGGATGTGATAATGGGTGCTAACTTGAAATAACCAGAAATATAATTTGTGATCTCCGTTACAAAGGAAAAGACAATCCAAGCCATTAGAAACCTTTTTCATCATTGCAAGATACCTGAAGTCTTTATTAGTGATAGCAGACCATAATTAAGATTTTGCAGCATTCATGAAAACTAGCTACTTAAAGGACATTCTTTCTGGTCAAGTCAAATAAAACATTATTGTCAATCAGACCATACAACAAAAAAGTGCACAGCTTAATGAAATTTCATTTTCCAAGCTCAAGCACATCATAAACAAGTGTATACACAGAATCACGCACAAGACAAAATGCACATAACAATAATCGAGTCCAGATATCCGAAGGCACAGAAGCTTCCTCAACCATGCTGGGTTGCGATACAGTGACTACAGCCATCCTCACCATCCTCACTTCCACCAGCCCATCTCCAATGCCAGCAACAATCAAGTTGCAGACCGGTCCCCTCTGCCTTTCAGCAGAACTACCATCAAATGAAGGCCTGAATGGCCAAAGTCAGACCAACAATCACCTCTCAACTTCACCATCCACACCTCCTCCAGTTTATCTCCAGTGCAGCAATGTTCCAAAAACCAGACCAGTCTATCTGACCCAACAAAATTCAAAGTCCGGATCCAACATAACAATCATGAACAAATGTAAAGAAGGCAATACAAACTCTGATTCTCCTCCATCTGCACCTGTCGCAACTCTCCTCCCAAGACCTGAACTACCATGACCAAGCCAAAGATCCAAATAAAGTAAGCATGGCAATCCCAACTCTGATTGCCTGCCATCCGCACCCATCTTAACTCACCTCCCGAGGGCTGAACTACCTTGACCAATCCAATGATCTGAAAAAAAGCAAACAAGGCACTCCCAACTCTGACTCTCTGCTATCCACACTCAGCACTTGGTGCAACTCTCCTCTGAAGGCCTGAGACTACCATGACAAGCCAATGATCCAAAAAATAATGCAAAGCAAGGCAAATCAAGGTAATCCAAAGAAACCAACTCATGCACCGCAACTGCATCCAACCACACACCCGCCCGGTCAGAACTGACTCTCAGACAGACAACAGATCAAAAAAAAAATTTACATAAACACAATACACACATTGGGAGCCAGAGTAGCTGCTGCCACACAAGGCACTACCATTCTACCACTTAGATAATGAACTTGAAAAATTATTTCTGCAAACAACCAAACAGGCCTAGAGGTTTTTCTATGGATTGTGGTGTGGTTCAGCTATATATGAATGGTTTAGTGTTCCAAACTCTTAGACAAATAATTCCTTAACAGTGTATTTTAATGACTATAATCTCAGGTTGCATTTCGAATTATTGAAACTGAGTGTGGAATCTGCTGTGCATAATAATAAAAAAAAACAGATTTGCCTCTTTTGCAGAGGACTGCATAGTCATGATGCAAACATGTTGCGGCTACTGATGGTCCCATTGCCCAGGATTACTAGAATGGAAAGCAATGTGCACTGTAGGTAGTGACATCATAGATGGGCATATGTCATGTAATACATTTATTCTTAATAGAAAGTACAACTCTGAGACAGACCACCAGTATTTTATGTAAAATAATATTTGACATTACAAAGGCTGCCTAGTGACTGATTGCAGTTCTTTAACATTGTATTAATTTGATATTCAAAGATGAGTGCAGGGTTGAGAATTTCTCTGAGGTATTTTAGCACATGCAGTTACCAGTATGGACAGTAAGCAGTAATTCAATGCAACATATGTTATTACAGTTGGTACTACAAAATGGTAATGAGTTACATTTCTTCACATGGAGAAAGAGATGAGGGTCACTAATAAATTTTCAAAGCACTATTCAGTTGTTTACCTACAAGTTCTTTATTTTTTGCTGAGAATGGAAGAATACTGAACTATGGAAAGGTTCCTGCAAAGCTCTAGTAATGCTTCAAACGTACTTGTTACATCTGAAATTTGAGAAGAGTTCCTTAGCCCAACTACATTATAATTTCCTGTCAGTAGAATAGCTACAGAACCAAAACGAGTTTTGTCATATAAACTAAGCTGGGTTAACTTGTTTTGTATGACCTTGTAAGACCTTTCTATGACCTGTATGTTTTGTGGAGAGCCTTCGAAAGATTCAGGAAGATACCTGATACTACCTGTGTTTGTTCATTTTTCCCCATAAATTAAATCTTTATTAGTGCATACATTCATACATTTCTAGGTGTTTACTAGGCTAATGACCACGAGGGCCTTTTTAAGCCTAGCCATGCATCCCATATCTGCGATGGTGGTGCTGCGGTAGCGTTGTCGCCTCACAGTAAGATGTTGTCCTGTTTGATTCTTAGCTAGAGCTTCTTCTGTGTGGAGACATGCGTGAATGGGCGTACCTTTGTTGAGGGTTGTGTGTAAGGGCTGGCAACTCGGCACGTAAAAATCTACTGCCAATCATTAGTGGACCGGAGTTCCGCTGTGGCGACCCCTAACTGGGAAAAGCCAAAAGACACAACAACAACAACAACATGCATCCCAAATCTCTGATAAGTTCTGATACCCTTGATAAGTGTAAGCATGGGCCTGGGAGATGAATCATTTACTGGTTACCTGTTTGCATTAGAGTCATAGGTGCCAAACCAGGGATGAATTAGTTGTACAGTATTTTAGGAAAAGCCTTGGCAGCAACCATGTTGGGATTCTTTTTAGATTTCTGCTGTCCTGAATGAAAGCAGACAATTGTTGATATACTGTTTTTCTTTGATTATGTCTACAGTGCTAGGTATAGAAATTGGAGAGGATTTTCTTTGGTGCAATACTAGTCTTTTGAAGGGAATAATGTGAGCCTGTTTCAGCTATCTAGATACGTTTTTTAAACATATGGTAAGAGCAATGGTCAAAAAATGTGATGTCAGCTTTATGATCATGGGGACAGGGGGCTGTCACCCTCCCACACACACTGGTTCACAACCTATAGACTTTAGGAGGAAAGTTCATAGGTGAGTACTGGGTTAGATGCCCTTGCAGGCCATATTAAGCTCAGACAATTTCCCTTTCTAAAGTGAGAATCAAACACTGCACCTTGGAACAGTGAAGTGAATACCTTAACCATTATACTAACCCCTAACCAAAATATTCAGCAATCAGTCTGCAGAGTATTACAAACCTGCCAGCAAGGAAAGGTCAGAATCAAACCCTGCAACTTATGTATGATGTGGTTAAGACGTTATCCCTGATACCAGCTCTTACTGTTTTGAGCTCTGACTATAAATCCATTAAGTTCTTTCAAAAGGGAATGATAATTTGAGGTATTAGCATAAGTGCCTATAGGAGGTGATTTTGCATCATCTAGTAGTCCCTTTTACAGTGTAGTTGCTTAATAATCTTTACGGTGTTTGTTTTTCATTACAGGCGGAATTAAAATTATTGTTGGGTCACAGAAGGAAGTTTGTACTCCTCTAATAAGTAGAGCAATAATCCCTTCACACAGTTCTCTGAACTTAATTCTTAGCATGGGGAAATAATGTATATCAATACAGTAGGATCTGATAAAAACAAACAGATTAACTGACACCTCATCACTAACATACAGATCTGCAGAAGTTCTCGGAAGTAGAAATGATAGCACCATCTGAATGTTTTTTCTGTGCTTTCGGCTGCTATTCAGACACCTGCACTACTTACTTTGCCTACAGCTGTAGCTGATCGGCAAGGCACTGCTAATTGTATTAATATCACCTCCCACAATAAAGGTAGATCAGGTAGGTGCTTCGACAGTGACAGACAATTGATAACAGTACCTACTTCATATGCCTACATGTTCAAGTTATCTGCATTTGTAAGGTACACGTTAAAGAGTACAACATTTTTGTATATAACATAGACAGTGAGTCTGTTCAGAAAGCACATATGGCAGAATTCCCTTGATTATTTGGAGGTATGAGCTAGTCCACCTGTTATTAAATGTCTGATTTTTTTTTCTTGCATGACTTTTACTTTATGAAAGAGATAAGGTTTATATACATACTGCAAATCAAACAGCACATACTTGCACCATAACTGGTAGTCTGCAGATTGGTATAGACTAGTGCTGAGTACCACGTTGCTCTGCAGTGCAATGAGCCTTAATAAAAAAATGTGTGGTGCATGCAAATGGCTGTAAGTACAAATGTGAATGATACAGTACAGTAAAATGAGGTCCTAATGATATTAAAATGCATACTAGATAAAATAGTCTTGATTCACAGATGTTTACATAAAAATACACAACTGTGTATTCCTGCCTACAAGTGAGCAGACTGCAGCAAAACATTTATTGTTGCTTTGTAGCAAGAAGGCTTGGTGTTGCAACAGAATACTATGTCCCTTAGCACCATTGCTCCCCAGTGGTATGCATGTGGTCTCATTTGGAACCACTGTAAATGTTACCATCTGTAGTTGACTCATCACACTTTCATTGACTAAGGGATTTTTGGTCACTTTGAGTCAATCAGGACATCACATGGGTGTAGGTCACCATGTGTCACTTACACATAGAATTGAGGCCTGCCCACACCTGTGGATACCAATGCATGTTTAACTATTACCATACATGCTACAGGGATACATCAGCTAGAAATATATTAGGCAAATTTAAACCACTTGTATTGCTTTTAACATTAAAATACAAATGAATGATCATAACCATATGAACAAATTGTAAAGACCACTTGCAAACTAACAGAAACAAGAATGATATACATTGCTCAGCTTATAACAACATATTATATAACCCCCACCACCACCACCATAATCATGTCCACAGTTGATTCATCATTTATAACTGATACAAATAGGAAAAACAAACTCATAAACTCACTATTGTGACCACCATTAAGAACACATAGAACTTTTTGAATGGCCATAACTAGTAAGAAATATTTGCCAATGCTGTGGTAATGAACTCTTCTGACCATTAGCTTTGAAGGATACATGATATTGTCCATTTGTTTGCACAGAGAGTGCTCAGCATTCTCAGCCTATGCTCCACCAGACCCCTCCCACTGTTTAGCCCACTAAAATTTAGCCCACTAAAGTTTAGCCCACTAGCTAAGACTCAATAGATCTCAGATAATGGTAGCATGAGACTGAACCTTTGGTTAGTGTGTGAATCCACTGCCACAGCTGTGGAGGAAGCATCACTGGAGTGGGGGGTCCACTGACCACTGGTGATGTTAAGTGCTTACATTGTACAGCTTTATATCTGCATGAAGGTGAGTCCACACCATATGCCCATATGGTGGGCAGATGCCAATGCTGGTAGGAGACAGAGTATAACAATCTGCCATCAGGTCCTGACACAGACTTCTGTAACTTGTAGTCATCATCAGCCTTAGCCCAGGTGCTGGTATTAGGCCGCCATTGTAATTCAGCCTCTGCAAGAATCACTGTATCAGTGGTCTTCCCTGTAATTACAGGAAAAGGTTTGCAGATCGGAGTTAGCATAGGTACCTATAACAAAACTGTTGCACTGTGGCATGCATGCTAAAGGTGTCTAAACAAAATCAAACATAGAAACCCAACCTGTCTCTTCTGTCATCTGCTATCCTGACATGGCAGGATACTTGATCTACATAAAACAATTCATTGCCAACAGGTGCAGTGGGTAGCCATTGGTGTTTATGTACAGTGCAGCTGTACAAAACCTTGTACACCATCTAATGAGACATATGGAGGTTAGTCCATCCTGACGTCAGTGTCAACTCTTTAGGGATACTCCCAGAACAGCTGTTCATTCTGCAGTGACACCAGAAAGTTCATTGGTTCTGTTAGCCTCTTGGTCCAACTTGAACCCCTGTGGCTGACCTCTCAGCTGCTGAGCCACATGCCTTTACCTTGGAATGACATAGCATACAGGTAACATACCTATAAAGTAAAGTTCAAAGTTCATTCCTTCTTAGCATTTATGGCATTGAGCAGAGCCTGTAATACCTGGTCACACAAAGGCTGGTCAGCAGTCCTCTCCACAGCAATCTCCATTCATGTATCCTACAAGCAGGATATAATTTTACGCATGGTTGGAATTGTTCAGTCTCTACTAGCCACTTCATTCTCTGGACATGCATGCCCCTTCTGAATGTATGTCACTTAGATAAAGTGTCTACACCACTGGTGCTGGTAAAAGGACAGATACATGCACAGTGGTCACCTCATTAGACAATACTATAATGAAAAGAATGCATGATGGGAGCATGCCATATGACAAATGTAGGAACATGTATAGAAATATATACAGCACGTGTGCATGCTAACAGGTATTTATAAGATAAGAAGGCATCCCGACTGCTGCCATTTGCTGACATTTGTAACCTTGGTAACCACCAGTGCATAGTCGTATTGTAGTGCAATGGGATGGTATGTGAATGTAGGGCTACGATTGCTGTACTCATCACTGTAGACCAGCAGATACATTAGAGCAGACAGTAGCAGTACTGTAACAGAGAGAGGCATGTACAGGGACAGGGTGGCCTAATATTGTAGGCTACTTTAATAAACAAGCCATTTTCTTATACCATATAAGATATTGTCATAATGTATTTATTTATTTATTGACATTTGTTTACTGGGAAAGTCCAACTGAGTAGGAATCAATTTTCTGCAGATGCATGGGGAGAAAAACTCCAAAGTATTGCAAAACATTTTAAGAATAATAATTATACAGTACAAAAATAGTTTAAATAATTATACCAAATTAGACACTGTATGAAAACATTTGTCAAGAGTAGATGCAAGTTATATGGGAAAAATGTAACAGTTAGAGAAATTTACCCCATTTATAGTGAAATTAAAGCTAAGCTAGTGTAATATAAACAGGGATTGCAATACAAAATGAGAGAAATGCAGGCTTGTGGTATATTTATAGAAAAAGCTGGGGAGATAAATTGATAGAAGTAAAGAAGTGAGTGAAGAAGAGAGAGTTAGGAGATGTAAGGTGTGAATAGGTAGTTGTTAACATTTAAGGATATAGTTTATCCTGTTGTTGAGCAAGAATAGAGCCAGCTTTTGGCTAGGAAGTCTTTTAGATTGATTTTGAAGGATGGTAAGGCGAGTACTGATCTGATGGATAGAGATGCCTAAGGTCATAAAGGATGACTAAAGGAATCTGTGTAATCTTGTTGACAACTTCTTAATGTTTGACCTTCATGCCTCCAACGTGGTTTGCAAAGCCTTCTGTCTGGCTCTTCTACTTTCCTAAGGCATCTCAACTAGATGCAAAGAACTTTTATTTCCCCTTTACTCATATCTCTCAAACCCATTACTGAATATAATGCATCTTTTGACTCACACTTGCCTAAGCATATCATTCAACTTGAAAGACCTCTGGAATTCAAAACTATCTTAGTTATCAGGAAAGACTGGCATCTCTCTCTCTTTGTACTCAGTCCCCTATACACTCCTTCATGAAAATCCATGTCTAGCCTTTTAAGCTATGAAAGATCTAACCCTGTTTGACCTTTTAGTACATAGAATAAATGGTGCCTCAAACACCTGAGCAAGGGAACTAAACTTTTAGCAGCAGATAAATTAGACATGTTTTAGTGATAGATTCATATTTCACTCCATATGTCACACCTAGAACAAACTTACACTGCATATCAAGCAGAGTAGTAACCTTGCCACCTTTAACATAAACCTAAATAATTGGAGGGGGGTCCTCAGATTCTCCAGTCAGTCTTGTCTTGCCTTCACTGAAGCCAGAGGGAACTCATGGATAGTTGCTTTTGTTTTTCTTTTTTTATTGTCTTGGCTTGTAACAGTCTGCAGACTGGTTATCTAGTACTTACCTATGAACCTTTGAACCTATAGGTACAAGACTGCTGACAAGACATCTTCAAAGTACTGTGTTCCTCCTCAGACTGCCCACACAACCAGATACTGCTTTTTTCCTCCTAATAATGTGTCAAAGTAAGCAACATAGCAACCCAAATCTCTGGAATGTTTCTTACAAAATGTCAGCGAGCCTTCAAGCTGATGCACGTTTGTACCTAACTGCATGGCACATAAATGCAGACAGGAGGTATGTTTATGTATTTCTATATTTTTCTGTGTTGCACCTGCTGCATGCATATAAAACTACTGCCAAAGCTTATCTCTTACAGCTCATAGCCATGGCCTTGTGCTGGAGACCTGAGTAGGTATAAGGATTGTGCTCCTTCATGGGTAGCTGTGCTGGATAAAGGATATTGTAGGTATGATTGACATACCACTGTCATGCACCTTTTGAAAGTGACAACACTTTCAGGGGAATTGTGGGAGAATGGTAGCTTTTTTTAATGGCCACAGTGCATAGAGGGTAAACATGTGTGTGATTCACTGTAGTTTCATGGTGCACCTACTGGACTTCCTTCATGGGGTATTTAAAAAAGTGCATACTTGGTATGACCTGGCTGAGCACTTATCCCTAAACACTGGGAAAACCAGGATAGGGCACCAATGCAAAAATCATTTTGATGACCTACAGTATTGGAAGTATTGATGTGCTACATGCATGGGAAATGGAATTGTGGCGGGAATGCCATAAATGGTGTATTATGTATTTATTCCTTTCTCTTGTTTTATATTTTTATGTTTTATCTTTTATTCTGTTCTTTGTGGGAATGTTGATGCTACTGAAAAGTGTTTGTCAGTATCATACTAATAATCGGTTCAGCTGTTGTTGATAAAGATTGTGTCAGCACTGCCAGAGGTCAACTCCTTGCTGGTCATATCCGACCACAAGCTAATCACCCTAGACTTTCATATCCCACCCCCACCCCCCATTAAGGAAACCATCGTAAAAAAAACTTCTCCAAAGCCAATTTCATGCTTCTTAAGACAGAAGTGGCTAACTTCACAACATCCATACAGATGGAAAATAGAGGCACGACTACTGAATCATATACAAATTCACTGTATAAGCACATATACAAGTGCATGGACCATGCCATCCCCAACAGAAGCAAGACGCTATCCTCCAAAAAAAGGAAGCCAATCTAGTGGCCCCCTGCCATAAACAAACTCTACAACAGAAGGAAGAAACTGTTGTAAAAAAAGAGTAAAATCTCATGACTGCAGGAACTCCCTGGTCAGCCTCAGTAAGAAGTTGAGATCCCTCATAAAATCCTCCAAAGCTAGTTGCAAAAATAAAATTGCCATGGATTCTAAAGAGAACCACAAAAAATTTTACAGCTATGTCAAGAATCTCAATGGTGACACTCAGATCTGTTCTGAGCTACAGCACAATGGCACTAAATATACAGAACCAACTGATTTTGCCAACATCCTGGCAGATAGATTCAGTGCAAACCTCACCCCCCAAAGGGCCCATTCTCCATACTGGAAGATTGCAAAGCACCTTTAATCATGGATGCACAAATAAAGACCGCACTCTCCAAAGCCAAGAAGACAGCATCCATGGGACCAGACAACATCCCAGGCTGCATTCTGCATGAACTACAGAATGAACTGGCACCCCACCTAAGTACCATGTTCAACCATAGCCTCACTTCAGGCTTTGTGCCTATGGAATGGCACACAGTGACAGTTATCCCACTCTACAAAGGGGGTGCCACCACTGACCCCAGGAGCTACCGCCCCATTAGCCTGACAAGCCTGGACTGCATGGCGATGGAACGCATCATCCTGGAGCTTATAAACAAAGACACAGGTAACATCCAAACTCTGGACACCACTCAGTTTGGATTTGTAAAAGGTAGATCATGCCTCCTTAACCTGATTGACTTCTTTGAAGCAATCACCAGAGCTGTAGACAAGGGTAAGGTGGTGCACACAGCCTATCTTGACCTTGCCAAGGCTTTAACACTATCCCCCACTCTGGTATTACAGATAAACTCACTGGATTGGGCATAAATCCCTATATCACAAGATGGGTGGCCAACTGGCTCACTGACAGAATCCACACAGTGAAAGTAGCCAACTCCAAATCTGATGTCAGACCAGTGACAAGTGGAGTACCACAGGGTTTGGTCCTGGGTCCTCTCCTGTTCGGTATCTACTTCTCAGAAGTCCAGGCTAATACAGCTGGTCTCTGGCTAATGAAGTTCTCAGACAACTGCAAACTAGGAGCCATAATAGATTTGCCTAAGGATGTGGACATTCTACAAAGAGGCCTCACTGAGGCTGATGCTTGGTATCAAAGTTATGGCCTAAAGCTCAATGCCAAGAAGAGCATTGTCATCCTCTTTGGGAAAAACACCGTACCCATGAACTACCACATAGGCGGTAGTCTACTAAACACCGAAAGTGTGATAAGAGACCTTGGGACCCAGGTGGACAGTAGTCTCTCCTTTGATAATCACGTCGCCACAATAGTCAGGAAATCCTTCTATGTGGCACACTTCATCACAAAGGGGATCTCCTCCAGAAAAGGAGAGATCATCGTTCCTCTCTACTCATCCCTCATCAGACCCATTATAGAGTACAATGCCCTGTTTGGCATGTATCTCACAAGATATCTACAACAACTAGAAAGGCCACAATAATACCTCAATAAGAGGATTACTGGCCTCAAGCAGATGCCATACACAGGCTGTCTCAAAAAACTCCAGCTCTACTCCATCGCATATCGCCTACTCAGAGGCAACCATTGCCTAACATACAAAGCCATGTCTAAACCAGATCTGATGGACATGCTACACTTAAAGAAACCCAAGCTCTCTGGGCCACACGCTCCAGAGACCTAGACTTTGTCACCACAATAAACAGAACATACTGGAGGGATAGATTCTTGTCCCAGAGACTTCCCATGCTCTGGAACAGACTACCCATTCATGTCAAGCAAAGCTCCTCAATAGCCCTCTTTAAGAGAAATCTTGACAATTGAATGGTAAATTGGAGTTTCACCCCAGGGATAACTTCTGTAGATCTGCTCAACAGGGGCACAGGAAAATAATTTTCTTGGGTGGCAAAAGCCAGGGAACCACATTTGGCTAGGCTTATATAGGCCCTAGGGCCAATAACCTAGTACTTACCTATGAACCTATGCAATATCCTTACTGCATTCTGTGTGGCTTTCTACTGGGTCATGCTGTGGAAAGGGTTCATCCCACACTATGTCATGGTGAAGTCATACGGATGTATCCCTGTCTATACCTGCGCCACATTGCAGCTTAGCTTATGCACAGTGACACACACTTCTCTGATGCCTGTCATGCAGAGAATGGGAAGTATTTATGGAGTGTATCCGTTGTTTTAATGTAGCACATTACAGTTATCATGGTTTTCCTATGTGCACGTTATTTTTTAATATTTGCAGAGCATGATGCAATCATGTCGCCTTCCATGGGAGCAGGAGATGCTTGTGCCAAGCCATGATTAATTCCCCTCTCAAGTGGTAACATGTCTATTAAATTATTCAGTATAGTGTCAAGACAGGGATTCATTTGTGACTACCTTCCCAATTTGTCTCTTCACTGCATGTCCTGATGATATATTTGTTGCACTGATGCCTCCAACATGCCCTGCCCCAGCTGGGGATGTGGCTGAGGGGGCATATGATAAGGCTAAAAGTGCCTTGTCAGGTGGTGGGATTCTTGTACTTAATGAAGAGAGGTAGCCTAAATGCCTTTCCTGAGCAGACCACTACAGCAGTAATCAGTGACCAAGACTATGGTGAAGAGATGACTGATCAGATATATGTCCTGCACTGGACTGAAGGTTTGCTTACCCACTGGCCTCTACCATCATATCCCCAAAATAGTGTGTGGCCAATACCATTGGCATCTTTGATCCATGAAATGGGAATAGCTATCTATGATGTCCCTCTTAGCCAGGAGGGGAAAAACATATCAGTTGTACATAACCCACTGTATCCCAACCCTTTTATGTTTCACCCTGTACACCCTGCATTATCCATCACTCCCCATCACTGTTTATTTACCCTCTGTTGCCTCTGTCTAAATCATGACTCCCCATTCTAGTGTTAGCATTTCCAACCATTTGCCACTATTGTTTTGTGTTTGTCTCTCTGTCTCTGCACTCCATCCTATCCCTCTTTCCTACACTGAATTCTCTATTAACCTTCCCGTTATTAACTTTTCTCAATAAACCAGGGCCATATCCTACAAAAAAGTTCACATCCTCCATCTCCTTTTGTCTGAATCTCTGATTGCCCTTCCATTTTTCTTACTTTCTTGTGCATGCTTTTCCTTCCCTTTTGTGAATCCAAAAGATGTCTTCATATATATATATATATATATATATATATATATATATATATCTATATATAAAAAAAAAAATATATATATATATATATATATATATATATATATATATATACCAGCAAAACAAACCCAGTTGGAAGATACTGCCAAAACTCCACTTCTAGTAATTCAAAAGCCAACGAAACTCCAAAAAGAAGCACGTTGTTAATAGTACAAAAATCTTTTCCTTTATTGACGTTAGCGCTTTCACAGGTGTCCCTGCTTCATCAGACGTTACAAACAAACAGTTATCTTGCATCATTATATAACAGATTTAAAACACATCACTTCCTAATCTAGTGACATCATTTCCCATGTAAATTAAAGAGCCATACACTCAAATGAAGCAGCAAAAGATCTTCCGTAAATCATTTACAAGCACAACAAACATATCAAACTAAGCATTGTCAAGAAATAGCAAAAATAAAATTTCTCTCAAAAAACACAACATATATGCGTAGATATTCACTTAAAAACACATTATAGAACAAAACAAAAATAAGGCATTCCCAAATAGCCTTTGTAGTACTATCATTTCATACTACAAGAATTCCAATATTAGCCTACCATTTAGAAACTTTCAGTAGCGCATCATATCGCATAATCAATCCCAAATGGTATCCACATTAAAACCATTATAGAATGATAAAACACTCAGGCAAGACCCTACAATACTGTCATACTATACTACAAAAATCTATTGCCAGTCTGCCGTTTAACTATTCAAACTGTAAGAAGCACACTATACCTAACTATCATATTCTAAGTGATATTTATATTGAATCCTACATTGTCAAGAATCGTGCCAATACTAGCCTGAATAGATATATTGACCCTTTAAAATAATTAAGATATATACTTAAATCGATACTATACATATATCAAGCACTAAACATCAAATAAAATCTATCATTTAATGGATCTATTCTTCAAGTATGGTCTCAAAGGGACGGAGTCATTAAGACCTCTCCCCCTGTGAGCAGCAAGACGTAAAATCCACTCAGTCTCTGATAATTCAGTTTGATTGACTAGGTTCCCCCCCCCTTAGATTTTCTCTCTGGACATGTAACACTTGAAACATAAAAGTATGCTGGTTAAACTGCAGCATATGTCTAGAAATTGCACTACAACTATCCTGCCTGTTAAAACAATACAAGTGGTCCCGAATACGTTCTCTCAAAGAACGATTGGTCTTGCCCACATAAAACATAAAATATCTCTGGCAGGTAGCTACATACACAAGATTCCTAGTATTACAGTCCGCCCGGCACCTAATCTGCCAGAGTTTACCATCGTTGGAATTCCTGAAAAATCTAGACAAGTCCACATAAGAACATTGAGGGCATGAAGCACACCTTCTGGTTCCTAGATCAATTACTGAATTATTCAGTACATTCATGGTAGATAAATTGGGAAAACACAACTGCTGTTTCAGACTCTTAGAGTTATTAAAAACATATTGTGGACAATTCCCTACAATCTTGCAAATTTCCTTGTCCACAGTTAAAATATTCCAGTTGTTTGTTATTGCCTTTTGAATTATCTCCAGATTCTTAACATACGGTATGGCTATACGCTGTGTATTGCCAATGTCACAGGACTTCCTCTTATATACATACTCATGATCTGAATAGTAGGGCTTACCCCTACTATCCCTCAGCTTAACCACATCATTACAAACTTTCTCAACTACTGTATGATCATAACCCCTCCTGCACACATCACTACTCAATTTACTTAGTTCCTGGTGAAAAGAAACATCATTGGAACAAAGTCTAGAAATCCTCAGACCTTGTCCTTTAACTACATTAACAAAAGTTCTGGGATGATGCATGCTATCCGCTTGCAAAAATGATGTTCTATGGCATTTCTTCCTAAAAACATTGGTATTGTAAGAACTACCTTCACGGGTTACAGTGACATCTAAAAAATCGATGGATTCGTTCGAATAATCCATCGTAAATTTGAGGAAACAATTCAACCCATTAACATGTTCAAGGAAGGAACTCAATTCGGCACCTGTTCCCTGCCATAGGAGAAAGAGGTCGTCCACAAAGCGTCTATAAAAGACGACCTGCGGATGAACTAATAAGACCTCTCTCTCCCAAGATGCCAATACGAGATTGGCATACGTATTGGCACAACTGGTGCCCATCGCCACACCAGTACATTGCCGATATAATCTATCTGAAAACATGAAAAAATTGTTGTCAAGTACTGTCTCAAGGAGTAGAGTCAAAAAATCAACATCAGTGATCGACAGAGTTTCACATAACAAATCTTTAACCATGGCAATGCCATCAATGTTAGGTATGCAAGTAAATAAGGAAACTACATCTAGAGTTACCATAAGAAGAGTCTCCACATTACCAAAATCTTGGACAAACTTATAGAGGTCAGTTAAAAAATGTCCAGTGTCCCTTAAGACATGCTGAAACCTATTAAGTGTGTTCCTCAGCCTATTGTCCAGGTAAATGGACAAGGGTTGCGTAATCCATCCTTCCCCTGCAACAATAGGCCTAAGAGGAGGATTACTTGCATTCTTATGGACCTTGGGTAGTCCATTTATGGAAGGTATTACAGGATGTTCAACCTTAAAATAATCATACAGATCTGATGTCAAAAGGCCTAAAGACTTACATTCAAGTAACATGTCACATATCATAGAACATGCTTTTTCCACATCTAACATAGTTATTTCAGTATAAGCATCAGTGGAAAGCATATTGTTCATAAAGTCAATATAAAAGTCTCTGTCCAGAACAACTATTAGTCCACCCTTGTCTGCTGGACGTACAATAATATGATCGTTGTCCTTCAGGGCAGAAATAGCATTCAATTCTGGCAAAGTCAAGTTATCATCAGAGTCAGTCCCAGTGCCCTTAAAGCTATCATAAAGCTCATTTTCCACGGCTTTAACAAACAAATCAAGCTCAGACGTTAGCCGAGGATTAATCAAACTTTTAGATTTAAAAACATGCTCACCTTTAGTGGTCGTATCCTTGAATATAAGTTTGAGATTCACATTCCTAGCAAAGGATCTAATTGCTAGTAAGATCTCACTAATATCAGCCCTTCTACTTGGAACGAACGATAATCCCTTGTTAAGGACACTCATTTCGACTTCAGACAACACATGATTGGAAATATTCCAAACTAACGACTCAGCCCTCCTGCATTGTTGTGAGTCCAGAACTCCATGTTGGTGTCCCGACGCTTGGCCCCTCTGTTGTAGTCCAGGTCTACCGACCTCTTCCTCCCCTGTCGTATGGGGAGGGGCGCTGTAGGAAAATCCTGTTGAGTCGTGGTCTTCAACTTATCCAGTTGTATTTTACATCTCACTGCTGTCCCAGTGGTGTTGGATGTCTCATCACCCATATCCCGTACATTGCGATCCTCTGCTGGGGTAAAATACACTGACGTAACCGATTTAGGAGATAACAGTGCTTCACATAAGCCATCATGTGCGTTGGCCTGAGGGGCACCCCCCTCACTGACCACACCTCCATCCCTTCGATTAATGTTAGTTACTGGAGGCCTCACACCACTAGTGATGCTATCATTATGACCTTGTGGTGCGTCAGCTCCTCTGCTACTTCTGTTATAAACAGACCGATTTTCATTATTAGCAGTGTTGTTTCTACTCAGAGCATTCGTCTTAGGCCAAACAAAGACATTGTTATTGTCAAAGTCCTTTTTGTCCCTAAGGAGCTTCTTCTTTTTCTGAGCCAATAAACTGGTCTCATACCGTGTTACCCGATCCATTAATTCATGTAAAAATAGATCAGTAGCATCATTGCCCGTAAGTTCTACAAGCTTAGACTGCTGTTCAATAATAGTGTCAAGGATTTCAAGCTCCTTCGGTTTAAAAAAGTCAACAAGCAATTCCATATATGCCATACTGGCTTTTAAATTAATTTTTTGCCACCGCATCAACAGTTCAGGGTATACATTGCCATACGTTGGCATATTTAATATACGAAGCCCTCTCGGGATTACCTTATTATGCATACTGGCCTCCATATGATAGCGCTGGCACTGTAGACGTTTGTATCTAAAAAAGTTGTTCTCCATGTCTCTCATAACCTGCCTAGCCATGATTTCATTGTCCGGATTCAAGCTCTCATTTACAACTGGCAGATTCATATCAAGGGCCAATAATGGATTAGTAATGTCTCTTAAAATGTTTCTCAATGATCCAAGCGAACCCATTGGTATACGATCCGATTGATCAGTACGATCCTTGTCTGGCATACCTTCCATCCCAACAAAGTGTGAAAAAACAACACGAACAGATCCCAAAACGTGATATCAGCAAAACAAACCCAGTTGGAAGATACTGCCAAAACTCCACTTCTAGTAATTCAAAAGCCAACGAAACTCCAAAAAGAAGCACGATGTTAATAGTACAAAAATCTTTTCCTTTATTGACATTAGCGCTTTCACAGGTGTCCCTGCTTCATCAGACGTTACAAACAAACAGTTATCTTGCATCATTATATAACAGATTTAAAACACATCACTTCCTAATCTAGTGACATCATTTCCCATGTAAATTAAAGAGCCATACACTCAAATGAAGCAGCAAAAGATCTTCCGTAAATCATTTACAAGCACAACAAACATATCAAACTAAGCATTGTCAAGAAATAGCAAAAATAAAATTTCTATCAAAAAACACAACATATATGCATAGATATTCACTTAAAAACACATTATAGAACAAAACAAAAATAAGGCATTCCCAAATAGCCTTTGTAGTACTATCATTTCATACTACAAGAATTCCAATATTAGCCTACCATTTAGAAACTTTCAGTAGCGCATCATATCGCATAATCAATCCCAAATGGTACCCACATTAAAACCATTATAGAATGATAAAACACTCAGGCAAGACCCTACAATACTGTCATAATATACTACAAAAATCTATTGCCAGTCTGCCGTTTAACTATTCAAACTGTAAGAAGCACACTATACCTAACTATCATATTCTAAGTGATATTTATATTGAATCCTACATTGTCAAGAATCGTGCCAATACTAGCCTGAATAGATATATTGACCCTTTAAAATAATTAAGATATATACTTAAATCGATACTATACATATATCAAGCACTAAACATCAAATAAAATCTATCATTTAATGGATCTATTCTTCAAGTATCTATTCTTCTGTAATACTAGGAATCTTGTGTATGTAGCTACCTGCCAGAGATGTTTTATGTTTTATGTGGGCAAGACCAATCGTTCTTTGAGAGAACGTATTCGGGACCACTTGTATTGTTTTAACAGGCAGGATAGTTGTAGTGCAATTTCTAGACATATGCTGCAGTTTAACCAGCATACTTTTATGTTTCAAGTGTTACATGTCCAGAGAGAAAATCTAAGGGGGGGGACCTAGTCAATCAAACTGAATTATCAGAGACTGAGTGGATTTTACGTCTTGCTGCTCACAGGGGGAGAGGTCTTAATGACTCCGTCCCTTTGAGACCATACTTGAAGAATAGATCCATTAAATGATAGATTTTATTTGATGTTTAGTGCTTGATATATGTATAGTATCGATTTAAGTATATATCTTAATTATTTTAAAGGGTCAATATATCTATTCAGGCTAGTATTGGCATGATTCTTGACAATGTAGGATTCAATATAAATATCACTTAGAATATGATAGTTAGGTATAGTGTGCTTCTTACAGTTTGAATAGTTAAACGGCAGACTGGCAATAGATTTTTGTAGTATATTATGACAGTATTGTAGGGTCTTGCCTGAGTGTTTTATCATTCTATAATGGTTTTAATGTGGGTACCATTTGGGATTGATTATGCGATATGATGCGCTACTGAAAGTTTCTAAATGGTAGGCTAATATTGGAATTCTTGTAGTATGAAATGATAGTACTACAAGGGCTATTTGGGGATGCCTTATTTTTGTTTTGTTTTATAATGTGTTTTTAAGTGAATATTCACGCATATATGTTGTGTTTTTTGATAGAAATTTTATTTTTGCTATTTCTTGACAATGCTTAGTTTGATATGTTTGTTGTGCTCGTAAATGATTTACGGAAGATCTTTTGCTGCTTCATTTGAGTGTATGGCTCTTTAATTTACATGGGAAATGATGTCATTAGATTAGGAAGTGATGTGTTTTAAATCTGTTATATAATGATGCAAGATAACTGTTTGTTTGTAACGTCTGATGAAGCAGGGACACCTGTGAAAGCGCTAACGTCAATAAAGGAAAAGATTTTTGTACTATTAACATCGTGCTTCTTTTTGGAGTTTCGTTGGCTTTTGAATTACTAGAAGTGGAGTTTTGGCAGTATCTTCCAACTGGGTTTGTTTTGCTGATATCACGTTTTGGGATCTGTTCGTGATATATATATATATATATATACATATATTCATACCTCCCCACCAAACCCCATCAAATTGGGGGGACAAAGGCCCAGAAATAGGGACATATTTTAAATATTGCTCTTCCAAATTTAGAAAGTTGCTAGAGTAACAGGGTTTGTTTAACACACATTTTTTGAACGATCTGAAGTCTGAAACTCAAATGTATAGCATTACATAGTGAGCTCAATCCTCAGGTCATCTCAGTGATTTGCCAGAAAACCACAAACTTTATGAGAAACACACCAAAAACATGAGCCAAAAATCTGGATATTTCAGAGGTATGTATATTCCTTTGCATGGCTATGCCTGCTTGCACTGTTTCACTGCACAGCTAGATCCACTTGCATAGTTGCTGTGTGCCTGATTTACATACTCTGTGGTAAGAGCCATAACTGAAGTGGGGTAAAGGGGCATGACTGCCCGAAACACAAACTGTTGTGGAACAAGTTTTGCAGGTGGTAATGGTGGGTGCTTAAAGTACTGACATTGTTTTATGGAGCAGCAAGGATACTGTGAGCTCATAAATGAATACTGATACTGCATTTGAGGTTATGGGTGAAGCACTCAGTGTGTATGTCAGTAACTATAAGGAATGGCTTGTTTTAGTTGCAGAAGGTTACACAGAAGAGAGTACAGAAGTATTCCCCTCCCCCTAAAGTGTTTTTTTTTTTTGAGTTGAGAGGGAAGTGCTTAACTTCCCAGGACTAGCTACTGTTATGTCTGTGGTACAGCTAACTGCACATAAATGCTGCACATTTTCATTTAGATATTCAGTGTCTCCTGAATTGCTGAATAATGCTGTTTAGCTGAGCAATGCTTTCACAGAAGTGAGCATTTCTCTGTGAATACCAGGTGTTTTATTTTTACAAATTTGAAAATTTCTCACACTATGCAAAAAGAAAAACAGAACCTTCAAGAAGAATGAAAGACTTTGATACTAGTCTAATTAAGCACATCTTCAACAAATAGACAGAAAGCTACCAGTAGAACCGCAGACATGTCTTAGCCATTTCCTAGCCATCTTGCTAACATTTGATATTTTGAGGCAGTGTAGTAAATGCCTCATGCATAATAAAAATCTTTTATTGCTACCCTCACAATGATTCAATATTCAAATTTGAAGGCTATCTTCTCACCTCAAAACACATTTGATAAACGAATCACATGCATACTTACAACACAGAGATCACTGCTTAAACAACAGCCTTTAGTTCACACAGCAGCAAACTCATGTTCCCCTGCATGCCCACAACCAGCACACATACCTCTAAAAGTCATAAAGATGCATACACCAAGCCTTTAAGGCCCCGAAAGACTGTATCCCCATATGGTCATGTTTTAATAATGGATGATTTTACTGTTAGGCATAGACACACCAGTCATACCAGGCTGGATAAGAATAAGGTGATGGTCATCTGTCTTTCCAAGGCTAGGACACTATGGAACAAAGGATCTTAGATTGCTCAATCTTGTCATTTATGATTATATCCTGGCAGTGCTCTATGTGGAGGTGTACGATGTTCGGAGCTCTACCAAGCATGACATGTAAATAGACAGAAATGATTGAAACCGCTATGCATGAGTCCAGGTAATGAAGGACACTTGTCTTGAATTGCATTTTGCTGCCTAGCATTTAGCACACATGATTAAGAGTATGAGCTTTTAATGAGTTACTTACTGAACCCAAGGTACAGAGTTTGATTCTTTTTAGCTCCATTTCCCTACTGTGTGACTCTGCGCAAGTAACTTAATCAGCCAATTCACCCTGGTACTGAAAAGAGATGTAATTAAGAGTAACATCCGTAGGAATGTTTTGAAAGGGTTATACAGCAACCTGTAGGTGCTAGAAATGGTGGTCATGTTCCGTGGAGTTATTAATGACAGACGTGGATCAAAGCACACACTAATGAGGCTGTAGACTCAGCAGGACTTTCAAAGACCATCACATATATATTTAGTCCAGCTGGGGAAAAGCGTTTGAGAAATCCCCAAATCATATTTTAGTATTCATTTTTGTAAGAAGTGTTACATTTATATATTCTGAATCCTTGTGTTTTTTTTTTTTTTCCTGTTGGTTGTTTTAAGAGACATTGTTTGTTTATCTGTGTTCATTTCCAATCCCTGCTTCTTTTTTAAACAGATTTGTTGAATTATCACTTAAGACATATGCAAACATACATTTATATAAAGGAAAACAAACCGTGTCAATGTGTTCATAGTTACATACCTTATATATCACACATATGCTTTTATAAAATTATCATCAATTCAGCATTACAAAAATAGCTGCATTCCTACCTTCCTTTAAACCTCACTGCTCCAAAACATTATTCTATCTGTATTGTTCCCACAATGTCCATGTTTTTCCTGTGTAGTCTCCTACCCTTTTTAAAGATCCCGCCTCCTGTTCTCTTATTTCTGTTACAATAGTCACTACTTCAATTATAGTTGGTGTAGACTTTGATTTCCATTTTTTAGTAATTACCTTGCTGGTAGCCACCAGAATTACACATAAAAAGGCCTTTGTTTGTGTAAGAAATTCAGATTCTGTATTCTAGCTCAAAAAAATCTTTTCCTTAGTTGCATCCATTTGCTCACTCAGTATTTCTGACAGAGTACTTTGTAGGGAACTTTTAAAGAAGACTACCTCATTACATTCCCAAAACATATCTTCCCAATTAACTTTTTATTTCTCATCATACTTTCAACAGTTTGCCATCTACCTGAGGAAAATTTATTTGGATTCTACTTGGGGTATAAAATACTAATGTAAATACATATAAGCAAAATCATTAAACTTCTAGACTTCCTTGCATATTTGGGAGCCATACATACATCTTCCCATTGTTTCTTTGTGAATTGTTTATTCGATCCCTCTTTTTTTAAATATTTTTAATCTGCTCTAGCCTCCTTTTAAATCTTTTCTAACCTCGTCTGATCCATTCTTATAGTTATTGTGCAATGTTTTATATGTTCTACTAATTATCCCTTTTTAATAGCAGCTTCTGTTCTAGATTCCACTAAAACCTCCACTAGAGCAGGTCTTTCGTCTAGGATTCCCCATCCCTTTCACTGTCTATAGTCTGATATCAGTCCCTGATAGGGAAGGCCGTCTCTAGCTTACAGTCCAAATGTTTTATTTTACTCTTCCCTTTCTATTATCTTTCCCTGTCTCGTTATTTCTTCCCACTGCCTTGGTTCCTTTGCCAGTTTTATCCAGTAAATTCCAGATCCCACTTGTCTGCTCTCTGTACCTCTAATTGCAGTCTTTCCTATCAGCAGAATCTCCTGTCACCATTTCTCTTAGATTAGTTCTTAGAAGACTTTCTGCTACTTTATAAACATACTGTTGTGTATGGCTGCTCTCCTTAGGAATCTGCATTCAAAATCCCATTCTGTCCTAATATTTTGAAATCCCGTCAGCCTTTATCATCATTCCTTTCCACTTTGAATTACAGATTTCTTATATATATATATATATATATATATATATATATATATATATATATATATATATATGGTTCCACTTCATAATCGCGAAATACTGACATCTCAAATGTCAGTATTTCACAACCATAAAGACGAAACCTGCAAATACTGGACCTTCACAACCCTGAAACTACAAATCCCAAACACATAGCATACACCACACCACACATAAACCACAACACCCACACTACAAAACAAATAAACACACGAAAACAAAACACCACACATCTACATACCTACACTACACATATGCAGGGGGGCAAGTCCTCCTGCACCCCCAACCCCTACTTATATATACTAAGTCTGAGATCTCACAAACAGTAAAAAACAGTACACTCACACCCAGACATGCCACAGTCACTTGAACACACACCCACACACACACACACACACACACACACACACACACACACACACACAAACACACACCACACACACACAAACACACACCACACATAGACAAACACCAACACATCCAACAATTACATACTCATACGTTCACCTACCTATCCTAACCCACACATACAACTTACAAACAATCTCACATACACTAAAACTCCCAGCCAAAACCCATACAAAACATTCACTTACCTTACATTCCACATAATTCCAAACATTACGCCAAACAACATCCAAACCAAACAGCGCACATCACGTAACATAAAGCCATAAATGTGAATTCAAAATATTCAAATTTGCGATCATGCACTTTCGACATATTAAAAATTCGCCTTTATGGTCGTGAAATACTGAAATTCGACATTTCAGTATTTCACAATTTTAAAGGGGAACTATATATATGAATGGCCATTAACTGTGTAGTTCTAAAATATCATTTCAAATCAGGTAATCCTAAACTACCTTGTTCTGTTGGAAGAATCCTCTTATCACAATTGACCCTTATCCTATTCCCCTCCAAGATAAAATTGTTCAGCTCTTTATTTACTACTGTCCACAACTTCTCTGGTTGATAAAAATATGCCTGACCTGTATATAAAACTAAAGGGGCTAAAAACATTTTCGGGTTCAGGCACCTAGCAGCATGACATTTTGCTGTGGTACATTTGGTTTGGGACACATACCTAAAGTGGCATACAGCTACAGAGAAATATGGTTGTTGCAGATTTCCTGTGGGCAAAAAGAAGAATGCAATGCCATGTCCACAACTTCAGTAACCAAATGTCAATGGGCCCCCAAGGCAATAGCAGACAGCAGGTAGTATGGCAGGCATCATCAGCAGGTTGGCCGGTAGACATGTCAGTGGCATTAAAAATGGAGTACACAGTGGGCAGTGCCTTTATAATTGGTGTGTGTGAACCACTACCGAGGTAATGGTGTCTAGGGAACATTAGCTAAAATGCATACTGTAGCATAAATGTGACTACAGTAGCATGCATGATTTCCTCCATGCTGTAACAGAGTTCGACATGCTGTAGTTACATTAGCATGGACTGTACACTGAGCACAACACTCATTTCTTCTTCTGTCTCTATGCACTTGGTTATTAAAGCTGTAGGCTTGGCAGTGGATGCTTCTCTTTGCCCACAGGGTATTCACAACAGTCATATTTCTCTGCAGCCGAATGTCACTTCAGCCTTGTGTCTCCAACCAGATGTACCACAGGGAAATGTTTCACTGTCTAAGTGCCTGAACCCAACATTTTCACTTGCTTGTATCTTGTGATCCATATACATAAAGAAGAGCTTCCAGGTTCTCAATTTCTGCATTAACTATTGTTTAGTCTCTTCCTACATATTCCTAGCTGCCATAACAGAATCCTTTTTAGTCCACACTCCTAAATGCTTAATTTTTTGTGTCTCCACAAATATGGGTATTGCTGAACCAATTCATGTTTGTGTGTACATAGATTTCAGCCTTTGTTTTGTCTGCATTAGCTTTATATTCCCCAAAAATATTGGAACTGTTTCAGAATGTTCCATAAGACTAGAATCTCCTTTACTGATTTATCAAGAACAAAATAATATTCTCTGCAGTAAAGCCAACTTTACTTCATTACCATATCTATTATATCCTTGGGTTTAATCCCTTTTTTGCCAATGACTCTAAATATAATGTAAATAACAAAGGGGAAAGAGGACACCCCTGCCTGGTTCTTCTGCCTCTCTTCAGACACAACTTATCAAAGAGGAATCCACACATTTTAATGTTTGCTTCTGATCCCTCATATATTCTCCTAATTAATGTTATTATTGTATCAGGGAATGCAAATGCTTCCATTACCCTACTCCTTAAATCACAGCTTAGTCTGTTGAATGCTTTCTCTGCATCACGACCCACCAACAACAGCAGTATTTTCTTACATTCTCTTTTGCTCTGGATCATCACTGTTCTATTAATGTTGTCAAATGTGTGCCTCACCTCCACAAAACCACAATGATCCAGATCTATAAATTTTGGTAATTTGTTTCATTCTTTTAGTTATTATAGACATAAACACTTTATAATGGTTTAAATTGAAATAGGCTTACAGATAGCTGGGTCTAATGGATTTTAAACATCTTTAGGTATTACAGCCAACAGAGTTTTCTTCCAAGATGTTTGCATCTCCTCTCCTTTTAAAATACTGCTAAACAAAACCCTCCAGATCTTTATCACTTTCTCCCTTCCTAGATTCCTAACTTCCACTGGAATACCATCTATTCCCATAGACATTCCTGCAGATCAGTTATACATCATGGTTTTTATCCCATCTCCTCCAATCTTAGCTGTTAACTGTTCAGCCTCACCTCCCTCTAACCTTGGCATACTTAAGTCTTCCATAAATACTTGCATTTGTACGTTTTTTGTTGATTTCCACATTTCTCTACTTTATACAAATGTTCATAACATTTCTGAAATGTCTCTAATACCTCTACAGGATCTCTAGTTATTTTTCTTTGCCCACAGGGTACGATTGTTTTTGGGTTTTGGAAGTTTTATTCATTTGTCTTGCAATTCGTGGTGTTTCCATCATGGCAACCAATCAGTTGACTGCTTCACCAGAACTTTTTTCTGCAACTGGGAGCGAAGTAGAGAATAATAACGGACTATTGAGTGTTGTGCAAGCATTAGCACAACAAGTCGAAAGACTGAGAAAGTGGATACGCTTAGCGTTTTACAAAGCAAGCAGCAGTGACAAGGTTTTAATGAGCATTCAGATAATGTGCAAAATAATGCCGGTATGGTTTCAACTAATGTGAAGTACAATGCCGCTATGACATCAACAGCATCAATAGTATCTAACCAACGAGTAGGTTCACAACTACTTCGGCATCTATCCCTAATGGGCAAGGTGAACCTACTTTGAGAGTCCAAAATGGTACGAACGGCAATATAATGAACAGTGGTTCCACCTCGGATATAACAAACATTACTCCAAACCCAGGATGTATTGGAACCCCGAGTTTAATGGACTGGTTCATTACACCTATGGGCTTGGTTCAAACTAATATTACACCATTACCAGAGAGTCCGGCTAGGGAGGAGTCTAAAACATTGGAACTATTGAATGTATTTAACCATGTACTTTTGAAATATAAAAAAACTAAGACTGGAAATCGAATACTTTACTGAGTGCTTGAAATCCGAACTAGTACCTAAAGGTTTGAGAATATGCCAGTATAGGTCTCATCCCTGACTCTTAATTTCATGTGGATTTAATTAAACTGTTTAACAAACAGGGGCTTGAGTTGCTGGATATTATGAGCAAAAATTATGCACTAACAGTGGATGAATTGAAGGAATCTATTACAGTATTGGATATACAGATCAAGTCCCATTCTGACTTTAATAGGTATAAATGCAAATATTCGCACATCTTTCAGACAATAAATTAATTCATGAACAAGGCAAAAGCAGTAAAATGCAAGAAGCTCCAACATGACCGCTTGCAATACCAGCAAGGTACTGCCTATCCACGCCCACCACTAGCACAACAATGGAAAATAGGTGTAGGTGGAGCCGAAGGAGGGGGTAGCTTAAACGCAAATTTGCGCATGTCTTGTGTACATAATCAGCAAGGTTTGAGTGCACAAGAAAGGAATACAGAAGAGATTACTTTTTCACAAGCACACCAAAATGACATAAATTCGCAACCAAGTAATTCCATGAATGAAGGAATTAATGAAGATGGATTGTGTAGAAGTCAATGACTACAGAACCAGAACACCAATACTAATATGAGACCAAATAATAACAACCAGTTGGCCAATAACCAGCAGGGTTTTCAGAGGGGAAGAACACAGAACAAACACAACCAATGGAAGAAACACAACAAATGGAAATAAACAAGGTAACCAAATGTGTTTTTACTAATAACTTTTTGGTTACCAAAAACTCAGAAGGTGACTTTTCTATATATAACTATTCCTCAGTAGATGTCCCTGTTGAGTTAGCTAATTTGCTGGCTAAGGGCTTTACTTTTGTCCCTTCGAAAAATCTGAATGTCACTAACTGTATAGTTGACTTAAAAATGTATGTGAGAAAATTAAATCTGGCAATATTGTTTGGTAACATGAATATGCAACATAAACACCAGTTTAGAGTTGCTAGTACATATAACCCACCCTTCTCCTATATACTTTCAAGAAAGTATGTGAACTTGATTTTAGATATTTTGATTTATGGAGGAAGGAGAGGGCAAGTAATGGGAACATAACAAGGGAAGAACAAGAATACATTAGGTATTTGAAGGAGACAAAGGTTCATATTATGAAACCAGAAAAATGGGTGTGGTCTGTTTTTTATGGACCCAGTTGATTATGAAAATAAAATAGAATTAATGTTATCATCAGAATCATACACTAAAGTGTCTTTGAACGAATACAATCAAGCTAATAATAGTATAAAAATATACATTAATGACCTATTTATTGAAGGGAGAATTGACACCAATTTGTATAGTTATTTGATTATACCTGCACCTATTGCCCCTACAATTTTTGCCGTACCCAAAATCCATAAAAATCTAAGTGATCCACCATTTAGACCTAATGTGGATGGTAGGAATTGTGCAACCTATGCATGTGCAAAAGTGGTTGATTCAATACTTAAGAAATACGTGGTTTTAGAAACTGGTATATGTAAAGATTCCTGGTCCTTTTTAGAAAAGGTCAATGGCATATAATTCAATGAGCAGTACAATTTAATAACGGTGGATGTCAAGGATTTATATACCTCAATACCACAAGGATTAGGTATAGAATGGGTTATTTTGAACTTTACAGAAAAAGGTGCACCATCATCAGAAATAGTACTAGTGGAAGAACTACTAAATATCGTATTGTCTCATAATTTCATAATGTTTAAAAATATTATTTTTTCCATCAAAAAAATGAGTGGCAATGGTTTCTCCGTGTGGCTCTAGTTTCGCAAACTTAGTCATGAACTATTGGGAAAGGTCTTTTGTATTTAACAATGAACAAATCAATGGACAAATAGTATATTTTACACGGTTCTTGGATGATATATTTATATTGTTCAAAGGTTGAGAAGAACAAGCAGAGGATCTAGTCCAATACTTCAATCAAAGTACAGATTTCCTTGAATTCACATACTATTTTGATGAAAAGCAAATACCATTTTTGGATGTGTTATTAATGAAGAACAATATTGATAAAAAATATGAGGCAAAAATATAAAGAAAGCCCTCCTATTCAAATACATTCCTGCATTTTTCGAGTGCCCACCCCAACCACCAAAACAAATCTGTTGTAAAGGGACAATTAGTAAGGGTGGCACGAATGATCTCAAAGGAGGAGGACTTTAATACTGAATGCCAGCTATTAAAGCAAATGTTTATCAAAAGGGCATATTTTAATACTTTTATAGATAGCATCATGGATGAAGTAATGGATAAAAGACTCAGAGGTATATATAAACCCATTCTGGGTAGTGCCATAGACGAAAATCACAGTGAAGTAGTAATGAACCCTAATATGCTATGTGATCCAGTGGTGTCATCTATAAATACTTTGAAAATTAATGACACTTCAGGATGTGGGTCTAGTTTTGTTCTTACATTCAATGTAGATTATTATTTCATAAGAAACATTGTCTGTAAGAACTGGAACATACTTACAGAAAATAAGGAGTTACTGGAAAAATTAGGTAATACACTGAAATTCACTATAAGATGGGATAAAAACTTAAAAAATGTATTTGAAAGTATACAAAATAGGGACATCAACTGGAAGGGAATGCACCAATGTGGCTCTTGTCCATATTGCAAGTATATCCTTGTTGGAACATCTTTATCCATTAATAATATGGACCTGATAAGTAAAGGGAAACACAATTGTAATTCAAAAATGGTGGTTTACCTAGCTAAGTGCCAACATTGTCCATGCTGTTACGTTGGCAAGACAATACGCAGAATATAGAGTATAGGTAAACTCAAACAAGATAATGCATTAGCTAAGCACATTTTGGATTACCCTAATCACGAATTCAAATTTTAGATTTTAAATCAGGTGGTAACAAATATGAGAGGGGGACCATCAGAAATAGAACTTGAAAGAGTAGAACTAATATGGCAAATCCGGCTATATGCATATAATGCACCAGGATTGAATGACGTGTTCTATAATGCCCATTTTAAAGATCAAAAGCTTACGTAGATAATAATAATGTATGTGGTTATTCAGACACATAATAATAGGTACTCTGCACATATTAAATAAGTACTATCTTTACAATTGTTTATTTTATTGGTTATTTAAGTAGGCATACATTTGCACATGGATAGAAATTCATTTAAAGTCAAAATAGAGATGCAAGCTGTTGGGAGTATATAACTAGTCTGTTGTCACTGTTCGTTGTTTTTATCGCTGTTACTTGATTGTTTTAACAGACCTAATTTATACATTTCTAATGTTGGTATTGGGGAATGTTTGAGTATAATTTAACTTACAGGGTAGAATATAAGATTACTTAATAATGAAAGATTTTCATTTTAAATAAGAGTGTCAGCTGATCCAGTTGTAAAACTATTTAAATGTTATCAGTTTGACTTTTATAATATCTGATGAAGTTCGAGTACAAGCTTTGAACGAAAAGCGCTTCATGTTAATGTAATAAAGTATTTGTAGCTTTCAACTACAGCTGCCACGATTGTTTTTGACCTTAACCATTATACCAAACCCCAGTGTTTAAGTGCAAAGCATTGCACCACCACAATAAAGTTAGCTGATGAAGCTAATTACTGTCTGTTTTTACTTATCTACTTTTTACTTATAATTGCTTTGTGTCAAACTAATGAGATTTGAGAAGTTATAATGATAGTCAGTATAGTCTGTAAGTTTGTCTCACAAGTACACTGTATTATAAAAGATTTTGTAACACTTTGCTGGCTACTGATTTTTTTTTGCTGTCCTGCATTCCTCCTTTTGACCTTAAATGCAAAGTGTACACTATTGTATTATAATCTGCACCACCACAGGGATCAAGAAGAAAGTAGACAAGAAAGGCAGGAGGCATGAGTGAACAGTGGACCCAATCCTTCAACCATCATATATGCTGGTGTGCAACATCTAGCTAGGGCAGTGGGCAACAGATGACTGAAAAGTGATGCCCAGTACTGAATCATGTCTGTGATGTGCATTTACATAACAGCATTATGTACCCTCAATGACTGCATGAAGAACTTGGTGAGCACTGGTAGATGGATAAAGGTGCATGACATGTCTGAATGTTCATTTTGTGGGGCAGATTTTTAAAGAATACTGAAAGCCAATTACACTCTATGGTTATTCTGATTACACAAACTAGGGCAATGCTCCTTTTGTTAATGGTTGCCTGGCTTAACCACCAATAATTTCATTACAATTACTTCTTGCATAGGACTGCAAATACCATTATCTGTTATTGTAAAAGCCCATTTCATTCCTAACTGCAGTACTGATGCCAGGTAATACTTTACCCTCTACCTCTACACTGTACCCCTTACCTGAATATGCAGTAGCATTCCATTTTAGAGAGCTCTCAGTAAAAGAAACCATCATCATCCTGAAAAATCTTAAAAAATACTCCTCCAACGTAACTCAGTCACATCACACCTTCCTAGAAATTATCAGACCTTTAATCTACATATATAATCTCTCCTTTACAATGGGAATAGTGTATTTAGCCTTAAAACACTCTGCCACATTTTATTTGCTTAAATATCCTCTCCCACATCTATCAAAGAATTCAGACCTCCACCCTTTGACCACTTGCAAAATATTTGAAAAAATCCATTGTAACAAATCATGAAACTTATTAATCTCTATGGCTTACTGTTAGGCAAACAGCATGGCTTTAGAAATATCTTTAGTTCTACAATTGCCTTATTCACTGCAATTATTTCCATTTTTATAGCATTAATGATGGTCTGGTCAATGGTAGGATACATGACCAAATATGGCCAGGGCAATCAAACTGTTAATTACAATAACAATATTCTTCTTAAGACACTGATCAAACTTAATTTTGGTCACACTAAGTGGTACCAAAGTTATCTGGAGTATAGAACATTCCAAGTTCAAACTAAAAACCTCTTGTCATCACTTGACATTCTAAACAATAGAGTGTCATAATCTTTGCTTTTGAGTGCCATTCTGTTTTCATTATTTATAAATGTTCTTACAGAAGACCTCTCATCCCTTGATGTCATATAGCATGAATATGACTTCCATCTATTATAGGTCACTAAAAGCCACTATGGTTTCCAGAACAAACTAGAACTGTCTCTTTCTAAGGTATGCCATTTGGCTGATTACAATCACTTGCTAATCACCACCATCGACCCCCTTTTCCTAGTTTCTACATGGGGTCTGGGTGTCATGTCAACTGTCTCCATCTCTCTTTGTTCAATGTCCCTATTCTGGCTTCTTCGACATTCATGCCTGATTTTTACAGGTCTTCTCTCACAAAATCCACCGACCTCTTTGCTGGATGCTCTTGTCCCTTCTTGTCTTCTTCCTGTCTGTCCCAAATCTTCTTCACCAGGTTGCCTTCTACTTTTCTACACATGTGCTCAAACCACCGCAATCTGTTCTCTTTGACATTTTCTGAAATTGGAACGTCTTTGGCTTCTGCTCTTATGTCCTCATTTCTTTATTTGTCCCACAGTGTGCATCCTACCACCTGTCTCAGGCACTTCATCTCCATCACTTCCAGCTTCCTCTACTTATCTGCCTTTACTGCCCAGGTTTCCATAGCATACAGTGGTACTGGTTGCACCACTGTTTTCTCCACCTTACTTTTCAGCTTCTTTGGAATTCTTCTTTCATTAACTACACCTGACACTCTATGCCATTTGGCTGCAGCCCCTTTGATTCTAGCTTTGACCTCCTCATTCAGGCTTCATTTCTCCCCAACCACCTCTCCCAGATACTTGAAGCTGTTAATGAGTTCCACCATTTTTCCTTCTATCTAAATTCTCAAAAATATGATTTTGTAATCACCTTCTAAATAAACATAGAACTCTAACCTTCTGCTATTTCAGGCCCTGATCTACCTGTTAATAACATCATTGATAACCACAACAACATAATTCCCTTCATTTCTGAATACAAATACCTTGGACTGAACCTTGATCCTTCCTAACGGTTTCAAATCATAGGGACAAAATAGCTAAAACACTACTATCTCAACTTTAAACTCTTCTATAAAATCTTTCATTTACTGTCTGCATCAGCCCACTTTTCCCTATCCAAAAATGTTCTTCTCCCTAAATTTGAATAAGATATGTCCCTGATTACCTTTTACTGATCAAAAAATTCATAAAGATTTCATATAAAAAATAAAATTTACAGATTTGCCCTCTTTGTTGACAGCAGTTCTCCCATCCAAGACCAAGTTTACTCTGTGAGAAGTACACTGAAGAAAGCTATCACATTAAGCGGCACTCCATATAAAACAACTGCTGGAGAATGTGCCTTCACCCAGCTAGGTCCAGCATTATGAACGAATCCCACCTGAACTGCAGGGCTGGAATCTGTCACTGAGTTCAGAAATAATCCTCCTCTGAACAACTGCACAAGGGGCAACGGTTAACCTCAACATTTACAGTCAAACATCACACACCCTCCAGAAGAAGGCTCGCCATGAAATGCTGAATTCTAACAGTTTGCTTCCTCCAGCATGACTGTCTTTCCCTGTTTGTTATCCTAGATGTTGTCCTACTTGTTTTCTGAAAACAAGGAAACATACTGGCAAATTCTGTTGGAGGCCAATAAACCCCCTGGTTTAAACAAATCTATTTCAATAGTGCCTTATCTGAAAATTAAGGCGCAGTATATAAAATAAAATAATATACGTTCAAATAGTTTTTTGTTTTTTATTTTGGTATAAGTGTATATACATATTTTATATATATTTTGTACAAAATATACACAATTATGTTGTAATACCTTGTTAAATCAAAGGTTATTTAATATTGCCTTTTGAATTTTATAAAGTTTGAAAAAATTTTTTTATGTAAGTTTTATATTTAAGTTGTGAAATTATGGTGTGTGTTTGTTCAAGATACAACGCTGATATTTTATTTATACGGTTTGTGTACATGGATGTTAGAAAAATGGATTTTGCATTTATGATTTCAAACTTTTTATAATTAATCAATTATTTAATTAATCCATTATCTGATGACGATATTTAAACTGAGGGGAAACAGGAAATTGTTTTTATCTGATGAAGTCTTTCTAGAGACGAAAACATGTGTGGTGCTTACTGCTGTCTATTTTACACGTTAATAAATTGCTTGTGGATTACACGTGCCTGATTGTGAGCTTTTTGCCCTGATTCTACTGGACTGGTGTGGCTGCTCTGTTTTTGTGAGGTTCGTTGTTTTTGCAGCATTTGGTTTGGTTTTGTTGTTTTCTGAAATGTTAAAATTAAAAATGACCCATATGTGCATTATAAATATTGTAAACCACTTTGGTTTAATTGTTAAATGTCTTTATGCAACGTTTCTGTGTACATAAGTGTCTGCAAAAAGCATAAGGATTTGTAAAAAGCATGTTTTCTCCAAGACCCTTTAAAAATGGGTTCATAACTTATGTATAGTATGCGTCTTTATTATTTATGTTGCTTGCTTTAGTTTTGGTAACTTCTGGTTGTGACTGAAAAGGGTCCTTTGCCCAGTGCACCTACCCGGTTTCCAAATATTGGTGAATCACTATAGATTAAATGCTACCTTGTAGCTGAAATACCATTAATTTACTTTTAATAGAATATGTATCTGGGTTTTCAACAAGTATATAAATGGTAAATGGAACAACATATGTACAAATATGCAGCTCAAGAGATACACACACACACACACACACACATATATATATATATATATATATATATACAGAGAGAGAGAGAGATGTCTATACATACGTGTGTGTGTGTGTGTGTGTGTGTGTGTGTGTGTGTGTGTGTGTGTGTGTGTGTGTGTATATATATATATATATATATATATATATATCTATATAAAATACACAACCATTTTGCTTACACACCTCTACGTATTTTGACATCCACATATCTATACTGCTAGACACACAGGTATATAAACGTATCCACTGCTGCATACCTATTCACCTTTTGATAATTATAACACCTTACAGAGCATGTGAATGTCACCTTTGTCATGCAGAAATGTGGCATGAGTGCGTTCAAAGTCACACTGTGTATTAAATTAATATCACTACCTTAACACAGATTACATTGATAGCCTGTTGGAGGCAGTATTTCCAGTATAGCAGTTCCACACTTACAAGAAGGATGTCAAACAACATGGAAGGACAGCACCTCACCCACTATTCCTCATATAACCATTCAAGAAATATTAGGAGTCCCACCATCTGTCAGCTTTTAGTGCTTGTTATGCAAAGAACAGAGGGAACCCATGGTGACATCTCACGTGTGACATTTCTCAGTAAAGGAGGTTATTGACAATTCTTTGACATTGTATCATCACACTATGACAATGTTTGTTCCAATCACATCAGCTTTATTACACTTGTTCAATGACAATCTTTTATTGATTCACCATACCATCTATTTAGTTTATTAACCCCACAATCTTGACAAAGTACACAGAAAAATAAGTTCTCTGCTGTACTGAAGAAATACCTTCTCCATGATGTTTTGGCTGAATTACTACGACAATGGAGGGATGCAGTACTGTGAGCTACCATTGTATGTCTGGAGAAAGATAGAGAGCAGCATTACACTTAGTGAGAGTCATTACAGTTAGTGACAGTCATTACAGTTAGTGAGAGTCATTACAGTTAGTGACGGTTATTACAGTTAGTGATGGTCATTACAGTTAGTGAGAGTCATTACAGTTAGTGACAGTTATTACAGTTAGTGAGAGTCATTACAGTTAGTGATGGTCATTACAGTTAGTGAGAGTCATTACAGTTAGTGACGGTTATTACGGTTAGTGACGGTCATTACTGTTAGTGAGAGTCATTACAGTTAGTGACGGTCATTACAGTTAGTGAGAGTCATTACAGTTAGTGATGGTCATAACAGTTAGTGACAGTTATTACAGTTAGTGACGGTCATTACAGTTAGTGAGAGTCATTACAGTTAGTGACGGTCATTACAGTTAGTGAGAGTCATTACAGTTAGTGACGGTTATTACAGTTAGTGATGGTCATTACAGTTAGTGACAGTCATTACAGTTAGTGAGAGTCATTACAGTTAGTGACAGTTATTACAGTTAGTGACGGTGAGCATGGCAACACTGGCCATCACTTCTAAGAAATAGTTCTCTTTGACATGGATAACATGGTAATTTAAGTAACGGGTGTACTTTATCACCTTGAACTTGCAGTACAAATCACTTTGAGTAAATCACTCTGCTAAAGTAATGAGGAGCACCCCAAGGATCTGACAGTAAATAGCAGCACCTTTTAAAAAACCTCATTAATGTACAAACATTGAACTCCTGCTTCAACTGCTTGCTTTTGTGCCAATCTGTTAATGTACTTAGAAATGTATCATCCTCCCGAAGTATGCAATGCTGATTAAAGTAGTATGTTTCACTTCGTAGTTCTTATTCTGCTGTGTGGGTAACTAATGTTCATAAACCATATAATTAACTTGCTAATATTGATGGAAAGTGGCAGGAAAGCAACAACAGCTTCTATCCGTTAGACATGACTTTCAGGTTAAGATCTTCTGCTTCCAAAGTAGTTATCCAGTGACTGCATTGTATCTGACCTGTCAGTGAATGCAATGCATCCATTTTACCACAAAAAAGCAAAGAAGTTGTGATAATTCAGGTAGGTCAGTGCAAGTCTTTTTATCCTCATTAGTCTACTGTATGTTATGACCCATATATGACAGTGCATCTTTTGGGGCTTACAATTGATTGACAACTCTGGTACTGATGTTATATATGAACAATGAACAATTGAAAATGAATGCTTGATGCAGGTGGCACTTACCTCTGCCATCGTAACATTTTTTGCCCAAGTCTAAGGGGTATTTCTGGGGTATTTTGCTAACTGCGCAAGATGGAAGAGCATGTCAGCTATTATAGCCCAAATGCAAAGAAAAGCTGAAGCTTGAAAAGCACACCAGAATCCACAGCAGACAGTGAAAAAAGCAAGCACAGACTAACAGCATCAAACAAAAACCTCCACAAGAGTCTGAATAATTTTAGCAATATGACTTGTAATGTTTGCTTTCATTGACCAAACACATAGTCTTCAGCAGAAACACACCCACTATATACAACCCAGTTTAAAAATCCCTAATTAATGACATCACTAACAATCAACTCTTAAAGGCAAAGTATACCTTAAGAATACATTCATTATAGGAACTGATGATAATATGTAAAATTCATTCTTTGATAATAAAAAAATATATATAATTGCATACTATGATCAAAATGCTTTTACACATAGTAGATAAACCTACTATACATTATAATAAAGCAGTCTGTCACAGAGGAGGTGAAAAAAAGGAGTCAGTATCAAACAGTGCAAACCATGAATGCTTGCTGACAAGTATACTGCAAACATGCTATGAGAAAAGAAAAATAAATTAGTTCCACCACCATTAAATCTTTGGCGAGTCTATCATATGGCCCAGTTAAGTACTTCAGTCAATATCTACGATACTCATAATGACATATACTACGATATGGGCATGGGTTCCGGAACCATAGAGCCAGGGGGGGGACCCCTCCACCACTTTTACAGCTGCAAGACTTGTCAGGAAAAATTAATGAAGTGGAGTTTTCATGCTAACATGGATTCGCGAGCAGAAGTTAAACAAACTAAACAAGCTGTTCTTGTTCTCTTATTGCTCTGTGTTACAGGAGTTATGCTGCTACTGTTCCGGTGGTGCTGCCAGAGTCATGCCAGTAAATAGAGTTTTGTTCTTTTATTTGTAGGAGTTATGCTGCTTGTGTGTGTGTGTGTGTGTGTGTGTGTGTGTGTGTGTGTGTGTGTGTGTGTGTGTGTGTGTGTGTGTGTGTGTGTAAAATGACCCATTTAGGTATCCCTGGTGGTTAGTGTTACTCTGGCTCAAACAAGAGCCTGAATTCTCTACCCATACCATTTCTTGTGATTCAGGGAGTTGATTCCATAGTTCTCCACTGTCCAGATTTTCACAGAATATTTATTTCAATCTTTTGATTTGTTCCTCTTAAAAATGTTTGTTTTTCTGGCAAATCAGTGAGAACTGAATTCACTAAATAATGATAGCTCTTTAATTGTTTCAGTCTTCCTATCTTTCAGGAAACACACGGTAACACAAAAACTTTATTTTAGCAACTTTCTAAGATTATACAAGCAATATTTAAAATGTGTCCTTAGTTTTGGGCCTTTGCCCTCCAAAATAAATTTTGGCTTTTTCCAGATTTCTTGTGCTGCGAAGTTGAGAGACTTAGTTGATTGTCAAGTGGATTTCACAAGGAGCTGAGAGCTTAGGGGGAAGAGAAGTTTAATGCTACTTATGCCAAGTTGTTTGCATTGTTAGTAGCACAACTGGTAATATACTTGCTTTTGATGCAGAAGCTGTGTGTTCTATTCCCACAGTATGCAGATGGATCACTGATACTGTACTGTGTTGTACTTTAATGGGAGTGTATGCTGCAGTCCTATGAATATACTCCTTTGGAGAGGTACTTAGTAACTATGAACCCGTTATCAGTTTGCCATCCATTCCCCATTGCAAAATTACTAGCTTATCATGTTTTAATGAAGCATAGGCAATTTATTCTTCAAGGGCAACAGGCACTTATTTGTAGATGAAACAATGAAATATAAATGTATTTGCTAGCAGCAACCTCTTCATTAGTTACAGATCCTTTTAATGTGGAATTATTTAGATGGTTTACTTCTGCAGAGATTTTGCATATTTACTGATATTGTTGGACTGTAATGACAGACGTTTGAGTGGCCTTTTATGATTGAAATTTTCTGAAATGGGTAGTTTTGCATTACTGGTTTATACATTTTGTTTCATTGCTTACTAGAAGACTGTTCCAAACTACAAATTTCAAACACATTCTAACAAGTGGTGCTGTATTATACAAGAAATATAATTTAATACAATCAGGTTAATACAATCAGGAAGGTGAATCAAAGAATGTATACATGTATGCTTCCTCACAGGATGCAGGAGATCAAAACAGACGAAAGACCAGTTACCAGTGGTGTCTCCCAGAGTTCAGTGCTGAGACATTTTCTGTTTGGCATATACATCTCAAAAGTAAAAGGAAATACTAAAGGGCTTTGGCCGGCTAAGTTTGAGATGACTGCAAGCTAGGAGCAGTTACAGAATCCCCAAATGACTTAACCATCATGCAAGAAGGTTTGTTCCAAACAATAACTGGTGCCAGAATCATGAATTGAAACTAAACTCCAAGAAATACATTATCATATCCTTTGGGGAGTCATCTACTCCAGGGAACTGCCAAATTGACAATGCCCCCATGAGAACTGACCCAGTTGTTTGGCATTTGGGGACTTGTGTGTACAGTGACCTAACTTTTGACCAACATGTGTACAGTGACCTAACCTTTGACCATGTGCCCAGAGTCATAAGAAAGTCTTTCTACATTGCACAGCTTATACACAAATTGATTGTGACTAGATCTAGAGATGTTATTGCCCCTCTTTACAAAGCCTTCATTAGGTCAATCATTTTGTATAATGCCCACTTTGGCATGTATCTGTCCAGACCCATGCAACAAGTGGAATACCCACAGAGATACCTTATTAGAAGGATACAAGTTATAAACAATAGGTCTTGCATGGACCACCTTAAAGATTGATCACTATACTCAGTATCCTACACAGTGCTTAGAGGTGACGCGTCTGGCATACAAGGCATCCTCCGATCAAATACAGTTGGACCTACTAAACATCAGCAAGTCGAATTGCATCAGAAATACTCAGTCCAGGTATCTAATCTGAATGTTGCGGAGAGATGGATATATTTCCAGGAGAGGCTATCCATTCAAGTAAAACAAAGCTACTCCCTGTCCATATTCAAATTCAACTTAGATCTAAGGATGGGTAATAGAAAATGTACTCCAGGATTGCCCCTCGTTCCACTAATGGATAGAGGCAGTTCCTAAATGCTACATCCCTTACTTAGGTCCCCTAAAATGATCTATAGTGTGATCACATTTATTCTCACTAGGGCTAATATACAATTATCTGCCATGGGATAGGCAAGACCAATAAGGAAATGTTAATTCAAGCACCAAAATGGAAATTGGGTAAGCTTAAATTGCCCTCCAAGTGAACCTATGTTGTGTTAGTAAATATTTTTAAAAATTGCCCTTTTTAGAGCACTAAGTGCCCCTGTCACCCTCCACCTCCCCCCATCCCAGTCTTCAACAGCTATCGGCGCCTCTGGATATGGGTTACGTTATTCCCCAGTTCTGCTTGTCATGGGCATTATGACTTCATATCAGTAATCACATCCTGTATTGCCACACATGAGTTAGTCTATTATAGTTGCAACGTGGCTGACTCTTGTCAACTGTAAGGCAGGCAGTATAGCACAGAAAACAGCATAATTAGCAATTAATAATTTCAATTAGGCCTTTGTTGACTATGGAAGACAGAGATAGTAAAAGACCATGTCAGGCGCAGTCGTTAGTATACTACACATTAGAAAAAGACTTTAATATTACATCATTTCTACCCAGAATAGCAAAGTCTGATTTGAGACTGTGCCACAGTACTAAGAAAGCTGCTTGTCTAGGAAAGCACTAGAGTGTGACTCATTTGGTTGCTTATTTGAAATAATTGCACAGACCACAATCATGTGCATGACTGTCCCAAGTGAAAGGCTCACAACACTTTACAAATGATGTACCACCGAATCAGTACATTTACAACACTGTATTGTAGTGCAAGAGGTAATCGTATTACATCTTCAGTGGTAGTGGCATCTGTGTCATCCTGACAGGTAAAACAGACAAATGACTTTTTTGTTGCTTCTTATCTGATAATTACAGCAATAAACTGTAAATATCTATTGAACTGAAACTCTGCAGCTCTCTGCAAATTAAGTTTCACTTCACACTTGACAAAATGTAAGGTCAGCCTAGTTGTTTCCCATCTGTTGCAAACATCATAGGATGACGTATCAAACGCTATGTAGCATTTGCCCTCTGCTCACAGAAAACAAACTCCTGCTAAACAGAAATAACACTGTTTGAGCGAAGTGTAAAAATATTTTAGAGATATGCAGCACTCTCTCTCAGATACCCAATTCACTATGCCTGAACAAAGTCTGGGTGACAGTGAACTGTCTGACAGGTGAGAGGAAATCAGATATTAACTGCCTTTAGCACAATTGCAAAAGACAAATGTAAGTAAAATATGGTAGCTGTACATGTGGGGGTTGAATGACTTGGTGTGAAAATTGTTGACAGAGATGCAGAGAGACATGTCTGAACCCTATATTCATATCACAAATCCAGGCTAGGCTCAACTACTGAGAGGAATCCTGCCTTCTCCAGGACTACTGCCTTTGTACCAAGAAAAGATGATAGGCTTCAACAATTGGCTAAAAAGTCAGTGCAATTCCAGGGAATCCAGTATGTGTTGACACTGAATGAAATGCTTGATTGACCTACTGGCTTTGCAAAGGATGTTTTGCACCTCTCATTCAAAGGCTTCCATATTGTGGATAGTGCCTTTGCTTACCCATAATGCCTTTGTAAGGCAAAGTTAATGAACATTGCAACATAGGTTAATAGTTCAGTATCACAACAGCATGTTATTGTGAGGGCTCTATTAAATTCAAGAAGAAGAAAGCAGAAGCTGTTAGAATGTAGTACACTCCTGCATTTGGAAGGCATCCATAAATGTTTAATAAACAAAACCTGGTTTTAATGGCCAGAAAGAAAACCACCATACCAGAGTTTTATGCTTACCATGCAATTTGAATTCAATAGCAGTTACAAATTGTACTTTTTTATAATGTTGGAAACCTAAGAAACAACACTCAACAATGTGCAGAACTCATACTGATTGACAGCACCTACTCAGACCTGGAGAACATTGTCAATATAAAAGCACATACATATAATGCAAATATCAGTCCAGAGATGATTATCCAAACCCAAGGATGATCATAGCTCTGAATCTCCCCCATCAATAATAAATATATTATACTGAAGGGGATGGTCTAGACTAATAAGACAACCTCCATGGGACCAGGTAACATGCCTGGCTGTCTGAGAAATAGTAGCAAACACTCACTAGTAGAACCTCTATATAATCCCAGATGTTTGGCTTATAGCGCTGATGATGCCACTCTAAAAAACTGACCCTACTATTAACCCGTGAAAGTATAGGCCCATCTTCTGGATAACAGCCATTTGTAAGACCACAGAACACATTATAGCAGACTTGAGTAACATTGACATAAAGAATCTCATCAGGTGATGTATGCAGCAATCTGGTTTTGTATATAATAGATGCAGTCTAATGAACCTGGGTAAGTATGTTAAGGCAAGTAACACTAGCTATTTACAGTGGTCAGCCTGTACAAACAACTTACCTTATCAGGCCAACACATTTGATGCCATTCCTCCCCCTGCTCACATAACTTTTTAAACTAAATGCATTAAATACTGATCAGTATCTTGTAACATGAACAGCAAATTGTTTAAAATACATGAGCCATACAGTCAAGTGACAGGGCCAGCATAAGAGTGCTGCCCGACAGGGTTGCAAAGAAAGACCACTTTTTTTGGTGTTTAGTACTCTGACCTAAAGACTTCAAAAAAATTACCTATGACTAACCTAGTTGGATGACTGCAAATTGCTAGTCATTGTGAAATCTCTCTTGCACACACAGGCTGTCCAGCAAGAACTTGCATTTATAAATGCCTGGTATATTACAAACGGATGTATATTAAATGGTAAAGAATTGCAACAGTGTTGTATTTGGTAGACAAACCATTCACACATGTATATAACTTTGAGAAAACTCAACTTCAAAAAAAAACAGAGACCTGGGAACTGTTTTTTTTTTTTTTTTTTTTTATTGAATTTGGGTTTTGTCAGTGTTACGAAAGTGTGATTTTTTATTTTGTCTGTTTTGTCAACCATGTACCAATAGTTGTGAGGAAACCCTTGTACTTGGCACAGCTGATCATCAGCTGACTGTCATTTGAGGAGGCAATTGGCTTGCCTTAGGACCAATCAGTGTATGACCTGTTAGTACAAGATTTCTTGCAGCATCTTAAATGATACAGTCAATGAAACACCAGAACAAGAGATCAATAAAACGAGGTAGAGAGACAGAGTCATTATTCTTTCTCTCTCTCTCACCTCTGGATATACTCACTCTACAGATAAAGCAGAGTAATGCACTATTGCGCTTTAAAAGGGACCAGAGTAATGTGATCTGTATTCATTTAGTCTGAGTATGATAGCCAAAGCCCTCCTCAAGAAGACAGTTACAGTCCAGGGTGGTAATTGGCAAGGTTATTATGGTCACAAAACTCAGTAACCTTGAACTTCCTGTGATGGTTATGAAACCTGAGAAAAGAGAAATGTAAAGCAGGGAGCCTCAACTGAATGCATCATACATTAATATATGATCTCAGTTATGGGTATCAGGGTTTGCCATCCCCAAATGGACCTTCATGTTCCACATGCTTGAGCAATGATGACTGTAACAGTCTACATACAGCACAAAGTCTCAAATTCTTAGTGTTCCATAACACATGACACAGACATTAGATGCTCATATTTTGATCTCACAAGTGCATAAAAATGACAGGAGGTTTTTCTTACATACCAGGGGCATCAAAGTACAATTCCCAAATGAACACTTGCACATAGTAAATGAGAAACAAACATTTCATAGACATGTAATGCACCCTCTCCTTACTTTGTTTCTTTATCATTTGTAGACTGGGTTAATCCCAATAGGCTAGTAGCCTCTTTTCTGGGGAAAGCTGAGGTGCTAGTTATACTACTAGGAGAAATTTGGCCAGGGTATTAGGTAACTTCCCCCCTAGTCATTTTTGATAGGTGCTATGAGAACTTTTGCATCTGTCTTAGCAACCACCAACTCAAGCAAATGGCCGCACTGTTTAGAGTCTCATCTGAAGGGCAGGAGTCTCAGGGGTGCAGCACTGTAGTGTCAGCAGTCAGTCCACCAGAACCAACAACCTTTTGAACTAAAGGTGAGTGTGCTACCTGTTGGACCACTCACACTGCTATCAGTGAGTGACTCATTGTTCTGAATTCAGACAGCATCCACAGAATGCAGTAATAAAATCCAACTGAGTGTGTACTTTATGCAGGTGTAATAACTTACATTGCTGAGGTGGTCACAGCTGACTTCATGATAATACATAATCTATGCCTTACTGTTGTCTGATGGGTTAAGAACAAGCAGCACTTGCTGTATTAAATGCAGTGCCACAGCAAGAGGATGCAACATGCATAAAAGCCACTACAGTGTCATAGGTTCATGGGTTTTTACTAGGCTAACAAACACCAGGGTTTTTACAAGCCTAGCTGTGCAACCTAGCCAGTTTTGTCCCTAGGACACCTACACAGTGGGATATGTTAGTAAGGAGGTGGAAAAGGGCTAGTTAGAGATTAATTTACTTGGTGTCAGCCTCTGTCCATCAGAAACATATGGGCCAGACCAGGGTGCATTTGCAATTTCCCATTCAATCATCAAGGTTTCACTTGAATAGGGTCAGGGATGAGCACTGCTTCACATTGCAGATGTCCAACAGATCCATCAGAGCTGGATCTGAGGATACCTTATAAGCCAGGCATAGATTGCCTCTTAGTAACCAGGAGGAGACTAAGTAAAGAGATAGGGTCTTAAGGTGATCTCTGAAGGGAAGGGTATCCATAACTTCTTCTCCTGGTGAGAAACTTTTGAGAACATTCCAGCTGTTGCAAGTGCATGGTTAGGTACATGCCAAAGGGGGAATTTGTACTCAATGATGGGTCTGATAAGGGCTGAGTAGAGTGGTATTACCAGTTCCTTGGACCTGGATGTTATACCCTTGCTTATGAGTTTTGCAATGTATGGTGGATGATTTCCCAGAGGGCATTGTAATATATTTTTTCACATTAAGTTTTAATCCATAGCTTTGGCAGCAGTCATCCATTTGTGTTACAACCTCTTGTAGAATGTTTGTGTAATGGGGGAATGTATGATAGCTCCCAATTTGCAGTCATCTGCAAACTTGATCAGCTAAGTGGCATTTGATATTAGCCAAGGCATCTGAGAAGAAGATTCCAAATCAGAGTGGGCCCAAAACAAAGCCTTAGGGTGTTATGTTGGTGACCAGTCTCCTGGAGGAAGTGGTCTCACCAGTTCTGACTTATTGGTTTGTATGTGGAAGACAGCCACCAAGGATTTTTGCCTAATTCTGACTGTTTGTCAACAAATCTCGAATAGAGTACTATGTTGAATGTCCTGACTAAGTCAAGGTAGGCAGTATGTACCATTTTCCTCTCATCCATAGCCTTGGAGACCCTCTCAAAGAAGTCTACTAGGATGAGTTGACAAGATCTTGCCTTAACAAAATAATACTGTAATGGGTTCAGTGTCAGTAAGTTGCCAGGGTCCTTTTTTGATCATTTCCATGATATTTCACTTTATGGCTTTGCATATTAGAATTGTCAGACTAATAGGTCTGTAGTTCCCAGGGTCAGATGATGGTCTACCCTTATGATGGATGAAAGTTGTGGCCCTTCATTCACCTGGAATATAAGCTGTTTTGAGGAAGTAGTTGAAGAGTGCCTCAGGTGGTCCTGCTAGGTCATATTTTAAGCCATTTAACAGGCAGCCAGGGATATTGTTTGTGTCCACTGAGGCAGTGTTTTGGCCTTAGTGAGTGCCACCATAACATGATCCTTGTTGATAGTTGGGGGGATATGCTATAAGGGATTTCACAGGGGGAAGTGGGGGGTGAAGCTGCAGATTAGTTTATCAGCCAGCAGATTCACTATGTCACCCTGGTCAGTGAAGGTTGCTTCATTCACTACCAGTTCTACACACTGCTGAGTATTGCCTTTAAGGTTCCTGACATAGCTGAAGAAAGCCTTGTGATTGATCTTAGCCTGGGAGGCTATCCTGATCTCTTAATTGGCCTTGTTGGACTTTTTTAGACCTGTTAGTTTCTTGTATATTTGAATCCAAAAGCTCTTGTCTCTATGAGAGTTGCTTTTTCTGATTTTGGCCATGACTTTTTTCTTTTATGTACCCTCATATGGTAAGGATTCCACCAGTGGTGTTTGGTTTTGGTATTAAATCTGGGCTTACTTCTGATATGCGCAGCAGCCTCAAAATTGCCATTTATATGTTTGTAAAGAGTTTCTGTGAATGATTCTGCATAGGTAGCTGTGCTGTCGGGGTTGGTGGATCTATGAATTTGACAGACTTTTGTTGAATTGGCTGTAGTTTGCTTTAGAATAGTTTCAAATTGTTACAGGTTTAGTTGGGTCTTATGGGTTGATTTTTATTTCAAGGAAGACAGTTTTGTGGTCCAGCCTTACCAATGATGATGTGAAATGGAGGAGGGGGGTGCAATGCTCTCCCATATCAGTGAGTACTAGGTCCAATATGTCTATCTGGAGAGCACACTATCTGGTCCAAGCTGTCTGTGATGATAAAGTCCAGGAAACATTGTGCCTCTGAGTTAGAGGCAGTGTACTTTTTCCAGTCTATAGGGGTAGCTAAAGCCAGCCATGAATAGGGTATTTGGTCAAATGGTGAATGTCTTTAATAGGTCTAGGTAAGAGATGTGAACTTCATGGGCCATAGAGGATGACCTGCAGCTGACCAGGACATGGTTAGGAACCTTGTCTATGGAGATTTGGATGTACATGAACACCAGGGCATCGTCCTGTCTGCAATGTATTTTCTGAAGAACTTCTCGGCAATAAAGATAAAGAAAAAAAACACTCAAAAATACATTGCATGTCTGCAGCCTTGCATTGGTGATATGTATGGAATGTTTTAGAGTCTATTCGTTTTGTCTTCAGTTCTACACCACTTTTTGTGAAGTTTGGAGTTTGTTAATTTTGCGGTTTTCACCATGGCTGGAGAGGTCTCCACACAGGACACTTTGTTGGACTTAACTACACAAACTATTCCAGAGGATGTAGCAGTTTTAACACAGACACTGAGATTGGCGGTTTCTGCAGTCAGCACTGTTTTAGAAAGGTTGATTTCTAGAAGTCAAGCCAATTTACTGTCAACATCGAAGGCCACCTTTGCTTTTCCTATGTAAGAAAGTGTGCAGCAGATTTCTTCCATCAATGGATTAAGTGATATGTACAGGATTAATGGAGGGCAAACATCTTGTACTGAGAATCTTTTAGAAGTTATATTCAAAGATGTCAGAAATCCATTCTCTAGAGTTACTGGCAATGAAGACTTAAGAAAATATACACACTTTGTATTCGGACCCTTTGGTCCATGAATTTGATTTATGTAAAAATGACATTTTTGAGCTGGAGCATTTAACCACTAAACACATTTTGTTGCAATATGAGATTTTATACCTCAGTGAACGTATTAGATTGGAATGTGTACCACTGGGTCTTCGTACTTACAAATTTCCCAACGGGGTGAAATGTCGTGACCATCTTTATCAGGACTCGGTAGTTCTATTTAACAACACAGGGGTTTCACTCATGAAAGCCCTTGTTAACAGCTACAATAAAGATATTTTGTCTATCAAAGAACAACTACAATAGCTAGACCGTAAAGCTAGAGGTTATAGCTGTTTTCCTAAATTTGTTTTTCTGTACTCAGGCCTTACAGCAAAGGCTGATAGATTAAGAGCTTCTATCATTAACAGAAAACAAGATAAACTTAAGAGAGACTTGGTGCCTTACAGAGCTGATACTGCTTATCCACTTAAGTTACAAGAGCCTAATTCCATCAAGCAACCAATGGTTCCTACAACATTCATTGAAGTTGTTCAATTAGCCAACAGCAGCAAACAATTCACTGAATCTGCCAATGCCGCTGCAGCAATTCAAGCTGGTAGTAACAGCAATGCACTTCCACCCCCCTCCTTCCATTTTGTCACCTGGTCCTTTTTTAGTCCATCCCTCAGGGAAAGTGAAGACACTGAGATGGACAACGGGCAACAAGAACAAAGGGAAAGGCAGGGGGGAAAAGCAGGAAGAAGACCTAGACTTTAGCACTGAAGTGTTAAAACTGTGTAACTTCTTGTTAAATGAACATCACTTGTCAACTTTAATCAGAGGGTTTTTATTCATTCCCACCAACACTGTCAATGTTACTAGATTACTAATTGATTTTAAAGTTTATATCCAGAAATTGAACTTACACTTCATTTTGAATGATGTTCTGGACTTTTATCATGACGCAGTTAGGCTTCTCAAGAAAAGCACTTATAATCCAACACTACTTAGTACTTTGCAAATATTTAGTAAATCCTGTGAAGAAAACATGAGGAAGAAACTGAGTTAAAAAAAATAGATATTACAACTTGTCCACCTTTGAAAGGTCTGCTCTCAAAGAATTATCCTAGGACAGTCAAAAAACTTCAGGTTATGAGGGCAGACAAGGGTGGCATGATTTTTGTTATGACCAGTGATGCATACAGTGATACTATACAATGACTTTTAGCAGATCCTAATTGTTATGTGGAATTCACCACTGATACAATCAGGAAAAGTTTTTCCTGTCATTGGTTGTGTACTTTTTGACATGTTGAGTCAGGGAAACTTGGATTGTAACACCTATTCTTCTCTTCAAGTTGAATTTCCCAGGCTGGATAGATTTTTTGGTATTCCCAAAGTACATAAAGACCATAACAAGCCTCCCTTTTGACCCATAGTTACTGCAAATTTCTCTAAGGCTCAACTGATTTTCCTTTTGTTAAACCACATTCTTAATCCCATCGTTCAGAAATCCAAACATTATCTTTGGGATGCTTGGCATTTGCTAGCGAGGTTAAATAAGCCTTCCATGGTTAACAAAAAACTTGTTTGAATCTATAGATGTTGTCGCCCTTTAAACCTGCATTAGCCAGGATATTGGAGTAGAATTTGTGAGAGAGTACCTCAATGAGTTCACCACCTTTGACAATTGAAAGACTAACACTATTTGCATATTACTAGATTTGGTGTTTGACAATAACTTTTTCAGTTTTTCAGGGGTAAAACTACAAACATCGGGTGTAGCTATGGGGGTTAGTGTAGCTCCCATTTTCACCAATCTAGTTAGGGCAAGGTTGGAATTAAAGTTTTTAAAGTCCCACCATTTGTCTAATCATATAATTTTTTATCAAAGATTTATTGACAACCTCTTCTTTTTGTGGTCATGAAGTCAAGATGACTTTTTCACATTTGTAAGCTACCTTAATATAAGCACTGATTTCTTAAAATTTACAGTCAGCAGTTTTGGTAAGACAATTCATTATTTAGTCATTGCTTTGCCTTTTGGTGAATTCCCTCAACATTTCACAAGTACAATTCACAGAAAGGAAATATTTGTCCGTCAATATCTACATAAGGATAGCCTATATTCTGCACACATGAAAAGTGATGTAGTAAAGGCTATCAGACTGAGTAGATTAACCACAGATGACAATACATTTCAGTATGAAACCATGAAACTCAAGAAATGTTTTATTAAGCGAGGGTATGATTAAGATTTGTTGACAAGGTTAGAGCAAGAAGTTCTTTTGCTGAGGCAAAACAAAGCTCAACCAAGCATAGCAAAGCATTCTTCTCCATTGGCATTGGCTATGAATCGACCACCAATAGCATTGTTTTCGGAATTGTTTTTCCCATTCCCATTACCAATGAAATGTCTTCAATTAGAGACATTATTGTAGACATTTGGAAGGCTATATTCAGAAATTTAAATTTGGTTATGATCATGGGGACAAACCTATGATCACTTATAAGAGATCTAGCAACTTAAATTCTATTCTTGAATGAGACATTGTTTCCAGTCCCATTAGTCATCGAATGCAAGGCACTTTCCAATGTGGTATGTGCAATCAGTGCAGATATATGAGCAATTCTTCTTCAATTAAATTCAAACCCTTAGAAATTAAAATCTAGACAAGCAACATATTTGTTTGTGGATCTACACACATGGTTTACCTAGCCTGTTGTGAGTCCTGCATTAGTTTTTATGTTGGCAAAACTGTCAGGTGTTTATCAAAAAGAATCTACGAACACACACTAGTAATAAAGAAAAATGACTTTAATAATGGTTTAGTAAAGCATGCTGCTGTGTGTTCTGATTTTTAAAAAAAATTACATTCTTTGTTTTAGATTCTGTCAGCACAGACATTTTAGAGGAGATTTTAAAACTGGGCTGGAATGCCGAGAGTCAGCATGGCAAATCAAATTAGAGCAGATCACACTCCAGGACTAAACTAGTCCATCAACAACAAGTGTATTTTATTGATGCAGAAACATCACTGAGGGACAGTTCTTATGTTACTTTTGCAAAGATTTTCATTTTTGCACTTTCTTTTATTTTATTTGCACCTTGGATGTTAAGTTGTTGATAATAACATTATTATTATTTATTATTATTATTATTTTATTTTTATTTTAGGGGTTTACACTAAGTAAAGACAGGTATACACCTTTACAGTAGTATCCATTATTTTTAATTCATTGATTGGACATGTTCACTGATGTGATCTTTTAGGTTACCTTTCTAAACAATTTTCATAGTCCACATTGTATTTTTTGAAGACGTTCTTGGTAATACAAATAAAAACAAAAGTGTTCAAAAAATACATCATGTGTCCGGAGCCTTGCCTTGGTGATTTGTGTGGAATGTTTTAGAGTTTACAACAAGTAGTTATTACTTTAAGTCCCTCTCTGTGTTTCCCAACTCAGACAGACCAATCTACCTTTCTACTACCACTAGAATTGCAGCCTCAGTCTTCTTAATGTAAAAACTCACTTTAGTTAGTCACAAGTGAAACGTTACCAGAAACAAATGTAACAACTAGCTACAAGTAATTACAAGGCAATTCAAAGGCAGGCATGTCAGCAAAGAGGAACATACACTCTTTAAGGCAATTTTAAAGTGCACAAACAGTCTAAGGGGAGGGCTGTCCTAGTTTCTTCCAATAGTAACCAAAAAGATGAGCAGAGGAGATAAGACTGGGAGGAGCATCTAAGGTCAGGTATACAGAAGATGAGACTGGGAGGAGCTCACAAAGCCAGCCATGCAGTCAGAGTGAGCAGTTTTCAAAAACCTCTAAGATTAAAAGTACAACAGGCAAAGGGTGGATGGGAAACAAATTCAGAAGATGGATAACAAAAACGTAAAACAATGATAACCCACTCAGAACACTTAGGTACAGCAATGAAACCAATTGAAAAGAAATGTAGACTATAAAATGCAAACAAGTAATAGCTTCAGCTTCATATAAAGAATGAGCACAAAACACAAAACTGATTTAAATGGTAAGATAAGTGCAGAATTTTTAATGTAGTTTAAATGTAATTGCCCGGATGCAAATGTAGTCCAAAACGTTTTACTTGTTTTCATGATTCCAAGCTTTTAACAGTTCCAAGACTAAGATGACTGACTGCTTGTATAATGTTAAATACAGGGGTAGCTGGGTTTAAATACCATACTCTCTAGTTACAACTCACATAACTGGTCAAAGCTGGGTTTTGTTTTAAGTTTGAAAAGTGTCTATGTCACGGAATTAGGTGAGTAATGTTAACAGTCCACTAAAGAGCTCAGAAAAATAATGGATACTGTTTGAAAAGCGAGTAAAACACAGACTTGGATGAGCAATTATGGTAATAAGTGGTACAACAGGTAGCAGACTTGTCTTTGTGCAGAAGGCTATGAGTTCTATTCACACACTTGGTAGATTGATTGCTGACACTGCAGCATAGCATGAAAGGTTTGTTGCTTTCCTTTGTGTGTTATCCTTTGGATGAGATGTTAAACTGAGGCCCAGACTGCCTGACTTGGTTGTAGCTCAGATGGATGTGAACGATCCCATGGCACCTATTGAAAAGAGTAAGAGAACCCCCCCCCCATGCCCTGGTCACATTTCCTGTAATATTATAAATGCTACCTTGGGCCTCCTGTGAAAAGAAGCTACTACACTAGTAGGACTAACCTAATCAACAAAAAATAAATAAATAAAATAAAATAAATAATGGTAACATCCTGCCACTGCTAAGCATCAGTGGGCTTTAGGAAAGGCTGCATGTAACATAACATGTTCTAAAAACAGATAATGTATAAATTCTTCAGTAGATACCAAGAAGCACACTGTGAGTGAGTATAAGCACATTGTTAGTAAAAACCCATAATGAGACCTCTACCCTCACACCTTTGTGAAGACACCCTACTATGGTTATGCTGATGTGATACACACAATGGCAGTCATGTTAATGTTTCTAGCTTCTTGAGTCACACCACAAAATGATACTACATAACATGTTCTACTGTGGTGCAATAATGACAGAAAGCACTTATTAGCATACATACTTTATAACCAGACCTTTCCTGGACAGTTAAATAGAAAATGTGTACACTTCAGGTAGTCTTACTGACTTGACAGTATTTCTTAACATATGATAAGACACGCAAAACTTTTAAAAGCATCTAATTCCATTGCATGACTCGATGCTGCATTAACAAAGTCATTGTTGCAGTACGTCTGTAAGATGCATGGCTGCTGGGAGAAAACAAGTTGCAGACAGAACATTAGCATAACAGGTACAAGAATGACACAGAAAGTTCAAATTGCAATTTTTGATTAACACCTCCTTTACATTAAAAGTAAAGACTTTACCATTTGGTGTTCTTTAGTGAATCAGTGATCTTCCAATAAAATGGCACCCATTTATTACAATAATGTGGGTCACATTGTGCACAAGAAAATAAAATGTTACGGGAGAAAGGGTGTCTGAATGGTTAGGATACGAAATCCATTGAGACAGCCAATCTCAAGTTCCTGTGTTACATACTAAACTGCAGACCATGTATGAACCTGGACACACAGCACAATGCACCATGTCTGAGCTTGGATACACAGCACATTGCACCATGTGTGAACCTGGACACACAGTACATTGCAACACTTGTGAACCTGGACACATAGCACATTGCACCACGTGTGAGCTTGGACACACAGCACATTGCACCATGTCTGAGCCTGGATACACAGCACATTGCACCATGTGTGAACCTGGACACACAGCACATTGCACCACTTGTAAACCCGGACACACAGCACATTGCACCATGTGTGAGCTTGGACACACAGTGCATTGCATCATGTATGGACCTGGACAGACAGCACATTGCACCATGTGTGAACCTAGAAATACAGCACATTGCTAATAACAAGTAAGTGTAACTTAGCAGTAGCCAGTAACATACACATTACAATGTTACATAACACAATGCAGACCACTTGTGAACCTGGACACAGAGCACATTGTACCATGTGATAACCTGGACACACAGCAGATTGTACCATATGTGAACCTGTACACACAGCAGATTGCACTACGTGTGAACCTGGACACACAGCACATTACACCATATGTGAACCTGGACACACAGCACATTGCACCATGTGAGAACCTGGACACACAGCACATTGCTCATAACAAGTAAGTGTACCTCAGTGGTAGCCAGCAGCATGCAGATTACAATGAGATTGCACTACATACAGTCACTCACCAGTGACCAACATCCAGAACAACATCACCATTATTTGCATGTGGTTATATGGGGGTGGAGAGGTGAACGCGTCTACTTCACTGACTTCCTTTGCAATGGGTCACAGTTGTAGCAATCCAGGAGTGGTAAACAATGCATCACAGAGTCTCCAAATCACCATGCTCTGTCACCAATCATGTTGACGACAACATCTGTTTCCAATCTCTGTAGAGAGAAGGTACATATACAATTATGTTGCTATAAGTGTAAACAGATGCGCAGTTGGCTACTATATGTGCATGGTCTGTCACTATAATAGTTTGGTAAAGAGAGCAAAGTTGTATTTACTTAGCAATTTCAGATCATGACTGCATAAAGGAAGTGATCACATTTAAATGATTGGACACAGTACAGTGCAGTACTGAGAAATGTAAATATCAACTTTATTATAGAAAGGGAAAAACTGAAACAATTATTTACATGGTACAAAAACTCCATAGTTTGATTCAGCCAGAAATAACCACGTGAACAGATAATATTATGTTGGTAGAGGGACTGCACAACTGTTTTTCCTTACTGTGGATGACACCACAGTTAGGAAAGACAAAATGGGTTAACTATTTTTTCCTGTAATTCATGATGGATTTCCCAGTGTCCTACAGTGTAACTCAGAGGTAGTCACAGTAACAGTGCTGTGCACTGTTGTATTTAGACCAGTGCCAGAGTCTCCTCTGTGGACATCTGGACAATGCAGCTTGTTAGTACTTATGGACATATGCATGCACTTATTCAGTTACACGACAAGCCCAAAATGAATATCGGTTATGATACATTTCATGTAAAACACATTTGGTTAAATCACAAATTATTGAATAAAATTCTTAGAAAACACTTTTCATTTACTACACATTTCTCTGAATCACATTTCATTGAAAAGTATAGAATGGTATAGTTATTTACATCTGGTGTGGTTTCTGATCCCAGTATAGTAGGAGTTAAAGTGTTAATTTAATCAAGAGCATCATTTATACCTTACAAATACCCATCATCATATTGTACCCATATATATAACTTACCCATCATCATATTGTACCCAGATATTTAACATACCCATCATCATATTGTACCCAGATATTTAACATACCCATCATCATATTGTATCCATATATTTAACATACCCATCATCATATTGTACCCACATATTTAACATACCCATCATATTGTACCCACATATTTAACATACCCATCCTCATTTTGTATCCAGATATTTAACATACCCATCATCATATTGTACTCAGATCTTTAACATACCCATCATCATATTGTGCCCACATATTTAACATACCCATCATCATATTGAACTCACATATTTAACATACCCATCATCATATTGTACCCACATATTTAACATACCTGTCATCATATTGTACCCACATATTTAACATATCCATCATCATATTGTGCCCACATATTTAACATACCCATCATCATACTGTACCCACATATTTAACAGTCTGTGCACCAACAGTGATTCACTTTGTGTGGTGTTTTCACTTTTCTTTGTGGTTGCGCAAAGTTGTACACTTTGAGATAGTGTATTTAAGTAAAGGGGCCTACAGGTGCAACCTTTTCAAAAACACAATTTGGAAAAAGTATTTCCTATATTTGTTATTTTGTATGAATTGTGACTCTATGAAATGTGGTGTCAATGAAATATGTTTTCAATGAGTGGATTCAACTAAATGTTCATCCAATGAAATATAACACAGTCATGTATATAAATTATATTCAACAGTATGGCACAATGTTAGTATTTTACTAATAAATACTTACAGGTGCTACCAACATTTCCAGATTTGTGGATCTCTGACAATGAATCTCTTAGCATACATACTATCTTTGGTTCTCAGAATCACAGTACAAAACATGTGCCTATAACCCAAATGTTCAAATTCAGGCCAGACATGGAAACCCCACTAAGCTGACAGTATAGATTGCAGTTGGGGAAACACCCTGGTCTAGTATACAGTCACTATGAGTGGTAACTTAATATATAGTGCATATACAATATTCAGAATTAGAGCAAGGACACGTAACTCAAGTATTCGGCCATCTTTGAATTATTACAGTCATACCTCACAAATGTTCATGACTTAGTGCCATCGTTTTGCTCTGTCCCTCATAAGAGTTTGGATTTGTCTGCTCTATCCCTGAGGATTACAATGAATCAACAATACCAGACATTACATTTTCATTCTTATTATTCTGAGGACCTGTTGATCTACAACATATTTACTTAAATCCCTCCTCTGTCATAGCTTCATCACTATCTCTCCTCATCTAGCCCTGATGATTCTCACTTTCCTAATTACTTTACTTCTCAGTCTTAAATGTAATGATACATTCAGAGTTACTCTACTACTAACATTTCATATTATATTGCATTACCAGCCATATTCTCCCCTTTCTAATATCTCCATATTTAAGCCTCTCCGTTATTTTAAATTATAAACATTGCAGGTAATATTACAATATATTTTACAACATTATCACTCTCTGTCTGTCTCTACTACATACACTCCTGTGTCTATTTCTAATGAATGATCAACACTGTATATGCCCATGGAAGCCTATATACATGTTCTGTCTCTAAGTAATGCTTATGTAAGGTGCTGTAAAATAAAGATTGTTTCTCATGTATGCATACTTATCTATATTTTGTATTCCTTCTGATATTATGTAACTGCATTTTATATATGTGAAAACCGGTGTTAAATGTGCAGCTTTTCTCCTCAGGCCTTGACTGAAAAATGGTTTTATCTCAGTTTTATCCCAGTAAGATAGATAGATAGATAGACATATACATAAATAGATAGACAGATAGATTAATAAATTACAGTAGACTGTGGGAGTAAATCAATAAAGCTTACACAGAGTGAATCTCCATGTAAGAATAGTGGTACAGCTCGAACACAGAGTTCAGGCTCTTTGCAATCCTGGAAACAGTGTTGGGGGTGTGCACGAGCCTCCCAGCACTATTCTGGCACGGATGCAAAGGAATAATGTAAATCACTTTATTTTCTGGTGAAAACCATGCAAATGTGGTGAATTTGTTATCCAGGAAGCAGACAGGAATCCATGTTGGAGCCGTGTCTGCAGCAGAAATGTATGTGGTTAGTAACTGCATACATTACTGCAAAAATAAAAATGGAACCATGACAATTTAAAGTAAAGCATGTATTATGTTCATTAGGCATGGCCAAAACTATGGAGATCGGGATGCCAAAGTGTTAAAAAATTGAAAAAAATCAGTTTTATTTGTATATATGGGGCTGTTTAAGTGGATCCAAGTAGCACACAAACACGACCATGCATAACATAAAAACAAATGAGTAAAAAGGCAATTAAATGTGAAACACTAATTTTGCTATTATACTTGGCAGCATACAGACTCATAACAATGACAAGTAACAGTGGTAGCTAAGGACATAGGCTCCAGTGTAGTGGTGTAACTAGGGTATAAGCCAGTAGGGGTATGTAAATGAGCTAAATTTATTGAATAGTAAAATGGGAGACCATGTCCATGATTACCTAACCATGTAGGAGCTATAATGCAGTGGTGTAGGCAAAAGAAGCAGCTGACATGAAAAGAGGGTGTGTCATGCTTGGTTTAAGCACATTGGAGCTCCGTGGCTTCTATTTGTGCTCAGCTAAGCACAATTAAATAAGGGGGTGTGTTTGAGGCTGCTTAGCTGTGCTTAGCTAGTTTGAGGACAGCTAAGCATGCTGGTGTTTAGGGGAGGGCCCTTTCTGCTCAACATTGTCTATGGATTTGCACAGTGCACTGCAGAACTTAAACATAGAGGAAATTGAAAAAAATAAAAGGAAATAGTAGAATAAAGGAAATTAACTACAAATCACCAATAAGACCTCTGCCACTCACAGTGGCTCATTCAAACCCCTGAATAATATAGCTGTCAGGTGGAATGCATCATAGTCAGCCAATCACACAGGCAGCATCTGCAGCACACCAGTATAAAGTATGCAAACACTGTTCAGTCTGTTTTTTCCCACAAACTCTGCACCATTGGAGTACACATTTGGGAATTGTAACTGACAAAATAATAGGGGCTGCTGGTGCTTTGCTATACCTCTACATGCTACAGGCTGAGGGCAATGATGAAGATGATGCTGACAACCAGACCAGACTGAGGAGGAGATGACTGCTCAGACCCAGGGTAACCTATCAAGGGCTACATGAGCGGTGGAGCACTATAGGTTAGACAGGGACATATTTCAGCAACTAACCAAGCTCTGCCGCCCTCACCTCAGTCACAGAGCCAACAGAGGGGAACCCATCCCAGTTGAAACAAAGGCATGTGTAGCCTTAAGAATACTAGCTACAGGTACTTTCCAAAGATGTACTGGGGACATCATGGGGGTCTCACAGGCATCCGCATCCAGGGTACCTAACCAGTTCCTGGATTTCATGCTAAGACATGCCAGTGAGCACATTTATTTCTCCAGCACCCCTGATGAGAGGACCAGCAATATGAGTCTCTTTCCCCCTGTAGCAAACTACCCAGAGGTACTAGGTGCCATAGTCTACACCCATGTTCACATCAATGCACCACCCAGTGAAGAGGGTAGAGTGTACATCAAGCGCAAGGGCTTTCACTCCATCAACTGCCAGGTTGTGTGCAATGCCCAGGGCATTATCATCAGTGTGTGTGCTGGCAGCCCTGGCAGTTATTACAGCTCCCACATCTGGCATGCCTCACAGCTGTATGAGGCATTTGCCAGGGGGCACATCTCGTATGGCTATTTCATGGGGGATGCTGGCTACGCACTAGAACCATGGATGATGACACCCATCAGAAATGCTCACACACACATACACACACACACACACACACACACACACACACACACACACACACACACACACACACACACACACACACACACACACACACACACTCACTGAAGAACACCATAATGAGGCACACACACAAACTAGAAACATCATAGAGCATGTGTTTGGGCTTCTCAAGTCATGGTTCCACTGTCTTGACATATCTGAAGGAGCCCTGCAGTACACTCCAGACACATGTGCACACAGGTTCATAGTATCTGCCATGCTACACAATATGATCCTGCAGAAACAGCTGCAGCAGGAGCATCACAGGGAAGGGGACACAGCTCTGCACCATTGCCAAGGTCCCCACAGGCAAAGGGGAACACAGAATAGGAACCCACAGAGCCTCTCCCTGTAGACAGACGTAGGCATGCCCAGTACACCCTGGCCTTGGCAAAGAGGCAATGCATGGTACATATACTGACACTCTAGGGACTCAGGGACTGACATCTCTCTCCAACTCACACACACAGTAAAAAGGATGCACCACACATCACACTACCTGTAGCTTACCATGTAAAGGCTGTGCACTGTATGCATCTGACAGACTCGGCCCTTAAGCTCTGTCCTCACAACTGATGCAGGCACAAGGTAAGTAACTCTTCTCAACAACTAGTTAATGCCATATTACATTGTGCTAGCATATCTATGGTATTGCTGCATATATGTAAGGGAATGGGATGGCCTACACGGATAGCAGCAGACAACTGACAGCTATGTGGGCAACAGGAAATGTCCACCAAATGCTGGTTTACCCATAATATGCAGTAGTCCTCTAGGTGACAGAACCCACTTCAGTATATGTGGGGGACTAACAAACTGCAGGGTCATAGGTATTTAGGTTCATAGGTTAGTATTAGGCTAACTGCCCTTGTGGGCCATTTTAAGCCTAACCAATTACCCCATGTAAAAATCAAACCCTGCACCTTGTGTCTATAAGGTAAGCACCTTAATCATTATACCAACCTCCCACCCCTGGTGGCCAAATCAGCATTTAGTGGAAATTTCCTGTTGTCCCAGGTCACATGCATGGATGTCAATGCTGGAGTCCCATACACACCTCTCAGCTTCTCACAGCAAGTCAGCTGTACAAAGCTGAATGATACCACAGTACAAGGACAAAATGATTGACTTCAACAATTGGCTAAGCTTCTGGTGTCATTCTAAGGGGATCCAGTATCTGTCTGCCTGGGATGACATGATCGACAGGCCACGAAGCTTTTCCAGAGATGGCCTGCACTTGTCACCGCTGGGATTCAGGATACTAGCTAAGGCTCTGGCCACCCCTATACTGCCTTTTTTAGGCAAGGTTCAAATGACAAACCCCACCACCATAACAGCTACAGGCAAACTAAAACTGAGGGTAATGCTACTCAGTGCTAAAAGTCTAAACCTTAAAATACAATCACTTGAGGCACTCCTTAAAATGGAGAACATCGATATCTGTGCAGTGATTGAAACCTGGTTCAAGGCTCTGGAGAGCATCCCTGCATTACCAGGCTAACCTGGACAGGAACACGAAAGGAGGAGGAGGTGTGTCCATATACATTAAGGATATCCACACCTCCAGGCTAGTTGCCCAATATAATACATCCGAAATTATCCAAGTGCAACTAACTCTGGGCAAAACTGCAATCCAAATTGTAGCTTGCTACAGGTTCCCCCCCATGCCCTAGGACTCCCACTCTTCTTTTCTTGATATACTGGAAAATATTAGGGTTCACACAAACACCCTAATAATGGGTGATTTCAACTACCACAACATTAACTGGGAAAACTACTCATGTACCAACTCCTTCACTCAACACTTTCTAGAATTCATAAACTCCAATGCCCTGGATCAACTTATCCACACCCCACCAGGGGCAACAATATCCTAGACCTAGTCATTACCAGCATGATTAACCAGTGTTCCACACCTAAAGTCAACTTCTTGTTGGTCAGATCTGACCATAAGCTAATCACCATAGAGATCCACATCCAGCCCTCACCCCCCATAAAGGAAACCACTGTAAAGAATTTCTCCAAAGCCAACTTCATGCTTCTTAAGACAGAAGTGGCAAACTTCATGACACCCAAGCAGATGGGCAATACAGTTATGTCTTCAGAATCCTACACAAATGCACTCTATAAGCACTTACACAAGTGCATGGATCGTGCTATCCCTAACAGAACCAAGACACTATCCTCCAAAAAAGGAAGTCAATCTGGTGGTCCCCTGCTAAAAACAATCTCTACAACAGAAGGAAGAAACTGTTGCTGAAGAGAGTAAAATCCCATGAGTGGAGGAGCTCCCTGGTCAGCCTCAGTAAGAAGCTGAGATTCCTCATAAAATCCCCCAAAGCTAGCTATAAAAACAAGATTGCTACTGATTCTAAGGACAACCACAAAGCATTCTATAGCTATGTCAAGAATCTCAATGACAACACCCAGGTCTGCTCTGAGTTACAGCACAATGGCACAAAAATTAAAGAACCAACTGATATTGCCAACATCCTGGCTGATAGGATCAGTGCTAACCTTATCCTCCTCTTATCCCCTAAAGGGCCCATATCTATACCAGAAGAATGCAGAGCCCCTGCAATCACAATTGCACAGGTAAACACAGCTTCCCTGGGACTGGACAACATCCCAAGCTGCATTCTACACAAACTTCAGAATGAACTGGCCCCCCCACCTAAGCACCATGTTCAATCATAGCCTCACATCAGGTTTTGTACCCACTGAGTGGCACACAGCAACAGTTATAACACTCCACAAAGTGGGAGCCACCACAGACCCTGGGAACTATCACCCTATTAGCCTGATGAACCTGGTCTGCAAGGCCATGGAACATATCATCATGGAACTCATAAACAAAGACAATGGTAACCTCCAAACTCTGGACCCCAACCAGTTTGGGTTTGTGAAAGGCAGATCATGCCTTCTGAGGCTGATCAACTTCTTTGAAACAGTCACCAAAGCTATAGACTGGGGTAAAACAGTTCACACAGCCTATCCTGACCTTGCCAAGGCTTTTGACACCATTCTCCATTCTGGAATTATAGATCAACTCACTAAACTGGGTATAAAATCACACGATGGGTTGCCAACTGGCTCACTGACAGAACCCACACTGTAAAAGCTTCCAACTCTAAATCTGACTTCAAACCAGTGACAATTGGAGTACCACAGAGTTTAGTCCTGGGTCCTCTCCTGTTTGGTATGTACTTCTCTGAAGTAAGGGCTAACACAGAGGGCCTCTGGCTGATGAAGTTTGCAGATGATTGAAACTAGGTGCCATAGTTGAGTCATCAAATGAAGTGGACATCCTACAGGAGGGCCTCACTGAGACAGATGCCTGGTGTCAGAGCCATGGCCTCAAGCTAAATGCCAAAACGTGTATTGTCATCCCGTTTAGTAAAAACTTTGTACCTATGAACTACCACATAGGTGGCAGTCCACTCAATGCCGAAGGTGTAATAAGAGACCTTGGGACTCAGGTGGACAGTAGTCTCTCCTTTGATAATCACATCACCACAGTAGTCAGGAAATCCTTCTATGTGGCACACCTCATCACGAAAGGGTTCTCATCCAGGAAAAAAGAGGTCATTGTTCCTCTCTACTCGGCTCTCATTACACCCGTTATTGAGTACAATGCCACTTTTGGAATGTACCTCACAAAATATCTGCAATAGCTGGAAAGGCCAGAGAACTACCTCACAAAGAGGATTACAGGCCTCAAACAGATGCTGTACCCTGACCATCTAAAAAAACTCCAGCTTTACTCCATAACATATCACCTACTCCGAGGTGATCTCTGCCTAACACACAAAGCTATGTCAAACCCAGAGCTGTTGGAAATGCTACACCTAAAGAAATCCCAATCGCACTGGGATACATGGTCTAGGGGCCTAAACCTTGTCACCACAATAAATAAAACATGCTAGAAGGATAGATTCCTGTCCCAGAGACTTCCCATACTCTGGAACAAGCTACTTATCTATGTCAAGCATAGTTCCTCATTAGCACTCTTCAAGAAAAATCTTGATGAGTGGATGGGGATTAGAAATTCACTCTGGGGATCACTTCTATGGCTCTGTTTGACAGGGGCACAGGAAAATAACTTTCTTGGGTGGCAATAAACAGGGAACCTTGTTGGCTAAGCTTACATAGGCCTTTGGACCAATAGTCTAGTACCTACCTATGAACCTAAATGTGTGGCAAAGGCCCACAAATATGGACAATGATAAAGTATACCACTTACAAACATACACTTTGATAGCACACAAGGTCTTGCAGTTGCCTTAACTATCTTAAGGGTAAGAAGTTTAAAACTCAAATGTCTGTCATAACTGTCTAACCTTTGCTTTCTAGTGATATGACAGTATTCTCCAAGACAAGCACAATACTATGCTAAATGGAACCAAAATATCAAGCAAACATTTGCACAGTCTGTGGAATTGTGTACAGTTGAGAAGTATGCCCCCCTCCTCCGAAAACACCCATCTTCTCATAGAAATACAAAAACATTTATGTTTGTAGGGTAATAGCAGCAGAGCACACATTCACAGGTCTGTCCCAATCAGCTTGCTAACTTGTAGCATGTCCACAATATGCAGGGGTCAATGAGTTCTATATATGCATGCTTGATACTGTCAGGAAGTAGGCAGCACTTACTGTTGGCTGTTGTGGCTTAGTGGTCTAAGTACAGTACTGTGTTTGACAAGGTTCATGTTTCAAGACTGTGCAAACTATATTGCATGTCAGCTACACATATGATAGGACTAGTACACACCATCCATAAGTCAATATCTGTTACTGCAGGAAAGATGGACAATTCAGAGACAGGGGACCACACATCTGGACAGTAAACAGCCTGGAGTAACCTACACAGTGCCTAGTAGGACAGCAGGTTTCTGAAAGTCAATGTAGTGCCAGGTTATAAATGGCTGCCTCCTTACTGTGTCACTACTGAGAACAAATTATAACAAATCTATACCTATGAACCTATAAACAACTGTCAATGGTTCACCACATTACTCTATACTAGTCTGCCACTGACATACCAGGAAATCTCAGTGATATATAGAATATACCACACATATTATGGAAATATCTGTTCAGTACAATACACTCTGTACCAACACCAGGATATGATGTTTCAGTTAAGAAGGATACATGCAACCAGGAGATCCCCAGCCAGTATATGACTGAGGCGTTAGACTGTTTACACAGCTTCATCAGTCAATTGGCTGTAGCCACAACTTTCAACTGGCTGGATGTGGCCAGAATGTCTATAGTTTGGCTCATAATTTCGGTGTGCTCAACATAAATCTTTTATGTCTCTGGTAAATCACTGTGATGATCTGAGGGTTTATGTCAGTAAGTAATGGCATACATTTCAGTCTCAGACATCGTATATCTCAGAAGATGTCTGCTAAAACAAACCCTGCTACTCTAGCAACTGTCTAAGTGTATAAGAGCAATATTTAAGATATCTCCCTATGTTTGGCCCATTGTCCCCCACAGTTCTTGCACTAACAGGTTGACAGGTATGGTTGTAGCACACAAAACTGTGGACTGGAGTACAGCTATCTCTGGAATGGACTCCTACTCTTACACTAGAAGGTCATACTGGGCATGCTCCTACACTTAGAGAATTAAACCCCATAGAGAATTAAACTCCATGTCTAAACACATATTGGACTATACAAATGTATTGTGCATATATATCTTTGCATACAGACAGCTATGTACACCTTAACTGTCTCTACCCACACCCATCACACAGGATTACCCTCGTCTATCTCTAGGTGGCTCAGATGTGCTATATCTGCATCAGTTGAGTGTGAGACACATGTATATATATATATATATATATATATATATATATATATATAGGCAACATATAAATATATTTAAAGCATACACACACATAGACATATGGGGAAGAGAGAGACAGACAGTGATAGATAGAGAGAGGGAGACACACACACAGAGTGTCATAGACAGAGACACCCTTAAAAGCATAAAGTGATGTCCAGTTGCAGACAATTGCACAACAGTTCTAAGCAGTGGCATGTGCCAGCATGAAGGTGAGCTCCATTGTGCAATAGTAGTGAGGTAGAGGTTGTAATCTCACAACACCTGCCTTTTGTGTGTGTGTGTGTGTGTGCGTGTGTGTGTGTGTGTTTGTGTTTGCAGGTTAAAGAATTTTGATGCCATTCCCACTCAGTACACTTTCCATTGTTCTACATTAGAAGTCCTGCTGATATCATTCACCTTAGAAGTACCTTTGCACAGCCATCAGCCCTGTAATCTCTGTGGCGCATGCGATAACTACATAACACTATAGTATAAATAACTAGATAGGCAGGGGTTCTAATTTCAGTCATGGTAAATGTGTGTTTGTAGGTTGATGCATTTTGAGCCCATTCCCACCCAGTGCACTTTCCATTGTCCTACTTTTGAAGGCCTGCTAATGTCATTCACCTTAGAAGCACATTTGGACAACCTTCAGCCCTGTCAGCTCCATGACACATGCGATAACTGCATAACACTATAGTATAAAAACTAGATAGGCAGGGGGATTTAATCTCAGTCTGGGCAAATGTGTGTGTGTAAGTGTTTGTAGGTTAAGGTATTTTGAGCCCATTCACACCCAGTACACTTTCCATTGCCCTTCTTTAGAATGCCTGCCGATGTCATTTACCTTAGAAGTACCTTTGGACAACCTTCAGCCCTGTCAGCTCTGTGGCACCTGTGATAACTGTGTAATACTATAATATAAATAACTAGATAGGCAGGAGTTATAATCTTAGTCCCGGCAAATGTGTGTTTGTAAGTATGTGTGTGTGTTGGTAGGTTAAAGTATTTTGAGGCCATTCCCACCCAGTACACTTTCCATTGCCCTACTTTAGAAAGCTGCCGATGTCATTCACCTTAGAAGTACATTTGGACCTCCTTCAACCTTATAAGCTCATTGGTGCATATGATTACTATGCAACACTATAGAATAAATAACTAGATAGGCAGGGGTTCTAATTTCAATCCTGGTAAATGTGTGTTTGTAAGTGTGTGTGTGTGTGTATGTGTGTGTGTGTGTGTGTGTGTGTGTGTGTGTTGGTTATACCATTTTGCTCCATGTTCTACCCAGTACACTTCCCATTGCCCTACTTTACAAGGGCTACTGATGTCATTCAGCTTAGAAGCACCTTTGGATTCTTACCAGCCCTATAAGCTTCGTGGCACGTACGATAACTGTGCACCCCTATTATACAAATAACAAGATGGGAAGGGTTTCTAATCTCAGCACTAGCAACTGTGTGCATGAGAAGCATATCCTCTGTGTGTGTGTGTGTGTTGGTTATGCCATTTTGTGGCATGTTCCACCCAGTACTTTTCCCATTGCCCTGCTTTACAATGGCTGCTCATGTCATTCACCTTAAAAGTACCTATGGACACTTATCATCCCTATAAGCTTTGTGGTGTGTGTGATAAGTAGGCAGCACTCTAGTATACACACGTAGATAGTAGGTGCTTGAATCTCAATACAGTCAACTATAATACTGGATGTGTTTGTGTGTAAAGCATATCTCCTGTGGCTGTTGTGTGTGTTAGTTATACTATTTTAAGGCCTTTTAGCCCCTCCCCATGGCATTACTTTAAAGAGCCTGTTAATGGCATCTGGGACCTTAAATGCACCATTTTAAACTCTACAGGCCATACCAGTCATCTGTACAGATGTATGCAGACTATCCAGATGTTTGCAACATATATGTGGTCTGTCTCCCTTAACAATGGGTATTTATGACAAATCATTGCCAAATATGTGACAGTTGCTGTAGTGACACACATCAGCATCAGACTTCACCACCGTAACATGGTACAAGAAAGCAAAACCTGAGGTTAATGCTACTCAATGTTAGAAGTTTAAACCTTAAAATGCATTCACTCAAGGCACTCCTTAAAATGGAGAACATCAACATCTGTGCAGTGACAGAGACCTGGTTTAAGGCTCCAGAGAGCAACCCTGCATTACTAGGCTATAATTCATCCCACACTTTTCGGCCACCTAACCTGGACCAAAACACTAAAGGTGGAGGCGTGTCCATATTCATTAATGATATCCACACCTCCAGGCTAGTTGCTCAGCATAATGCATCTGAGATTATCCAAGTGCAACTAACTCTGGGCAAGACCACAATCCAAATTGTAACTTGCTACTGATCCCCCACCATGTCCCAGGATTCCCACTCCTCATTTCTTGATACACTGGAAAATATTGGGTACAACCCAACACCCTAATAATGGTTAATTTCAACTACCCCACCATTAACTGGGAAAACTACTCATGTGCCACCTCTTTTGCTCAACTTTTTCTGGAATTCATAAATTCCAACACCTTGGATCAACTTATCCACACCCCCACCAGGGGCAGCAGTATCCTAGACCTGGTCATTACCAACATGGGTGACTGGTGTTCCACACCAGAGGTCAATTCCTCATTGGTCAGATCCAACCACAAGCTAATCAGCCTTAGACATCCACATCCCACCCTCACCCCCCATTAGGGAAACCACCATAAAAAAATTCTCCAAAGCCAAATTCACGCTTCTTAGATGTAGCAAATTTCATGACACCCATACAGATGGACAACAGAGGTATGACTGCTGAATCCTACACAAATGCACTTTATAAGCACTTACACGAGTGCATGGATCATACTATCCCTAACAGAACCAAGATGCTATCTTCCAAACAAGGAAGCCAATCTGGTGGTCCCTTGCCATAAACAAACTCTACAACAGAAGAAATAAACTGTTGCAAAAAAAGAGTAAAAGCCTATGACTGGAAGATCTCCCTGGTCAGCCTCAGTAAGAAGCTGAGATCCCTCAAAAAATCCTCCAAAGCTAGTTATGAAAACAAAATCGCCACTGATTCTAAAGACAACCACAATGCATTCTATAGCTATGTCAAGAATCTCAATGGCAACACTCAGATCTGCTCTGTGTTACAGCACAATGGCACTAAATATACAGAATCAACTGATATTGCCAACATCCTGGCAGATAGGTTCAGTGCTAACTTTATCCCCCCACCACCTAAAGAGCCCATCTCTATACTGGAAGAATGCAAAGTTCCTGTAATCATGGCTGCACAGGTAAAAAAACACACTCTCCAAAGCCAAGAACACAGCATCCATAGGACCTGATAACATCCAAGGCTGAGTTCTACATGAACTACAGAATGAACTGGCACCCCACCTAAGCACCATGTTCAATCATAGCCTCACCTCAGGCTTTGTGCCCACTGAATTGCACACAGCAAAGGTTATCCCACTCCACAAAGGGGGAGCCACCACGGACCCCAGGAACTATTGCCCATTAGCCTAATGAGCCTGGTGTGCAAGGCCATGGAATGTATCATCATGGAACTTATAAACAAAGAAATTGGTAATCTTCAAACTCTGGACCCCACCCAGTTCGGGTTTGTAAAAGGCAGATCATGTCTTCTAAACCTGATTGACTTCTATGAAGCAGTCACCAAAGCCATAGACGAGGGTAAGGTGATTCATACAGCCTATCTAGATCTCACCAAGGCTTTTGACACCATCCCCCACTCTGGAACTATAGATAAACTCACTAAAGTAGATATAAATCCCTATGTCACAAGATGGGTTGCCAACTGGATCACTGACAGAACCCACACTGTGAAAGTAGGAGACTCCAAATCTGACTTCAGACCAGTGACAAGTGGAGAACCACAGGGGTCAGTTGTGGGTCCTCTCCTGTTTGGTATCTACTTTTCTGAAATACAGGCTAACACAGAAGGTCTTTGGCTAATGAAGTTCACAGATGACTGCAAACTAGGAGCAATAATTGAAACTCCTAATGATGTGGACATCCTACAAAGGGGCTTCACTGTGAAAGATGCCTGATGTCAGAGCCATGGCCTCAAGCTCAATGCCAAAAAGTGCATTGTCATCCCCTTTGGTAAAAACTCTGTACCCATGAGCTACCACATAGGTGGTAGTCAACTTAACACCAAAAGTGTGATAAGAGACCTTGGGACATAGGTGGACAGTAGTCTCTCCTTTGATAATCACATCACCACAGTAGTCATGAAATCCTTCTACATGGCACACCTCATCACAAAAGGTTTCTCATCCAGGAAAAAAGATGTCATTGTTCCCCTATGCTCATCACTCATTAGACCAATTATAGAGTACAACTCCCCTTTTGGTTTGTACCTCACAAGACATCTACAACTGGAAAGGCCACAGAAATACCTCACAAAGAGGATTACTGGCATCAAACAGATGCCCTATGCAGACCGTCTCAAAAAACTCCAGCTTTACTCCATCAGAGGTGATCTCTGCCTAACATATAAAGCTATGTCAAACCCAGAGCTGTTGGACATGCTCTACTTAAAGAAATCCCAATCCCTCCTAGCCACATGCTCTAGGGACCTAAACCTTGTCACCACAATAAACAGAACATGCTGGAGCGATTGATTCCTGTCCCAGAGACTTCCCATACACTGAAACAAATTACCTATCTATATCAAAAAAAGCTCCTCAAAAATCTTGATGATTGGATGAGAAATAGGAAATTCACCCCGCGGATCACCTCTGTGGCTCTTCTCAACAGGGGCACAGGAAAATAATTTTCTTGGGTGGTGAAAGCCAGGGTACCTTTTTAGCTAGGCTTGTATAGGCCCTAGGGCCAATAGCCTAGTACCTACCTATGAACCTGACTGAAACATCATGCTGATACAAAGTCTTACTCCATCACTTGTCCAGGTTTGTAAGAGCAATATATGAGACCAGTTGCTATTTTGGGTGGTATATCCCACCATCCATGAAATCATTCCCAACATTAATTGTTGTAAGAGGTAGTAAGTTATGTCCCAGGCATACAATCTCTGCGGTGAATGTAATGTGTACGTAGCACTATAATACATACAAGTGGATAGGCAGGCGTTGTAATCTGAATATTGCCAACTGTGTGAGTGTATGTGTTTCTGTATGCATATCCCCTGTGTTTGTCTTTCCTGTGTGTATGTGATTGTTATACCATTTTGTGTGTCTCTTCCACCCTGTTAACTCCCCCATGCCAACCTAGTCGCAGCCCCTACAGATGTCATCCACCTTACAACCTCAGTTACACATTTTCTAACACAAAGGCACTGTGGTGCATGCAATAGTCATATCAGTGTGTATTATACATAACTAGAGAGGTAGGTCATCTAATATGAAAACTATCAACTCTGTGTGCATGTGTGTTTCAGTGCATGTCCCCATGCAGCAGTGTGTGTGTCCCACATGGCTCTACCATGTTAAGGGCTGGGGAACCACCATTGAGAATCCTAACAGCCCCTGCAATTGTCACCCACTTGAATGGTACTGGAAGATTCTGCAACACTACAGTAGCTCTGTGGTGTTTGTTTTATGTATCTAGCACTATTGTTTGTAAAACTAGGCAGCTAAATGTTCTGCTATCAGCAAAGGCAGATCATGTGTGTGTGTGTGTGTGTGTGTGTGTGTGTGTGTGTGTGTGTGTGTGTGTGTGTGTGTGTGTGTGTGTGTGTGTGTGTGTGTGTGTGTGTGTGTGTGTGTGTGTGTGTGTGTACATCTGTTGCAGTGGTCTACTTATTTTATGGCCACCAGCATACCTCTTAACCACCCACAGAAGGACATCGGGTTAAAGCCATATGAGAAACCGAGGGAAACACCAAACACTAAGCACACCCTTCACATATTGCTGTGACACACATGGAAAGTAGATACCAGAACAGGTCATGCATTTGAATGCACTTTCCAAAGGGTATGTGTTGTTACATGACAATATCTGTCATTAATCTGCAATGTCAGTCTGTCATTGTTATCCAAAATATTGGCTAGAAAACTACAATTGTGTGACAGATGGAAAGAAATTATGTGTCAAACATCAGGACAATCTGCAGACATATGCAGAGATCACAGGTATGGCCATCATCTGTAGCCTTAACTTTCATCCTCTTAGAGCAAGAAATGTTTACAAAGCCATAAATAATGGGGGGAACAAAGGCCCCAAAATAGGG